>NC_051438.1:17461454-17525126 GCF_001649575.2 Kryptolebias marmoratus | reverse complement strand
GTAATCAGTAACTTAATCACATTAGGTTAGAAACTGTGGCTGAGAATCTAACCCAGGAGGTTCGATGCTCCAGCGAAGATCTGGTCTCAGCTGAAGGCTTAAGTAGTAGCAGTCCTCATTAGCTGGATCTGGATCACCTGTGAAAAGAAGGGCAGGAGGAGCCGCCCCAAGGCGGGGCTAAAACTCCAGATCCCTACAATAACATGCCTTTAAATTATATAAAAATTTAATTGAGCAGAAAAAAAATCCAATATATAAACCATGTTGCACTTAATTTTATTCACCAACATCAGTTAAAAGTGAATAAAACTGCTCTTAAAAAATGCCTTTTTTTATTAGCGGTATGACATCATTCCTTTTGACTGGTAACCGTGGTTACCATTACCTCCTGCTGTCAGACATCAGCAACAGAGCCTGACTTTTTCTCTCTCCTAGTGTTTGTTTTACTAACCTTTCTCTTTTCTTTCTCATCCTTCCATTTTTTGTCCCCTTGTCATCTTTCTTTTCATTATTTCCCCTCACATTCCATCTCTTTTTTTGTGTTTCTCAACTCGTCCTTCCTAAAACATGCTATGTTAAATACATTTTCCTTATGTTTTCATAGGGGCTCTCCTGCTCAATTTCCTGATGTATATGTAGGCTCTGGCGGTGGTGGAGGAAATGGATGAAATGAAAACAAAGAGCAATGTGTGCAGTACTGGAGATGACCCACATAAACAAAGAGAAAACACAGATGTGAGCGAGTATAGCTGCAGCTGAACAGGCAGATCATCTGCAACAAAGACTGGAAGACGATGCTCAGTCAGGCAGAATGTAATGATGGAACAGAGACAATGGGAAGAAATTAAATAAATAAATCTGCAAAACAACCAGTAAAGGAAGATTTGAGGATAGTCACAGCTTGGAGTGTGCTCGTTCTGAACCCATTTAGGTTATTTTTCACAGAGTTATTGCTGCAGAAAGTTAACGTTAAGTGAATGTCAGTGGAAGGAAGGATGTGGAGCAGTTTGGTCCATTTTTATCAGACAACCATTCAGGATGAGGGGTAAACAAAACACATTAGAAGCCTTTGTGCAGCTGCATTATAGTAAGCAGCTTATAGTCTCTGTGTTAAATGTTTCTTTGTGTTTAATGTGGTGGTGGTGGGGAGAGGGGGAGGCGTTATGAGAAGACAAAAAGACAGAGAGACTCTAAATCCACCTTTTTTCTTTCGTCACATCCTCATATCTCCCGGTGATCGACTCTGTGATTCCAGCATCTCTCCTCGCGCTTGCGACATGTCTTTCCCCCCTCCCTCGCCGTACCACCCAGCAGAAGACAGGAGGGGAGGGAAATGGACGGTGGAGGTTGCCATGGAAACTGGAAGTCTTTTTCGCCTGCCGACATCATCTGCTGTTGCTCGATGCGGATCAGGCACATGAATATTTGATCTTTATGTACACGGACAGACAGGGCGACACCAACTGCTCTCTGGACTTCCACTCATCCCTGAGAGGTCATCATGAAGGGAGGGAGGGAAGGAAAGAAGGAAGGAAGGAAAGGATGGAAGGAGGGAAGGTGGGGCTGCTAAAAACAAAAACTGGTAGACCTTCATCTTGTTTAGATCAGAAGTTATTTAGGTTAGCAAAAAGGACAGATACAGAAAAATACCATTAATGGAACAAAGAAGGGAACGATTTTGGCCAAATAAGAGTTTTGTGCACTGATTTAAAAATGCAGAATAAAGAAAAGACGATGAGAGGAAGAGAACAAAGAAACTAAGAAATGGAAGGAGGGATGGTGGATGACGTGCCATGAGAGATTGTAGACTGGGGCACTGGAGCTGTTTTTTTCCTCACACCACCTTTTCTTTTGTCTCCTTATTTCTCCAGACATCTTGTAGTGTTTTGAATATATATATATATATATATATATATATATATATATATATTAGATGAGTTGTTTTTGTCTGTATAACAAACACATTCGATCCAGTCATAATTTTTTCCAATTAATACAGTGATCTGATTTGGAATATTGTGCACAATCTGACTGCACTGCTTCACAAAGAAACCACAGCAAATAGAACATGTTCAAATGACTTCGAATTTGACTTTTTCTTCTGCTTAAAAATACCTCTTAAAGTATGTGAAAAGTACAACAAATGTTATCAGTAACTTTGTTTACTTTTTCTGTCTCATTCTGCTGCAATTGGTTAAAATGTCTGGTATGTCTTGAGTTGATTTCCCATGGTTTCACAGTGCATTGCCCCCTCTGATGGGTTTAACACCTGTCCCAGAGGCCTTGGGGTTCAGCAGAGTCCCTTGTGTCCCATCAGGTCTGCTGAGATCCAAATCACTGTCACAACTTGAGATGGAGCTCCTAATATATTCCCATGCTGCTTTTTGTTGATTTTATGTGTTTAGAACCAGTTTGTTATCCCCCAGTGTTTAACAAATATGCAACTTTCTCCTAACTTCCTCTTGTTTTTCTGTTTGTGTTTGTGTGTGTGTGTGTGGCTGCTGAGGGCTGTTTTTGCTTTATTATGAGCTCAAATTGTGGTTGGAAGTCTGCTTTTTCTATAGACATTTGACATTTCTAAGTGTTGACTTTATGTTTGCTGCTTGTTGTTAACAAGCAGCAGTCGTGCCATTTAAGAAAGGATTAGGAGAGATATGACTTGCATAGTTATCACCCAGTGCTCAGGGCAAAAGGGCAATAATATTTCTGCCTTTCTGTTAGGAAAAATTCTGAATGAGCTAATGGAGACATTTAAATAAAACTCTCAGAAAGAAATCATTGGATGTGCATCTACAATTGATTAGAAAACACAAAAATGACTAGAACTTAGCCAGTTTTACAGAAAATGGTAGTAGATGAGCGTCACCCTCTTCACATATTCCAAGACTTAACACATCTTGTTAGATCTCATGTGAGATTGTGCAAAACATTATTTACAAGGACAGATCAAAACTGCTCTAAATCCTTTCCTTCTCATCATGAAATGATCTCAGTTTAAATCTCTGCCACAGAAGGGGGTGCACAGTTTTTTCTTTGTTTCAGTGCAGGTTGTTGGTCTGAAGCGTCTGTGAAAACTGTGTGACTGTGAGCTTTGCTGAATGAATGCTGATTGATAGAGGGTCTTGAAAACTTGCATAATATTGTGTTAAATTACTGTGAGGCCCTTGTGTAAAAGTTTAAAATGCAATTAGGACTGTTTGTTGTTGTGGAGCTGTCACTTGTATGTCAAATGTCATCAAACACATAGATGACACAGAATGGCTGTATGTACAGTATGTCCGGCTTTCAGTCCATAATAAACAAAATATGCCTTTCTGACTTTACCTTTTGATCTTTAATGCACATCACTTTAATGTCTGTGCCACAGTTGAGGACCTTGAAGGAAGGCATTTTATTTTAGCCTAAAGACTGGAGCCCAGAGATAGCATGAACTCTTTTTTTTGTTAAAAACTGAACAAAAATCTGCACACTAAAACTAAATGAAGTCCCATCTGTTTATTATACAAGGGAATGTCTAAAAAATTTACAGTGGAACTTGTTTTTGACATGCTGTAATCTTGACTTCCTGGATTCACGCTACAATCTGATGAAGTCAGGATGTGTTGGTGGATTGAAGCAGAACTATCAGAGTTTGAAAAATGTCTTCTTGTTTGCTTGTTTATTTTGCCAATAAAATTAGTTTGATATCAGTGGCAACAAGTATGAGTTAAAAAGACAAAAAGTTTTTACTCAAAAGTGAAAGAGCATCATTACCATTTTAAGGAGTGTACATTTTTTGATAACTGTTGCAGGATGTTACATTTCTTTAGTTAGTCTGTAACTGGAAGTACAGTTGTTGTGGTGGTTGAGTAGTCTGGAGCCCCTAAAGACACCTGAGTAAAGAAAAGTATTGCATAAATTAATAAATAGACATCACAGATCATCCTTTAAACAACACTAAGAAACAGAATGTGTTCAAAGCCCAGGTGGTCAATAACTAATAATTATCATTTGCTTTTTTTTAAAACTGAAGCAATATGATTTACCTTATGGGACCTTATCTTATGGGAGTAACTAAACATGAATCAAATCAGTTTGGTTAAACCACATGATTGAGGGCATTTTAAAACCTTTTTGGATTTGGGTTCAGAAACCTTGTGGCCAGCCTTTAAACTTATGACATCCATTAGAGACAAGATGTCACAAGAGATATGTCCTGCTTCATTTGCAAAAGATAAAAACAATGTGTTGACACATAATACACACAAATTAATTGTGTTACTGTGAGAGTTCTTCTGCTTGTTTTGCAAAACACACATCTCAAGTCTGCATGCATGGAAAAGTGCATTTTATTTGAGTGTCTCTACCTGGAGGCCAGGCTGTTTAGAAGATTTCTGTGTGACTATTCCCTCCTTTTACTCTTTCTACTGTTGAGTAATAATATTACTACTTCAAGATAGATACTTTAAAGTTGCTAACATCTTTTTTTGAAAACACAACAGCTCTTATCAGTTACCCAGTTTATGTAAACACCTGTAGTTGTATGTTTAAAGGTGGACTCCCTTCAGAGTTTACACTTCTGCTTTCAGGTTTCAGGCTGTACTTTGTCAGCTTATGAGTCGTGTGAAAGGGGAGGGGGGCAGTGGAGAGTTACTTGATGGAGCACGCTTTATTAGCCTGAAATATCCATGCAGCAGCTGCAGCATTTCCGCAGCAGCACCTGTCTCTGTGGCGCTGAGCTGTCGACATGCCTCTGTGTCAGGGTCTGCACATTTACAGCGTGTCCGACCTTTGGAAGCACAAACACACACTTAGTTACTCAGCTAAACTCCTAACATGGACAAAACTCCACTGTGTGAAGCAGAACAGTGAAGCCAACTGACTCACATTTATTGTATATTACATCTTCTGGTGCTTCCTCACCGATTCCTGTCCTCTCTCATCACTGGAATCTGGAAATTTCCGTAACCATGACAACACCAGTGGTGGAGGGAGTGGATTAGATACTCTGCATCGTGCTGAGGGGTGTGTGGTTGCTGCATGTGTGTGTTTGAGTGCTGGGGGCTGCTTGTAAAGCAGGATTGGGGTTTTGCTTGAGTGTTGTTTTTCTGTGCGTGTTAGTCTGTAGAGACCTGATGGGGGTAGGGGGATGCCCTCGGACTATTCTGCACCAGATGGAGGCTTTTGATCCCCGGAAAAAAACAAACATTGTTTAGTAAAATTAAGGTTTTGTGTCGACAATTTCTGTGCAGGTCAAGAAGAAAACTACCCATGTATCTCCATTAGTCCATGTTCACCCATCTCTGTTCCTGAGATTGTCATTCCCAGCTTCATTCCTGTCTCCAACCCTTCATCTCCCCCTCCACCCCCTGTCTGACTTCCATCCTCCCAGCTGAGAAAACAGGCGCAAGGAGCTCTTGGCAAAGTAGATGAGGCGAGAGAAAGAAAGAAGGAGAGAAGGGGGCTTTTCAGATGAAGAGAGAGAGAGAGAGAGAGAGAGAAAGCATTTGCAGCTTTGAAAGGGAGCATTGTGCTCCTCTTCCACATTGCTACAGCTCCATCTCTGTGATTTAGCCGAGCCAGCAGCCAGCACATTACTGCATCTCTTTAAATCAGGGTAGTGTTAGCCGTAGCAACGCTCAGTATTAGGTCCAGCGCTTCAACACTCTTTCTCTTTCTGTGGCCCTCTTTTAGCCAAAGACCAACTGTGCTCACTCATTATTAAGTGTGCCTGATGGGCACATTACTCTTAGCTGAAATAATAAATGAAAGCAGACTTATTTTTGCAAAAGTTTGTGTTTAGAAAAAAGAATGTGAAGATGATTTGTGAGAGCACATGGAATGCACGCTTTTAGACTCAATCAGTGGTTGTTATTTGATGTTTGATGGTGTGCAGGCCTTATTAGAGAGTATTTTTAGAGCTGGTTGTATGAGCCAGAAAAAACAGGCTTTCATTCCTCTCTGTTCCAGTTTTTTTTTTTTTTTTTTTTTTTTTTGCAAGCGAGAGCTATCAAAGGACAGCAGAGACTTTTAGGTTGACTTTAACCTGCTGCTGTCTTATTATTTTGTCCCTTCATTTGGATTAGGGTAACAAGTGCTGCAAATGATTTACTTCACAGTTTTTTTGTCCATTAAAGTCCAGATTAAGCTGGTCTTTGTGTTCAGTGTGCCTATATCTACAGAGTGGGTCTCTGTCCTCTAACATGTGGTGACCCAGAGACAGCTGCAGGATGGGAGGAAGGAGGGGGAGAGGAGGAGAGGGGCAGGGAAGGAACGAGAGAGGAAGCAAGTGGAGGAGGAGGCATGGGGAGAGCTTTCCTTCCTTTTTACTTCACCCCTGAAGAGTAAAACTGGCGGGAAACTCAGTTCCTGTCCCGCCACTGGCAGCATGTGATGTCACATCCTCCTGTTTACTCTGACTAATCAGAACATTCATGGCCTGGAATCAAACACTTGCTCTTCAGTTGAGTCACATTCTGAAACGGAAGCTCAACTTGTTGCTCTTACGTGGTGAAAATTAGGACAAGTTAGAATACATATGATTAAAATGTCTTCCAGGCTATTGTTTTGGTTGTGTCTGACTTCTTTCAGCTCCAGAGAGTGTCTCTGTGGACTACCAAAGACCTGTTTGGATTTACTCATGAAGGAAGTGACGATGGAGTCTGTTCTGTCTCATGTCCAGCCAGTCTGACTAATGTTGTTTCCACACACAGAAAGTCCATTGTCAGTTTCCAGTTTGCTGCACTGTCTTTCCCTTGATCAACCCTGCTGTACATCACTAGTTAGAGCTTTTTTTTATACTGTTTCACTCCATTGTGTACTGTATATTTGTGTGAGTTTAATCAGCAGGAATGTGCTTAATTAAGCAAGTTAGAGAGGCAGGCCAAGAGAGAGGACAACACCAGAACAATCTCCCCTTTCTGCTGGGTCTCCTCTTGGGGGAAATGGGTGACACATGGGGACAGCAGGAGTCTCTGTGAGTCACAGGACAACAAATATCAGCTGACAAAGGAAATCGGAGGCTATTTTAACACTAATAGTCAAAGTATTATGTGCGCATATGAATATTTCCTTAGTTTCCTGTGATTGTTCACCAAAATTATATTATCCCTCAGATAAATCTCCTGTGAATCAAACTGTGACAAACCCACAGTGGCTTTTTTACTTCTGAGTCATCCGTTTGTGTCTGTGTGGGGAATTCTCCGCCCGGTGCAGCCATGTTTCTTGCATATGTCTCTCTGTGTTGCCAGGTTTGACTAATGGCTGAATATGTTTGCCTTCTTGTGGCTCGCTTTACTCTGCCAGGCCCGCAGCAACAGCAGCCAATTATGGCCACTGTGGTGATTTGGGTTTTTTCCTGTGTTTTGTTTTATTTCTGTTTTAGTTTATTGGTTTGTGTTTTAGTTTCTGTTTTCGTGTTTTTTCACTTCCTCATTCCTCCTCAGTCTATTTCTCTCTCTGCATTCCTGTCACGCCCACTCACACCTGTCAAAGTCTGCTAATCTTGTCACCTGTCTCCACTTACCTGATTATCCTCAGCACTTTAAAACCCGGTCATTTCTGTCTATACTCCGCTGGTTCATTGTCTGTGTTTGTCATTGTTTTGCCTGTTGTCTTGACGTCTGTTCCTGGTTTTGTTGCTCCATGTCCACGTTCCGTTTGTCTTTTTGTTTTGCTGCCACGTCAGCTGTTTGTTTTCATTTTGTTTCTTTAGTTTAATAAATTAGTTTTCGTTCCTCTTATTATGAGTCTGCGTTCTGGGTTCGCCATCGTCTCCACCGTTCCTGACAGCCACTTCATATATCTGTAATGAAGATGTGTAGAGAAAAGGAAAAAAAGGAAAAGCATCCAGCTGGGGCTGACAGTTGTCATGGCAACCATGTAGCACATCTAGAGGAGGTTGAAAGGAGTCAGCCATTTTAAGTTAGTGAGTCTGTTGTGATTGATTGTAATCTTTTCTTATTTTTTTAGGTTTTTACTGAATTTTTTTTCTTTTGTGATTCTCTTGTATTAACTTCAGCTTTAAGAACCTGCATCAACTGTCAAGAAGATGGGTATCATGCTTGATTCAGGAGTATTACTCAGATGATCTCTCCAGCCTCTCTCTCTTCTTTTTCCATCCCCCAACATCTGCAGCACTGAGCCCGCTCCTTTTATTGTTCTGTTCTGTGACATCTCATGGGCTATTTATAGAGATGTATGTTATTGTGTAAAAGACCATCTGAAAGGCATAAAAGCCTTAGCAGGCTACTACACCCATAGTCACACCATGTCCCGCAAAAAGAAAAAATGCTGATGTAGCATTGTCTATGTTAAAAGAAATAGTTCAGATGTTCTTAAGTGAGATCTGTAGAAAGACTGACAACAAATAATATGTTGTAAATAGCTCCTTAGCTCTTTGCATGACCTCAGTTCAGAGAAACTGTTTAAGTCTGACCTAATGGACAAACTAACAGCTAGTCAGAGCTTGGCCAAAACCAAAGTGGATTGCTGCCATTTTAAAACAACTTGCTATCAAAAAAGTCATTGTAGTTTATGTGATTGTTATATCAGGAACCTTTACATTGCCTTCAGTTTTGCATAACATGGATTTTGCAGCAGAAATACAATATTTTGATGGAAGTGCCTCTGGCTGAGCAGGAAAGGCTGCAGCCAGTTTCTGCTGCCACTATTTGTGCTTGCAAATAACCATTCAGTCTGATGTAAAAAACTATGGAATGCAGAATTAATGATGATGTAAAAGTTAAAATAACATTTGCAGGAACCACTATGTTTTTTTTCAGACTGAATATGTTTTAAGACATCTGTAATTCAGTTTGGAATAGACTCCATTTAGACTAGCTATAAGCTTTGTAATCTGGTCAGAATTAACTCAACTGGGCAGTTCAAAGAGCTATCTGCAACAGGTAAGATGTTAGTTATTCATTACTTTTTCTCAGAATGTCACTTCAAAAGAATGTGAACTATTGCATTAGGTTTTTGACTCAAGCATCTTGATTTTTTTTTTTTTACACTTTTAGACTCTTGATTTGCTTGTCCTTCTTAAAGACATAAAGACAAACAGATTAATCAGATAAGATTAAAAACCTTTTAGAGCAGTTAAATGTCCCACATCAGTCATGGGACTATAGTTTTGCAAAGTTACCTCACTCAAGTGTCAGTTGTCATTAAGGTGTAAAAATTGCAACAAAGGATACAAGTAAAGTTTTTTAAATGATTTCTTTTTATTTGAAATGTCAGTGTTCAAGAGAAAATAAAACAGAAATATAAATATTAGCATAAAAATAAGAGAGTAACACAGGAGTGAAGCGTGGAAGAGGAGGACTAAGCGTTTGGTAAGAAAGATAATACAGCAGGATAGAGTAGTATTAATTCAGCAGCGGACAGACTTACACATATATAATATTTATAATCATTTGTTCATATGGACAGAAAGAGAATGAGAGGCATTATTTCACAAATGCACAAGAGAAAAATCACCGCAAAATAACATTAAGAGGTTACAGAAGGATAGAAACATTTCCATACTTTTTTTTGTCTTATTTCTTTACAATGTGATAAAAGATAGTAAAGAGAAAATAAACACAAAAATATGCGCAACACATACCACAAGTTAACTAGTCTACGTGTGTCACTTTGCTTACTTATCTAAAGTTATCTTTAAGTCATTTATTTACACTGAAGAGTTAGTTGGCTTCCATGGTGCTTTAATTACTACATTGCAACACAAACGCTCGAAGAAGAACATGTCAATTTTTTTTTATTGTTGATTTTTTTTTAAGTGTGGTTTTCGTTGTTTTTTCTTGAAAAACAAAATGCAACACATTCCAGTATAAAGCCTTGCTTTGTTGCGAGGGACTATTATTGTGAAAATCTTGGACGAGGTCCCTGCTTTAGAAACGCTCGGCTCATACCATCAACCGGACTCGTGTTTATTTACAGAGGGGATCAAGCCTCACAGAATGAAGAATGGGGGAGTTCAGGGATGCAGACAGGTGAGAGGCAGAGAGGATCAGATTTCCCATTGATTACAAAGGAGATACTTGGAAAAAGCTTGTCAGTGGCTCCTTGGGACGACTGTGCTTGTTGACCTCTACCTGGGTCAGTGCTTTACAGAACGTTAAAGGGGGTTTTGGGCAGGTCAGCAGGGGTTCCTCTGTACATTCAATGGGTAGAGCCAATGTTGTATTCACCCCCCACCTCCCACCCCCCATTTGGCACAATGATGCCACCTTCATCTATTTGCCTCTCACTGCATCCCTTTCACTCCATCCAATCCCATCTATGAGCTGCCTTTTTGTTTTCATGCAGTTTTATCTGGCCAGAAGCCTGACAGACACATGGACAGCAAAATAAAGACTTCATAACAAACTCCGTTATACTTACTGAATTATAATCTTCCAAAAGGAGAAAAAATACCACATCAATAAATTTCTTCAGCACCTCAAGAAAGTGAAGGGAAAAGCTCCATCAAGGCCCTAGAGGCTTACAAAGTGTCTAGAAACGCCTAAGCACTTAAGTTTACCACGTCTACATGTTTCCCTAAAGAGTGTAGTGATTACAGCCCCCAACATGGTCTCTTCCTCAGAACATGGACAGTGCATTTCTCTTAGTTTGGCTCAAATTGTGGGGTAGTGGGTGAAGGATGGACACGAGCTGGGTGTGAGGAGGGGGGAGGGCAGCGGGGACAAGTCTGTACCCATCCTGAGGTGTTACATTAAGGTGTTACATAAACCGCCTGCTTCTGACTAATGCCTCCCCCATCCTCTGCCAGCTCCTTCCTGTAGGTGCATGCTCAGGTCATAAAAATATCACAAGATTAAATTTTCTTTTTTTAGTCTTTTTTCAAAACTATGATTACAAAAGTAATTCTCATTTTGCGTCAAGTAAATGCTACATGTGCATTCTGTTGACCTGCGTTTAGAGGGAGGAAATTAGATTCATTATGTCCTCCTCTTTGCTTTTGCAATGCATAGTTTGCAACTCTAAACTAGCATATGTGGTTTGAGCCTTAATGAGCATGCAGAAGAGTCTTTAATACCTGTCAAACAGCAACCTCTATGCCAAGGCTGATCCTACGGAGGAGTATAATGGATGGCAACAAGCATACTTTACAACAGCTGACTTTCCTCACCGCAAGGAAAGTGTGCAATAAATCCAACATGAAAGACATTAACATTTCATCTCTGAATACATCATCGTGTGTAGCCTTGTCATCCCAGCAAGGTTTGTTACACTAAATCTCTTTGTCCAATAGTTTTTTTTGTTGGTTTTTTTTTTTTGTTAAATGAAAACGAAGAAGAAAAAAAACAAAAACACAACAGTAACCCCTCATACCCAGCCAAAATTACCTACCAACAAAGATTACATGAATAATATCAGATCTTTAAGCAGGGATTAGTAACAAGAAAAACCTCCAGCACATCTTGGATTCTTCAAGGAAAAACCAATAGCATCCAGCAGAGCAGTGAGATACCTAATGGAGGGGTGTGGGGGGTTCAATTTCTCATCACATCATCCTCTCATCACCTCGCTCCGTCCACATTTACTTCTTCTCCTTCTTGGTGGACTTCTTCTTGGAGGCGGGGGTCTGGGCAGCCTTCGGGGGCTCGGCCTGGGCCGAGGCCTGAGGCGGGGGCAGCGCCTGCTGCGTGGCCTGCTGGGCCATGGCCTGCTGCTGCTGGGGGTTGGAGGTGAGGGTGGCCGTGCTCCCTGGGATGTAGACGTTCTGGCGGTAGTCGGGCACGTGCTGCAGGGTGAACTGGGGGCTGTAGCGGGTGCTCAGACCCATTGTGCCGGGTCCGAGGGTGGCCGTGGCCTCACTCACTTCTGGTGGGAAGAGAGACAGAGTTGGGGGTATGAGGGGGGAGGTGTGGAGGGATAGGAGGAAGAGGGGTGAAACGTGTTAAAAGTGTTGGAAAGTTTGACTGTAGCTGTGTTAAAAAGACGCAGTGAAATGAGAACATTTTCAAGCTTCTAACAAAGATAAGGTGCAAACATCAGATAAAAACAGTTACAGGAAGCAGGAATGACAACTGAAGGCATAAACAGAATAAAATATGAAGAAATATTGCAGAGCAATAAAAGTTGACAGTGTGCAGGATCATTTTTGGTTTAAAAGGGAGGAAAAAGCTATCTTTACGTAGTTTGTGTTTGTGTTAGTGGATCTCTACTGGGCATGCTCTGTTTCTGTGAGTGTATGACGTAGTTGCTCAGCTCATAATTCTCTCCCACAGCCCCTGCATTGCAGAGCCAGAGACACAAGCACTCCCTTCCCCCCAATCCTGTATCCTTACTTACACTACATAAACACACAGACAGAGAATGTCATGCTAACTGTTTCTAAAAAAAAACTAAATTTAACTCCAGTTAATCCATCATGCCAATCAACAATTAACACAGTGATAATAAACAAGGGGTGATGACCTTTGGTATTTATTGCAGTCACTGTTCGCTCTTTTTCCTCCCTGATGGCTGTAGAACTGTTCACGCTGTCCAACCTTGTGCTGACATTAATCTCATCGTGCCCAAACTTTTCTCTCTCTCCGTCTTACTTTTCCAGCCAGTGGAAAAATTCCACATCACATCCCAAGCTGTGGCCAAGAAGGAAGTGTGTGTGTGTGTGTGTGTGTGTGCGCGCACGTCTGTGTGTGTGTGTGTTTATGTATTGGTCAAAAGAAAGAGACTTGATGTTCTAAAATGAAGCTGGAAACAATGACTTGAGTTTGTTCGGTAATTAATCTTGTCAAGTTTGTCCCTCTGTTTTTTTCTGACTGCTTTAAGCTAATATTGAGGATATTTTCTAAGAGACTACAAAGCCTTCAACAGCCTGATGATGAGTCATTGTGTGTGTGCCTCTTGTTTGTTTGGTAGACCTTCACTACTGCACCAGAGGAATGAGAGGATGTGTGTTGTGAAATCAAAAATGGTCATACATTTTCCTGTAGCTCTGCTTATAATCAAACACAGAAGCATGTGATGAGTGTGTACAGTGGAAACACACGTCTGCTGTGTTTTTAAATTCAACACATCATGTACTGCTGAAAAACTGCAGGTACTTTGGTCCACTATTTGACCCTGGTTACTTATTAATCCCAAATCTACAATATGGAAACATCAATGTGGACAGAGAGCGCTTTATCAATGAGTGAGTCTGGCTGGTTGCCCTGGAAGCTACACAAAACATCACTTCCCACGCATCTGTGTGCATACAAAGAGAATTAAATCTGCTAGGAAGAGAGAAGCTGAGCTAACGGGATGGAGGAAGAAAAAAGATGGCGAGGTATTGTACTCACCGTTAGCTGCAGCCATCAACGCCTGAAGCTGCTCAGCTTCAGTAGGGGGCTGGGGCCAGGGGCCAGTTCCCATGGCAACCTCAGGTCCTCCAGTTGCCCTATGGTAAGAATAAGGACAGGGAAAACTGTAAATAAGAGGTGTTCATTCTCTACAAATTGTGTGTTTAATTTACTGGCTTAGCAGTTGGTGCTTTAGGATGTAAAAGCAAAGCAGCCGATGGTGGACTCAGCAGAAAACAAAATGTAAAATTTATAAAACAATCTTCAACAAACAAAGACTCTTGAACAAAAGCATCTGCACACAGCTGCAAGTATGTCAGGGGATTCAGTGTACAACACTCACTGGTATGCCTGTAAGCACCAAGCCGTCTAGTAAATCTGATTAAATATTTAATGATTCCACCTTTAAAGGAAATTTTAGTCTGTGTAATCACACGCAGCGCTCAGCAAGAGCTGAACATTTCCATCTGGGCAAACTTCACCTTCAAAGCCTGATTTATTTACAGCCTGCAATTTGCATGTAGGGCTAACAAAGGAGAAAGCAGGCATGATCAAATACAACCCACACGCACGTGTGGCACACTAACATAAGCTCTACAAGTAGGTCACAATACTTTAATCCTGTCTCTGCTACTGTGGCCAAAGAGCAAATAAACTGTCCATCTTTATCTTTATCTAGATGTTTAGTAGCACCAAAACCATAGCAAGAGCCTCATATGAGCAGATAAACTATTAAAATGCATTTTTCTGCATTAAAAGAACCATACTTTACTGTTTAGGCCTGTAAACTAGTACTTGAAAATAAAAATAAAAAATACAACGGTGGATCAGAAGTAAAACTGGCTCATAACAAATAAAGAGAACATGGGGGCATGAATAAAAAAGGGAAAAGGTTTTAGCCACCTGAGATATTTATTTAGAAATGTATTTACATTCCTGACATCAGTCTTTAACCCTTTCTGCAGCACATCGCTGACCCCCAAAACATTCTGACTTTCAAGGACTTTGGTGTGACTATAAGAAGAAGAAAATCCTGTTTCCCATGATATTTCCTTCACAAAGACCTAAATTCGTGATTCAGTTTTTAACTATTTTAAATGTTTAAAACATCAGATTTATTTCTATTTTATCCAGGATCTTAATAAACAAAGCATAATGTACTCAGTACTCACACCATTACATCTGACAGAATCTAAATTGCCTAAATCTTTTGCACATTAGGTAGTAGACAAATCCAAGGGATGTAAACAGGAACTCTTTTGTGCTGCAAACCAACTAAAATACCTTCAGGCAAATCAGTCTGCTCCAGGGATTTAAGAGAAAGCAAAAGACAAACTGAGACAAAGTGAAAAAGGAATTCTAAGACAAAAACCTGGGCCTGTTGAAGCAAAGGTCACCAGTTTGTGCTGCCAAAAACTCTGAAGTGGTTCTCAGTTCAGCGCCAGAGAAGAATAAGAAGAAAAAAACCCACACACACAGTGACAGAAACATGTAGGTCTTGTGCCAGGCGGCCAATGAGAAACAGGCTGAGTCAGGGAGGACATTTTGTGGCTCTTCACACAACTGAAGATAAAAGGGAACGCTTCATTTCTGCTAAATTAGCGTCTTGCTGGGCTTATCACATCCGGTGGTTTTGTAGGTCATTCCCTATGGTCAGGATTATCACTTCCTGTGGGCAAGGACCAGAAGGTAGTCCTTAGTGGCCAGACAGGCTGTTTGTTTTTACATGTTTTAACTCTTCGGATAGCTCCTCTTATTGTTTTTCAGAGAATCCTCATAGTATTACCTAAAAACATTTTTTATGAAGTGGAAAGCCTAAAAAAGGTTATAAACACTTATTATCTTACCTGCTGTAGATAGACCTATAAGCAACATCAGTCTGGATAAATTGAGTTTATTTCTGACTGAACTAATGAGCTAATGAACAGTCAAAGCAGGGCCAAGATCAAAGTAAAACATCTCCAATCTCAAATATTTCATAGTGGTTCATGCAATGGCTGTTTATTACATCATTGTTTATTTAACATCACATGGTTATTTCCATACAATTATATGGTTATTTGCAAGAGCTAATGGTAGGAGCAGCTACATTTAGCATTTCTAGTACAGTCTGGGGCACATCTTGCAGAAATATCATAATATTTCTGCATTAATAACTGTATAACACAAAACTCACAATTGTATAAAGATTTATAAAATAGCATTTGGATGAACCACTTGAAAGTTTTGATACTGCAGTTGTTTTAGGACAACACCAGTCTACTTTGGAGTTGGCCCTGCTTGGACTATCCATTAGCTCATCAATCTAATCAGAATCAATCTTCAAAGAACTATCTACTACAGGTAAGTTAATATTTGTTCATAACTTCTCCACATGACCTCACTTCAAATCCTTTTAACAGTTCAATGAATTTTGTTTGCTACACTGAGAAACGTCCACTCATTTTAAAAGATCATTCATCAGACAGACATTTTCTTTGTCCTGTGATTTATCATAAATGACATAAAAAAGCCACATGTGGTGATGTTGAGCTACAACCATCACAGACACACATCAAAGGCGACATTGCATGGTAAGCAAGTCTCAAAAAAGAGAAAGAAGGAAGAGGAGCTCTCAGACTTTATGGCACACATACAAGGCACAGCAAATCTACAAAACAGTGCACACATATGTGTCACAGTTCTTTCTACGCCACAGCAGGCATTGTGGCCTATATGTATGCACATTGACAACGAACCCCATCAAACTTTCAGGGAGACTATCAGAAGCTATGGGTTAGCTACATCTACACACATCACAGCACTCGACTGCAGTGCACTACCTCAGATATATTTCAGTCACTCTCTGCCCTTATCAGTGGATCCAATCAGGTTTCCACTGAACGGGTTTCAATTTAGAAAACTGAACCCAGATCAAGGACAAAAAGTGACCAAACAGTGTCAAAGTCTAAACTGGTACCTTGTCCCATTCTTCGTTGTCCATCGAATTTGTGTACCGTAAGGCATGTGGGGACTAAAAACACAAAAAGTTATACAACCTGAAAGAACCATTGTTTATGTAACTGAAAGTTGGGGTAAAGAAAAAAAAACATTTTAGAGATGCTGAACCAGCTGTATACATGACAAAAAATAAGTCACCTAAAACTTTTTTCAAGTTAAGTTTGAGGCTGATTATGTCATGTTTTCTATATTCCATGTAGTCTTTCAAAACTGCAGTGTCTTGTGCTTATCTGTAAATAGAAATTTTTGCCCCACCTAGTGTGTTTCAGATATAGCTTTGACTTGTAGAATGTGATGAGCAATCACTATTGGGAAAAACCCTGATTCAGTTAATCTATTTTAGCCCAAACAACTTGGGCAAATGGCAACACACTAAACCACACATCTGAAACAGAAAAAAAAAACACCTCATCAACTGCAATTTATTGGGCAAGTAAAAAAAAAAAAAAATCTAATTTAAAGTAATGCATTCAAAAGGGAAAAAGGAACGAAAAAGCAAGATGGGGGCACACGTCCCATCCCCCACCTCTCCAGCTCTGGTCACCGTCTCTCATCAGCAGTACAGAGTGATGGTGCAGAGGCTCAGAGAGTGCAGAGAGGAAAGAAACAGCAGAGGAGGGGGAGGGGAGTGGAAGCTGCGGCAGCCATTTTATAAAGCAGCTTGGAAGCTTGGCAGCTGATTCTTATAATTACCAAACTCAGAACATCTTTTTTTCACTGCTTTTGTCTTTGTAATGAACAATGTGACACTGGGCATTTTAATAAAGTGTGCATGTGTGTCTCTGTCTACTCACCCGCTTGGTCCGGGTCTCTGTCCCTGCGTGAATCGCCAGTCATTGTTGGGGGGCTTTTGCTGTGAGGAGAAGAAAACAATGCCACATGAAATAAACGTTTTATTGCAGCAGCAGCAGGATGTGTTTCATATGCTTGCGTGTGCTTTGCAGATGAGACATTTGTGTGTGATGATGATGTGTGTGTCTCCTTTTGTGTGGTTTAGAAAGCACAAGGCTCAACAAAGAGTTACAGATGGCCATAAATGTCTTCTATGTTCAGGCATCTATGCTGCTCTAAGAGCTCTGGGGAGCAAAATGCTGCACAGGAACAGAAATACACAAAGTAGAGCAATGTTTCTAAAAACAAAAAATGCAGTGTTAAAAAGAGACTGATTGTCAGTCAAGTAACTGATGAGGTGCCAAATATAAAACAGCAACAATGAAGCTAAAAGAGAACAGAAGATCCGAAGGATTATATTAGTGGATGACAGGACACTTTACAATAAGACTAAAACCATAAAAGGGAAGAAAAGGTAACTCTGAAGTAAAATTATAAAATTTCTGATAGTTTTTTTAATGCATTTTTAGGTAAATACTATATCTTCATTAGCTGCAAAAGGCATAAAAAGTACTTAAACAATAAGTTAGTTTGTAATTCTGAAACCAAAATGTCACAGAAACAGGCTATACTTGGATAAAAAGTATCTCTCCTGTGCATTAATGCCTTCAATTCCACTGCAGGTCTGTCCATCTCCACCTCCTTGCTCATGCTACCGTGTCTTTCCCAACTCTTCTCCTCTCTCAATCTCTCTCTCAGGCTCTCTTGTTGTGCAGTGATGCGATGAATAAAAAAAAAAAAACACTTTGGCTCGAGATTCTGCTGCCTAATCAACACAAGAGCTCCCCAGAGGGAGAGACCAACAGCCCGATGTGCTGCATTATTAAAAGAGATGGTCTACCTGAGGGAATGATGGACAGAAACAAGAGAGCAGGAGGGAAAATAAACACAGAATTCATCAATAAATTCCTCTGCAGAACAAAAAATAAATATACTCAAGGCTGAAACCTCCATTAGAGGACTGGTAAATATGAAATAAGAGTCCAATGAATAGATAACAAAGTACTATTTGTAAGCAGTGTGTCCTATCGACAACAACGTGGGTGAAGAAGTGACAGAATCAGATCATTCAATAAATGTTTTCCTGAATAGGCCTGTAATACTTGTAGTACTGGGTGAAAAGAAGAACATGACTTCAGTTTGAGAGATTTTTTTTTTTTTTTTTCAAAAAGGTCACTCAACTTCCAAGACAAGTAAAGCAAAGTCTGTTAAATTAGGACTGCTGTGTCAAAATATCAAACTGCAATATCACAACAAACAAGTATATTGATCAAACATAAAACACAAATAATGGGTTATGATCAGAATTGCAGCTCTTACCGCCTTTTCAAGCAGAACTCAGATGAGTTTTAACTATTGACAATGAACCTATAAGATCTATGTGAGAGTCTGAGTTGTAAAGAGGAGAAAATAGATCAGTACAAATCAGAGTTGAAGCAAACTTTTACAGAGAGAGGCCCAGCATTCCTGCTGTGTGACTTGTTCTCCCACACTCAGATGCATGCTTGTTGGTTGTCAGGTCAGATCTCACTGCAGGTGTGTAACAGAAACTATAATCTGCTGTGCAACTGCTCCTAACTTCAAGCTTCAGGACATTATAATATATGACCTTGCTCTGTATGCTTCACCGTGAACAGGCTGTTGTAAGAAGACATTTAAGACTCATGACCACTGGATGTAAAGTCATTCTGGGGATCTTTAATAATAAACTGAGCAACAATCTGGTGAATATTGCTGAGTTATTAAAGGCTTGAACCCTCACGTGGTCAATTTGACTCAAAGTTACAAAGACTTCTCTACCTCTCTTCATCTCTCTCTCTTTTGAGGGCTTCTTGAGTGTTAAGAAAGCTTTTATGAAAATTTAAAGCGCTACAGAAATTATAATCAATTCAACTTTATATTTGGTCATCATCGTATTCAAAATACATATGCTGGAAGGTTAGCCGGACAAGTGTGAACAGAGCCAGACACTGAGACTGCAGCTCTGTGGGCTTACAATCTTATCCCACAAAAGGATTATCAGACTGACCTGGAAGCTTTAAAAAACATCAATCTATTTTCTGCCCACCATTCAGCTGAATCAAAGAGCTTTGAGGCTTCTGCACATAAAATACAACCTGACCACGTTGAACCATAATGTATGTCAGCTGAACATGTATAAATGAATTTATCTGAGGTTTAATTTAAACTGCTCAGAAAAAGGACCTAACTGGAAACATCTAGTGTATCTGTGACTATGTGGAAAATGAATCTTGCAAATTAATCTGCTCTACTGGACAACTATTTCTATAGTTTGACACACAAAAGCTTATCCAAGTGAACAAAAATAATGATGACAGAAACACAACCAGAACTGTAACGTAACTTGTCTAAAGATCTCTGCTGGCAGCTGTGATCATTTTTATCACGAGCATATATGTTGCATTAGGTAGTGTTTTAATGATAATCATGTCAGTGTAACTCAATACAAATAATCTCTAAAATGCTGAATCCATGTTGTTAATTTCTTCACAAGTTTAGTTTTGACATTTCAGGAAAAACACAACTCATGATGTTGGATTTTGTAAAAGTCATAAGAAAGAAATTGTGTCTAAACTGTCCAGTCTCATAACTATGGTCACATCTGTGTGGCCATATTTTTTTTTCTTTTTTTGGTGTATGGAGACATGTTTCAACTGTTTCAAACTCTAATGAACTAAAATCTATTAGAAATCCATGAGAATATTTTTAACCCGAGAAAAAGTATTCACTGAAAACAAAAGAAGTGTTAAAACACGGCTTACTGTTATCAACCTCATGATATGCTTCAGTACAGTGTAAAATCCCCAAACTTTCTGTGGTCAAGACATTGTGCCAAAACAGCACACTGCAGATGAATAGAAACTACAAAAAGGGGTGAATGGGAAGGCTCCAAGGCCCCCAGGGTCCTGCTAAAATTACACACCACTGCAGGACTCCTTGTGCTCCATGCTTTGTACGCACAATCTCATGCTCATAAACACCCACAGTGATGCGGCCATTATGGCCCGCGCCGTCTGTCGCTGTAGCACATGTGCATAAAGCTGTCCTTCCTTTCCTGTTATCTCCCCCTCTATCTCTTTTCCACTGCCGCCCTCATTGCACACGTGTCACTAGAGCAGGGAGACAGATGGCACCCTCCTAACCTCAGGGGCAACACAGCTCAGAGCAGTTTCTATAAACTCTTGTGGAACAGGAGAGAAATAGGTAAAGAAATATATATACATATATCAGCAACATTAACAAGCTCCTGTCGTCCAATATTCATTCAAATGACACGTGAAAAATCTCAAAGATAAATGGATAAAGGAGGACAAAACATTTTTTTCTATCTTTAGGCTCCAAAAGGAATTACATGAATGACAGCACCACAAGTCAATCTACTATATCGTATCTACTAAATAAGTTGGCTGTATTTATGCATTAGATCATTATTTGGTCAAGCTTCTTCAAACCTCATTCTAAAGATATCAAAGTTGGGTCAAACACACCAGGAACTGCCTCTTCTGTGTTAATGCATTCTGGAACTAATCACCAGAGGTTCCGAAGACAACAGGAAGTCAGGGTCAGGCCAATGACCCCACACATTCCTGTTTTTCATCTACTGCTTTAGTCTGTAGTTCTCCACCCCCTATTTTCCCTTTCCTTCATCCCCCATCTTTCCTTCTGTCATCCTGTTCCTCTCTATCTTCCAGTCATTCTGTTGAAGCCAATTCTGCAGGACCCCATTTTCATCTGTTAAGAAGTACTAATGTTTCCTTGTTTTCTTTTCCATTTTTCCTACTCTAATCTAGCCTTGTTTTGTTTTCACTTTTTCCACATATTTCTGTTGTCTATAGAGAAACTAAAAAAAATATGCTCAAGGCATTATCCTCCATCTGTCACAAGTCAAAACATAAAAATAGTGTTATTAAAGCATTTTCTTTAAAACAAAATGCCTTATAAGATATTTTACAAAATTCCAAACCCCATTTACTTACTATCAACCCACATTTGTCTTATCCCAATAGAGGGATCCTTCTTGTCCCACTCAAGCCCTCACCTCACTGGCTGAGTTCATAAGCTGTTTCCTGCTGAGCGTCATGTTGAGTGTGTTGTTGTGACTCAGCATGGGTGTCTTCATAAATACAAAGTCACTTCGGCTGGATATAGTGGAGTAGCAAGGCCTGTAGGTACGCATGTGTGGCTCTTGGGGACCTCCCACCACCTCCATGTATCGTATGGGTCCATCAGTGTTGAGCTGCAGGTGCAGGTCTTTGCTGGGCCTCTGATGGTAGCGGCTGGACCTGTGGTGACCGTAGCAGCAGAAGCAGCACTCAGAGCCTCCCAGCACCGGGTCTCGGTGCCTCAGGCAACGCACCATAAAAACCACAAACGTAATAAATGCCACACCTGACACACAGGCGAGAGAGATGATAAGGTACAGAGTGATGTCTTGCATCCCGGTGCGGTGGTAAAATTGGTTGTGGCGTGGGACAACTGGAGCTTCATTGGCAGCACCCTTCTCATCTACTGTTACTGTTATGTTCACAGAGCTGGACTTTGGTGGATCACCGTTATCCTGGATGATGACTATTATATCATAAGCTGAACCCCCTTCCTCTTCGGCCAACTTGCGGGCTGTGTGAAGCTCCCCAGTGTGGGCTCCAATGCGGAACATGCCAACATTTGGTCCAGGTGCAATTGAGTAAAACAACCATGCATTGTGCCCACTGTCTGCATCCACTGCCACCAGTTTATTTATGAGGTGACCCGAGCCTGCAGATGGGGGCACAGTGAGCTGCAGTCTTTTGTCTTTAGGGTAGGAGGGGTGAACCATCATTGGCACATTGTCATTCACATCCACCACAAACACATGCACAGTGACATTTGTTGCCTGTGTGGGCACCCCGGCATCTTGGGCCTGCACCTCAATGCGGAAATTTTTGATCTGCTCGTGATCCAGGGAGCGCATGCTGTAGATGTGACCAGTCTCTGGATTAATGTACACATAGGATGATATGGGTGAGCCCTGGACCACGCTGGGAAGAATGGAATAGGAGATGCGAGCATTATCACCCACATCTGGATCTGTGGCTGAAACAGCAGCGATGGGGGAGCTGGGGGCATTGTTCTCAGGGATGTCCACAGAATATGAAGGTTGGGAGAAGATGGGAGGGTTGTCATTTACATCTGAGATCTTCACCACAAAGGTTATTTGGGATGAAATGGGTGGGGAGCCAGCATCAGTGGCCGTGATGACCACCGTGTACTCTGGGACAGTCTCACGGTCCATTCTGTCAGAAGTGATCAGACTATAATGCATACTAAAAGCTGAGTTAAGTTTGAAAGGTAAACCTTGGTGGATAGTTAATGTAACCTGCCCATTGATGCCAGAGTCCAGGTCTTTGGCACTTATGAGGGCTATCACAGTCCCTGTAACTGAGTCTTCTCTGATGGGACTGTTCAGTGACGTCAGTGTCAGCTCTGGGGCGTTGTCGTTCTCATCAGTGATGTCCACTATGACGTTGCAGGAGCCCTCCATGGCAGGGGAGCCCCCATCTCTGGCCTGCACTGTGACGTGATAAGATGTGCCTTTTTCATAATCCACAATACCCTTCACCCGGATCTCTCCGCTTTTGGAGTCCACACTGAACAGCTGGAGAACGCGTTCCGGCGTGTATTTACTAAACATGAACGATATTTCCCCGTTGCTGCCCGAATCTGCGTCGGTCGCGTTTAATTTCGTAACTAAAGTGCCCTGTGCCACAGTTTCTAATAAGGTGACTTTCTTAACCGGCTCGTCAAAGACCGGCGCGTTGTCGTTAACGTCCAGGATTTTAATGAGCAGAAGTGTGGAGCCAGATTTCTCCGGCTGACCCCCATCCACAGCGGTAAGCATCAGTCGGAACGAGGCCTGCTTCTCTCTGTCCAAAGGCTTATCCACCACCAGCTCTGGAAACTTGCTGCCATCGCTTTTAGTTTCCACTTTTAAAATAAAGAAGTCATTTGCTGCCAGCTGGTACGTGCGTAAGGAGTTGGTACCCACGTCTGGATCGTGCGCACTCTCCAGACGAAACCGCGTCCCTGGCGCGGCCGCCTCTGACACCTCCAGAGACATGTTGCTGGTTGAAAACCTCGGCGCGTTGTCATTCACGTCCTGAACGTCCACCACGACCCGATAGATCCGCAGTGGGTTCTCTAGGACTAATTGAAGGTGTAGTGAGCAGGATGACGTCAGTTCGCACAGTTGTTCTCTGTCGACTTTTTGTTTAATAATCAATTCGCCGGTCGCCTCCTTCACCTCAAAATACTCCACCCCTGATTCGGAGACCACTCGCAGCCTCCTCTGAACGATCTGTTGAGCAGGAAGACTTAAATCCTTAGCGATGTTCCCAACGACCGAGCCCGGACTTAATTCCTCTGGGACGGAATAGCTGAGCTGAGCGGAGGCAGAGGACATGCAGGCGAGACAGAAGTAAACCCTCCACAGCCTCCCTCCTCCTCCGGAGCGCTTCCTCCGCCCGGAGTCCATTGTGCTGCGCTCCGAGGATCGGGGAAAACTTCCTAACTTTCTTCTCTAACCGTCACGTATCCATAACTGCACGACTACAGGACTCCATGTAGACATTTCCACTCTAAAAGCAAAGCGATGGAGAGCTTTGATAAGATCATAATGACGTTAATAAAGAAAAAAAAAAAACACGAGGCTAAAATCAAAGTTGTCCCTGGTTGCACTAAAACTCTCTGCTGCCTGTCTCTCCTCCGCCTCTCTCTCTCCATGGGCGGGGAGAGCGCAGAGGCCAGGCCTCTTATTGGAAGACAAAGCTGCAGCAGCGCTGTCACACTTCCCACACCCACACTAAAACTTTTCAGTCACTTCTCTTCCACAGGCAGGAAAAAAACAGCCAGTAACAACTTTGAAAGGTTTGGAAAGCAGCTACAGAGCTGAGCGACACAACAGGGAATATATTTACATAATAACAAAACAAAACAAAACAGACAACTATCAGGGAATATAACTTTATACTGTTACTGAAAACAAATAAGTCAAACCCTCTCCCCTCCCTGTACGCTTCTCATGGAGCAGCAGATGCCACAGAAAACAGGGCGCATAGTAACCGCATGGGGGCGTGGTTTCCAAACTGCTTTTATCTGAGGGCAACTTTACACCAACATGGCTGCTCAGCAACTATGTGAAGATGATGAATTTGAAAACTGTGTTCGGTTTAGGAAATCAAATCAAAACTATGCAGCTGTTCGATATAACAAAATATTACAAAATACAGAAGGTTTTTGAAAGAAATTCAAAATGTGTCCAAAGACAGGTGGACAAAACATTGCTATTAGGCGATAACCCTGTTGAAAATGATAAATTAAATAAAACATTTGATTTTGATAATTAAAAAAGCGTAAAACGAATGGCATTTTATAAATTATAGGAGGAAAATTATTATCTATTTTAATATCAGCTAAATGAGATTTTTCTTGTTTTATAAATTAATTTAATGTTAGCCAAATTTGTTACAGCCACATGTTTCTTAAAACTGCTCAAAAAATGTAAAAATATAATTGTAAAACTTGTGCTAACACATAGGTCATTACGGAAAATAGATATAAATGTTCGGAAAATCACGTTAAAAAACCAAAAACTCAAAAGAATGAATTCTAAGACGAATTTCACAGAACCGTCAGGATCCGTCCTCACCTGCTGGCTCTCAAAGGTCCACGTGCTGTCGGGTAAAGACGCATCCAGAACACTGATGACTTCTTTAAAGTCTGTAGTGCTGCTCGGCTTAATGAGAGTGAAATCACTGTACTCTGACATGGGAGACATGCAGGACCTGAAGGACTGACTCTGAGACATCATGTCGCCTCCCAGGACCTCCACGTACTTTATGGGTCCATCAGTGTTGAGCTGAATCTGCAGGTTCCTATTGGGCTTCTTGTAATCATCACAGTCGCTCCGCCTCATGCAGCAGCTCCCGCTGCTTCTGCTGTTCCTGATGCATTTAACCGCTAAGATGAGAAAAGTCACCAGAGACAGCACGGACACCGAGGCCAGAGACAGGATCAGATACAGGGTGATTCTGCCGGTTTTCCTGTTGGGCTCGGACGTTTTGTGTCGCAGCTCTAAGATGGGCTCGTGGAGCCCGTCCTCCAGCAGGATGGACACCGTGATGGTGGCGGACTGAAGCGGTTCTCCGTCGTCCTTGATCTCTATCAGCAGCCTCTGAGAGGACTCGTCCTGCTCGGACACAGCGCGTTTAGTCCTCACCTCTCCTGTGTACTGATTGACAGTGAACAGAGAGGTGTCTGTGGCCTCCGCCAGTCTGTAGGAGATCCAGGCGTTATGGCCCGAGTCAGCGTCCACGGCCGTCACCTTGGTAACCAGGTGACCCGCTTTAGCGGAGCGGGGCATCCTCTGATGAGAGAGGGAGCCCAGGGCAGCGGAGGAGGGGTAAATAACAGCGGGGGCGTTGTCGTTCTGGTCCAGGATAAAAACATGGACAGTGGCGTTGCTGCTGAGACACGGAGAGCCCTGGTCCTTTGCCTGAACCTGGATCTGAAACACCTTCAGCTTCTCATAGTCAAACGAATGCATGCTGTAGATGCTGCCGTTATCTGCGTTCATGTAAACATAAGATGAGACAGAAACGTCCTGCACTTTAGAGTCCAGAATGGAGTAAGAGATCTTTGCGTTTTCACCAGAATCCAGATCAGATGCTGAAACTGAGAACAGAATAGAACCTGGTACTCCGTTCTCTTTTAAATATACATTATAGGAAGGCTGAGTAAATACAGGGGGATTATCATTCACGTCAGTGATGCGAACTAAAACATTTCCCTTGCTCGACAGAGGAGGAGAACCTGAATCAGTTGCTGTTATCTCTATATTATACTCAGAGCACCTCTCTCTGTCTAAAGCACCGCTGGTTACCAGCGCATAGTTATTAGAAAATGATGGTTTCAGAATAAAACGAGACCCTTTGGGAAGCTGTAACGTTACATTACCGTTATCACCGGAGTCAAGGTCTCGCGCACTGATCAGAGCCACCACAGTGCCGCTCCTTGCGTCTTCGCGCACTGGCTTTGGCTGAGAAGTAAAAACTATTTCTGGAGCGTTATCATTAATATCCGTAACTTCCACCTGCACACGACAGTGGCCCTCCATCTGAGGACTACCTTTATCTTTTGCTGTTACATCAATATCAAATGACTTAGCAGTTTCATAATCTAAAGTCCCTTTCAGTGAGATTTCACCTGTTAACGAGTTTATGTCAAAGGTTGAGGATACAGTTGCTGGTGTTCGTAAGCCAAAGGAAAATTCAATTTCAGCATTTGAACCTTCATCTGCATCTGTGGCTTTGGGTTTACTAATTACTGTTCCTTTCACGCTTGCTTCACCCAATGACACTTTGTACACGTTTTTCTCAAAAACAGGAAAATTATCATTTATATCAAGAACAGTTATAGTTATTTGTGTGGTTCCAGATCGTACAGGGTTTCCTCCATCTAACGCTGTAAGTAATATTTTATGAATAGACTTTTTCTCCCGATCTAAAGGTTTTTCTAAAACCAGTTCTGGTACAGATTTACCACCATCAATTTCTTTAATTTTAAGAGAACAGCATTCGTTTTTACTCAGGGTATATGATCTTAGTGAATTGCTTCCAACGTCTGGATCCGCTGCGCTCTCCAAAGGAAAGCGCGTGCCAACTGCGGCTGATTCTGCTATATTTAAAGATAACTCATTAGAAAGGAAACTAGGAGAATTATCATTAATGTCTCGTATTTCGACCTCGAGCCGATGCAACTGTAGAGGGTCCTCTGTTACAGCCTGCAGAGGTAGAACGCAGCTGGCGCTTTGTCCACATAAAGCCTCTCTGTCTATCCTGTCATTCACCAGCAGCTCGCCCTTCCCCGCATCCACACTGAAATACTGCTCACCAGCATCAGAGGCGACGCGCAGTTTACGGTCAAAAATATCTGATAGTCCCAGACCCAGATCTTTGGCGAGATTTCCAACCACAGTGCCCGGTTTTAACTCCTCCTGGATGCTGTAGCGAGTCTGTCCGTCTGTTGTACTCCACAGGAGGAAGAAATGATGGCACCAAAGCGCAAGCCATCTCCAGTCTCGGCATCCTTTTGTCTTTGTCATCCTGATTCTACGAATGAAACAATTTCCATTTCATAAAAACAGAGCTCAATAACCAAAAATCAATATTCCAAGAGAGCTTCATATCCAGTCACGAGGATAACCACAAATGGTCAAACATAAAATTGAAATATGACATTATACTCCACGTATTTGAACCGTTTGCCTCCTGTCCCCCACTCTGAGCATTGTGATTACTGGAGCTGCGTGGTGGAGGGAGTAGATCTCTTTGTACAGTTCTGAATTCTATTGGTGCGCAGCATGCATCGCTGGCATCCAATCAGAGTCAAACAGAGCAGCACCGTTAAAGATACATTACATCAACCCTTTTAACGGAATCGAAACAAACAAAACAAACAAACAAAAAAAACACACCCTCCTGCAAAAACAAACAAACAAACAAAAGAAAAACTACTGCAGCACCGCAAAGACATGCAGTTTGATGATCATTTGACTATACAAAACTTTTTCATGTTTACTGTGCTTGGACAAATAATATGTACCATTTTTAATGTATATTTTCTGTTGCTAATAAACTGTTTTCAGAGTTATACATGGATTTCGTTTGAATGGTATACAGTAGCACAACTACGAGTGCAATGTTGAATGCAATGGTTCTTCGGTTATTTATTCATTCATTGCTTGATTCATTAATCTATCTCTGTGTAAATGCCTAAACAAACAACAACAAAACATCAGTGTCAGAACTCATAGCGCTCTCTGCCTGTGGCAGTCGCTGTCCACATATGTGGTGCTGAAACGTTCACATCAAAATTGCACTTATCTGACAGCACGTCATTGTTAAACTAAGAACTAGTGATACATAAAAGCTAAGATTTAAGAAAAAAAGTAAATAAACTTTAGTTAAATTCCTGGTGTAATACGTAATTTTCAAACATCTCAACATAATGCATCATCTTCGACATTTGCTAAAATTTCATGCTAAAAGGCTTATTGATTTCATAACAAAGTTAACACGTTTCCATTCGTTCCTATAATTACAGCGTAAATAGTATTTGTTTGAGGTTATCAGAGTAATCTTTAGGGATACTCTGCTCACCTGCTGGCTCTCAAAGGTCCACGTGCTGTCGGGTAAAGACGCATCCAGAACACTGATAACTTCTTTAAAGTCTGTGGTGCTGCTCGGTTTAATGAGAGTGAAATCACTGTACTCTGACATCGGAGACATGCAGGACCTGAAGGACTGACTCTGAGAAATCATGTCTCCTCCCAGGACCTCCACGTACTTTATGGGTCCATCAGTGTTGAGCTGAATCTGCAGGTTCCTGTTGGGCTTCTTGTAATCATCACAGTCGCTCCGCCTCATGCAGCAGCTCCCGCTGCTTCTGCTGTTCCTGATGCATTTAACCGCTAAGATGAGAAAAGTCACCAGAGACAGCACGGACACCGAGGCCAGAGACAGGATCAGATACAGGGTGATTCTGCCGGTTTTCCTGTTGGGCTCGGACGTTTTGTGTCGCAGCTCTAAGATGGGCTCGTGGAGCCCGTCCTCCAGCAGGATGGACACCGTGATGGTGGCGGACTGAAGCGGTTCTCCGTCGTCCTTGATCTCTATCAGCAGCCTCTGAGAGGACTCGTCCTGCTCGGACACAGCGCGTTTAGTCCTCACCTCTCCTGTGTACTGATTGACAGTGAACAGAGAGGTGTCTGTGGCCTCCGCCAGTCTGTAGGAGATCCAGGCGTTATGGCCCGAGTCAGCGTCCACGGCCGTCACCTTGGTAACCAGGTGACCCGCTTTAGCGGAGCGGGGCATCCTCTGATGAGAGAGGGAGCCCAGGGCAGCGGAGGAGGGGTAAATAACAGCGGGGGCGTTGTCGTTCTGGTCCAGGATAAAAACATGGACAGTGGCGTTGCTGCTGAGACACGGAGAGCCCTGGTCCTTTGCCTGAACCTGGATCTGAAACACCTTCAGCTTCTCATAGTCAAACGAATGCATGCTGTAGATGCTGCCGTTATCTGCGTTCATGTAAACATAAGATGAGACAGAAACGTCCTGCACTTTAGAGTCCAGAATGGAGTAAGAGATCTTTGCGTTTTCACCAGAATCCAGATCAGATGCTGAAACTGAGAACAGAATAGAACCTGGTACTCCGTTCTCTTTTAGATAAACATTATAGGAACGCTGGGTAAATACAGGAGGATTATCATTCACATCAGTGATGGTCACTGGTATAATTTTGCTACTAGACAAAGGAGGAGAGCCTGAATCAGTGGCCCTTATTTCAACATTATATTCTGAGGATTTCTCTCGATCTAAAACACCGCTAGTTATTAGTTCGTAGTTATCAGCAAAAGTTGTTTTCAGTTTAAATGGAGAACTTTTAGGAAGCTGTAACGTTACCTTGCCGTTATCCCCGGAATCAAAATCTCGAGCTTTAAGTAAAGCAACAACTGTACCATTTGGTGCGTTTTCTGGTATTTGGCTAGGTGTTGAAGTTAAAATAATTTCTGGAGCGTGATCATTTATATCCATAACATCCACTTGGACGCGGCAGTGACCCTCCATTTCAGGAACGCCTTTATCTTTTGCGGTAATATCTATTTCATGAGTTGCAACGTTTTCGTAATCTAACTGTCCTTTAAGGAAAATTTCTCCCGTTGCAGAGTTTATATGAAAAATAGACAGCAAAGCCTCGGGTGTATGGTCAGCAAATGAATATTCAATTTCTCCATTATCACCTTCGTCTGCGTCTGTCGCTTCTACTTGTGTCAGCATGAAGCCACTTTGACTATTTTCTGGCAAGGTTATTTTATATAAAGACTTTTTGCAAATAGGGACATTGTCATTATTGTCTAAAACTGTTACTATAATTATCGTGGTTCCAGTTTTTGCAGAATTGGCCCCGTCCACCGCTGTTAACAGTAATCTGTGCACCTTTTGTTTTTCCCTATCCAACGGTTTTTCTAATACAAGCTCAGGAAGTTTTCTTCCGTGAGCCAAGTCTTTAATTTTCAAACTAAAACATTCATCTTTGCTAAGACTATAAGATTTAAGTGAATTAATGCCCACGTCGAGGTCCTGTGCGGTTTCCAAAGGATAGCGTGCACCCACTGCAGTCAGCTCCGCAATTTTCAAATGTTTTTCTTTGCTAAGGAAACTGGGGGAATTGTCGTTGATGTCTTTAATTTCCACCTCTATCCGATAAAGATGCAGCGGGTCGTCTATGACTACTTGCAGAGGTAGAACGCAGCTGGCGCTTTGTCCACATAAAGCCTCTCTGTCTATCCTGTCATTCACCAGCAGCTCGCCCTTCCCCGCATCCACACTGAAATACTGCTCACCAGCCTCAGAGGCGACGCGCAGGTTACGATCAACAATATCTGATAGTCCTAAACCCAGATCTTTGGCGAGATTTCCAACCACCGAACCCTGCTTTAGTTCCTCCGGGATACTGTAACGAGTCTGTCCGTTTATTGTACTCCACAGGAGAAAGAAATGATAACACCAAATCCCGAGCCATCTCCGGTCTCCGCATCTATTTCTCTTTGTCATCCTGACCCTATGAATGAAACAATTTCCATTCCATAAAAACAGAGCTCAATAACCAAAAATCAATATTCCAAGAGAGCGTCATGTCCAGTCACGAGGATAACCACGAATGGTCCAAAATCAAATAAAAAATAACAGTGTACTCCAAGTATAAATATCAGTTCTCTCCTGTTCTCCCACTCCGAGCATTGTGATTACTGAAGCTGAGTGGGGGATGGAGTAGATTTCTTTGTACAGTTCTAAATTCTATTGGTGCGCATCATGCATCTCTGACATCCAACCAGAGCCTCACTGAGCAACACCGTTAAAGACACACCAACCGTTTTAACTGCATGAAAAACTTACTGAAACACAGCAAAGACAGACAGTTCAGTATTCATTTGGCTGCATATATCTATATAATAAATGTCAATGCTTAATCATTGTCTTTGTTTATTTATTTTATTTAGGTTTAAATAAAATTATATTTAAAGCTAAAGTTATTAATGTTTATGTTTTGCATATGTAATTTTTCAGAAAAAAATACTCTCATCATAATTAATGAAAATAAGTCGAAGGATATAAAGTAAAAATATATAATTTAAAGTGTAATACTTATTCAATTCTTTATTCATTCATGACTTCCTGAGTAAATGTAACCAAACAACTTGTTTCAACTAGTTTTAGACATGTTGCTTTGTTTGTATTCATTGTCTCTGTCCAACTCTGTGATGCTACATACTCAGTTCGAAAATTCACTCACCATCTGACACTTTGTCAAAGTTAAAATGCTGCTGGCAACAAAACACAGATGTTATGACTAAAGCCAAAAGCAAAACTTTAGTTTCAGGATCAATCAACTGTTATTGCAAACATGTCCACAAAATTTGTAACTCTATGACTTTAGCTTCAGCTGTAATATGTTGCAACAAAAACGTGATTTCACTATACCTAATGAAGTCAGTATATTTCTGGACAGTTTAGAAAAAAACACATTTTAATAAAATGTGTCTAGTTTTATTTTAGTATAACTCTCTGCTCACCTGCTGGCTCTCAAAGGTCCACGTGCTGTCGGGTAAAGACGCATCCAGAACACTGATAACTTCTTTAAAGTCTGTAGTGCTGCTGGGTTTAATGAGAGTGAAATCACTGTACTCTGACATCGGAGACATGCAGGACCTGAAGGACTGACTCTGAGACATCATGTCTCCTCCCAGGACCTCCACGTACTTTATGGGTCCATCAGTGTTGAGCTGAATCTGCAGGTTCCTGTTGGGCTTCTTGTAATCATCACAGTCGCTCCGCCTCATGCAGCAGCTCCCGCTGCTTCTGCTGTTCCTGATGCATTTAACCGCTAAGATGAGAAAAGTCACCAGAGACAGCACGGACACCGAGGCCAGAGACAGGATCAGATACAGGGTGATTCTGCCGGTTTTCCTGTTGGGCTCGGACGTTTTGTGTCGCAGCTCTAAGATGGGCTCGTGGAGCCCGTCCTCCAGCAGGATGGACACCGTGATGGTGGCGGACTGAAGCGGTTCTCCGTCGTCCTTGATCTCTATCAGCAGCCTCTGAGAGGACTCGTCCTGCTCGGACACAGCGCGTTTAGTCCTCACCTCTCCTGTGTACTGATTGACAGTGAACAGAGAGGTGTCTGTGGCCTCCGCCAGTCTGTAGGAGATCCAGGCGTTATGGCCCGAGTCAGCGTCCACGGCCGTCACCTTGGTAACCAGGTGACCCGCTTTAGCGGAGCGGGGCATCCTCTGATGAGAGAGGGAGCCCAGGGCAGCGGAGGAGGGGTAAATAACAGCGGGGGCGTTGTCGTTCTGGTCCAGGATAAAAACATGGACAGTGGCGTTGCTGCTGAGACACGGAGAGCCCTGGTCCTTTGCCTGAACCTGGATCTGAAACACCTTCAGCTTCTCATAGTCAAACGAATGCATGCTGTAGATGCTGCCGTTATCTGCGTTCATGTAAACATAAGATGAGACAGAAACGTCCTGCACTTTAGAGTCCAGAATGGAGTAAGAGATCTTTGCGTTTTCACCAGAATCCAGATCAGATGCTGAAACTGAGAACAGAATAGAACCTGGTACTCCGTTCTCTTTTAGGTATACTGTGTATGTAGGTTGGATAAATACAGGTGGATTATCATTCACATCAGTAACAGTGACATTAATAATTTTCTTTGTCGAAAGAGGAGGAGAGCCTAAATCAGTGGCTGTTATCTCAACATGATACTCTGAAAATGTTTCGCGGTCCAAAGCACCACTGGTGATCAACGCGTAATTATCCGAAAAAGATGGTTTTAGCTTAAAAGGAGCGCCTTTAGGAAGCTCGAGTATCACTTTGCCATTGTCACCAGAGTCAAGATCTCGTACACTGATTAAAGCCACAACAGTACCACTCGGCGCGTTTTCAGGCACCGAGTTTGGTTGAGAGGTCAGAAATATATTCGGAAAATTATCATTAACGTCTAAAACATCGACATGGACGGAGCAGTGTCCTTCCATTCTCGGACTTCCTTTGTCTGTAGCTACGATGTCCAGTTCATAATTAGCATTTGTTTCAAAATCTAAAATTCCAATCAATCGGATTTCTCCTGTTAGGGAATCAACATTAAACAAAGAGAGGACATTTGCGGGAGTGTGAGAGCCAAATGAAAACTCTACCTCTCCATTAGGACCTTCATCAGCATCTTTTGCTGTCAGTGTAACAATAGATGCACCTTTTATACTGCTTTCACTAATAGAAACTTTGTATATGTTTTTCTCAAAAGCAGGAAAATTATCATTAATATCGAGCACATGTATGTTTATTTGGCAGGTCCCTGACTTTGCTGGATTCCCTCCATCTATAGCGGTTAAAGTGAGTTTATGTGTTGATTTTTTTTCTCTGTCAATCAGTTTAGATAAAACTAATTCTGGGACTTTCTTTCCACCGGAAACATCTTTAATCTTTAAACTAAAATAATCGTCTTTACTCAAAGTGTAAGATCTCACCGAATTTGATCCAACATCAAGATCCTGAGCGGACTCGAGAGGAAAATGCGTTCCTGCCGCTGCAGACTCAGCTATCTGTAATATTTTTTCTGGCGAAGGAAATTTAGGTGAGTTATCGTTAACATCTTGTATTTCCACCTCCACGCGGTACAGTTGTAAGGGTTTGACAATCACGATCTGCAGCGTTAAAACGCAGCTGGCGCTTTGTCCACATAAAGCCTCTCTGTCTATCCTGTCATTCACCAGCAGCTCGCCCTTCCCCGCATCCACACTGAAATACTGCTCACCAGCCTCAGAGGCCAAACGCAGTTTACGGTCAAACATCTCAGATGAAGACAAACCCAGATCTTTGGCGAGATTTCCAACCACAGAGCCCTGCTTCAGTTCTTCTGGGATGCTGTAACGAGTCTGTCCGTCTATTGTATTCCACAAGAGGAAGAAATGATGCCACCAGAGCGCTTTCCACCTCCAGTCTCTGTATCCCATTGTCTTTGTCATCCCGGATTTGCTTATAATGATTTCCCAGCGAGGTAATCAAAAAGCTGATCTATTCCATCCATCGCCTAATAGACCTAATCCAAAGCAAAAATCCATAGTCAACGCTGTGAAAAAAATAGCATTAAATGTTTGTTCTAAATCTTTTATCAGCATCGCTGCCTTTCATCCACCTCCTTGCATTGGAAGCGTTTGCCACTCTGCGACTGCATGGGGGAGGGACTAGATCTCATTGTACAGCTCAGCCTTTCATTGGTGCGCCACATCTATTTCTACCACCCAGTAAGAAAAGTGAAGAGGATTGCTGGACACAACGGGGTTTAAAAGAATCAAGCTCTATAAAAGGAGGGGGATTAGAACGTCAGGCCAGCAGTAACTGATCTTTTCAAACTTTTATAACAACTAAACAAAAAGTGTTTCTAAAATAAAAAATGTTGATAAGTTTATTGTTTCGTCACTTTCCTTTTAGATATAAATAAAGGTTTCAGTCAAGAAAAGGCAATTCAGCCCTGCTGTTAAAAACCGTATTGGTGTTGTCGCTATCCAGCTCTATGGTGCTGAAACAGAATACTGGAAAGTCGGATGTAAAGGTAGGATTTTTAAACTGTGTCATAAAGAATCAATAACGTATTCACTGCGTCTGTACAAAGCAGGTTATATAAAAGAGAAATATATTCAAAGCACAAAAAAACGAAAGATGGGAAAACATCAAGAACTAATACACATTTTTGTATAATTTTTCCATTGACATTTAGACAATATTTTTTATATTATCGTGAATAAATATTCGTTTTATTTCCTGCTCACCTGCTGGCTCTCAAAGGTCCACGTGCTGTCAGGTAAAGACGCATCCAGAACACTGATGACTTCTTTAAAGTCTGTGGTGCTGCTGGGTTTAATGAGAGTGAAATCACTGTACTCTGACATCGGAGACATGCAGGACCTGAAGGACTGACTCTGAGACATCATGTCTCCTCCCAGGACCTCCACGTACTTTATGGGTCCATCAGTGTTGAGCTGAATCTGCAGGTTCCTGTTGGGCTTCTTGTAATCATCACAGTCGCTCCGCCTCATGCAGCAGCTCCCGCTGCTTCTGCTGTTCCTGATGCATTTAACCGCTAAGATGAGAAAAGTCACCAGAGACAGCACGGACACCGAGGCCAGAGACAGGATCAGATACAGGGTGATTCTGCCGGTTTTCCTGTTGGGCTCGGACGTTTTGTGTCGCAGCTCTAAGATGGGCTCGTGGAGCCCGTCCTCCAGCAGGATGGACACCGTGATGGTGGCGGACTGAAGCGGTTCTCCGTCGTCCTTGATCTCTATCAGCAGCCTCTGAGAGGACTCGTCCTGCTCGGACACAGCGCGTTTAGTCCTCACCTCTCCTGTGTACTGATTGACAGTGAACAGAGAGGTGTCTGTGGCCTCCGCCAGTCTGTAGGAGATCCAGGCGTTATGGCCCGAGTCAGCGTCCACGGCCGTCACCTTGGTAACCAGGTGACCCGCTTTAGCGGAGCGGGGCATCCTCTGATGAGAGAGGGAGCCCAGGGCAGCGGAGGAGGGGTAAATAACAGCGGGGGCGTTGTCGTTCTGGTCCAGGATAAAAACATGGACAGTGGCGTTGCTGCTGAGACACGGAGAGCCCTGGTCCTTTGCCTGAACCTGGATCTGAAACACCTTCAGCTTCTCATAGTCAAACGAATGCATGCTGTAGATGCTGCCGTTATCTGCGTTCATGTAAACATAAGATGAGACAGAAACGTCCTGCACTTTAGAGTCCAGAATGGAGTAAGAGATCTTTGCGTTTTCACCAGAATCCAGATCAGATGCTGAAACTGAGAACAGAATAGAACCTGGTACTCCGTTCTCTTTTAGGTATACTGTGTATGTAGGTTGGATAAATACAGGTGGATTATCATTCACATCAGTAACAGTGACATTAATAATTTTCTTTGTCGAAAGAGGAGGAGAGCCTAAATCAGTGGCTGTTATCTCAACATGATACTCTGAAAATGTTTCGCGGTCCAAAGCACCACTGGTGATCAACGCGTAATTATCCGAAAAAGATGGTTTTAGCTTAAAAGGAGCGCCTTTAGGAAGCTCGAGTATCACTTTGCCATTGTCACCAGAGTCAAGATCTCGTACACTGATTAAAGCCACAACAGTACCACTCGGCGCGTTTTCAGGCACCGAGTTTGGTTGAGAGGTCAGAAATATATTCGGAAAATTATCATTAACGTCTAAAACATCGACATGGACGGAGCAGTGTCCTTCCATTCTCGGACTTCCTTTGTCTGTAGCTACGATGTCCAGTTCATAATTAGCATTTGTTTCAAAATCTAAAATTCCAATCAATCGGATTTCTCCTGTTAGGGAATCAACATTAAACAAAGAGAGGACATTTGCGGGAGTGTGAGAGCCAAATGAAAACTCTACCTCTCCATTAGGACCTTCATCAGCATCTTTTGCTGTCAGTGTAACAATAGATGCACCTTTTATACTGCTTTCACTAATAGAAACTTTGTATATGTTTTTCTCAAAAGCAGGAAAATTATCATTAATATCGAGCACATGTATGTTTATTTGGCAGGTCCCTGACTTTGCTGGATTCCCTCCATCTATAGCGGTTAAAGTGAGTTTATGTGTTGATTTTTTTTCTCTGTCAATCAGTTTAGATAAAACTAATTCTGGGACTTTCTTTCCACCGGAAACATCTTTAATCTTTAAACTAAAATAATCGTCTTTACTCAAAGTGTAAGATCTCACCGAATTTGATCCAACATCAAGATCCTGAGCGGACTCGAGAGGAAAATGCGTTCCTGCCGCTGCAGACTCAGCTATCTGTAATATTTTTTCTGGCGAAGGAAATTTAGGTGAGTTATCGTTAACATCTTGTATTTCCACCTCCACGCGGTACAGTTGTAAGGGTTTGACAATCACGATCTGCAGCGTTAAAACGCAGCTGGCGCTTTGTCCACATAAAGCCTCTCTGTCTATCCTGTCATTCACCAGCAGCTCGCCCTTCCCCGCATCCACACTGAAATACTGCTCACCAGCCTCAGAGGCCAAGCGCAGTTTACGGTCAAACATCTCAGATGAAGCCAAACCCAGATCTTTGGCGAGATTTCCAACCACAGAGCCCTGCTTTAGTTCTTCTGGGATGCTGTAACGAGTCTGTCCGTCTACTGTATTCCACAAGAGGAAGAAATGATGCCACCAGAGTGCTTTCCACCTCCAGTCTCTGTATCCCATTGTCTTTGTCATCCCGGATTCGCTTGAATTATTTCCCAGCGAGGTAATCGAAAAGCGGATCTATTCTATCCATCATCCAAAACACCTAATCCAAAGCAAAAATCCAAAATCTAATTTGAAAGGTCTAACCTTTGCTTTTTGTTCTAAATCTATTAGCAGCATCGCTGCCTTTCATCCACCTCCTTGCAGTGAAAGTGTTTCTGACTCTGCGTCTGCATGGGGGAGGGACTAGATCTCTTTGTACAGCTCAGCCTTTCATTGGTGCTCCAAATGCATTTTTATCATCCAGTAGTAAATGAGAAGAGGATTATTTAAAGACACAGTAGGGTTTTAAAAATTGAGTTCGAAGCATCATAAGCTTCACACAGCTATGTCAGCATTTAATGACCTTTACAATTTAGAATGAAAATTTAAAAAGTAGAAATACTACAAAAATACCTTATGTTAACGTCCATTTTTAGTTTAGGTATAAATTTTATGAATAAAACGTCTTATCCTAAAGGAGTAGTCAGACCAAATAATACAAAAAAAATATTTGAGGTCGACGCTGTCCAGCTCTGTGGTGCTGAAATACTATGCCGTTCAACAAGGTGCAGAAAGAAAGCAGTAAAACTTTATCATGATGGAAAACGACCTTATTCATTGTAATTCTCCATATGAAATCAGCAAACACAAAAATTAAACATGAACAAAGCGCAGATTTACTAACAAAGAAACAAAAAAAGACAGAAAATGAACATATTTCTGTATTTTATTTGACCTAAAAATTTTAGAAAACATTAAACATGTTTGTATCATTGTAAAACCACTTAAAATTATCATTTCCTGCTCACCTGCTGGCTCTCAAAGGTCCACGTGCTGTCGGGTAAAGACGCATCCAGAACACTGATGACTTCTTTAAAGTCTGTGGTGCTGCTGGGTTTAATGAGAGTGAAATCACTGTACTCTGACATCGGAGACATGCAGGACCTGAAGGACTGACTCTGAGACATCATGTCTCCTCCCAGGACCTCCACGTACTTTATGGGTCCATCAGTGTTGAGCTGAATCTGCAGGTTCCTGTTGGGCTTCTTGTAATCATCACAGTCGCTCCGCCTCATGCAGCAGCTCCCGCTGCTTCTGCTGTTCCTGATGCATTTAACCGCTAAGATGAGAAAAGTCACCAGAGACAGCACGGACACCGAGGCCAGAGACAGGATCAGATACAGGGTGATTCTGCCGGTTTTCCTGTTGGGCTCGGACGTTTTGTGTCGCAGCTCTAAGATGGGCTCGTGGAGCCCGTCCTCCAGCAGGATGGACACCGTGATGGTGGCGGACTGAAGCGGTTCTCCGTCGTCCTTGATCTCTATCAGCAGCCTCTGAGAGGACTCGTCCTGCTCGGACACAGCGCGTTTAGTCCTCACCTCTCCTGTGTACTGATTGACAGTGAACAGAGAGGTGTCTGTGGCCTCCGCCAGTCTGTAGGAGATCCAGGCGTTATGGCCCGAGTCAGCGTCCACGGCCGTCACCTTGGTAACCAGGTGACCCGCTTTAGCGGAGCGGGGCATCCTCTGATGAGAGAGGGAGCCCAGGGCAGCGGAGGAGGGGTAAATAACAGCGGGGGCGTTGTCGTTCTGGTCCAGGATAAAAACATGGACAGTGGCGTTGCTGCTGAGACACGGAGAGCCCTGGTCCTTTGCCTGAACCTGGATCTGAAACACCTTCAGCTTCTCATAGTCAAACGAGTGCATGCTGTAGATGCTGCCGTTATCTGCGTTCATGTAAACATAAGATGAGACAGAAACGTCCTGCACTTTAGAGTCCAGAATAGAATAGGAGATCTTTGCGTTTTCACCAGAATCCAGATCAGATGCTGAAACTGAGTACAGAATAGAACCTGGTACTCCGTTCTCTTTTAAATATACATTATAGAAAGGCTGAGTAAATACAGGGGGATTATCATTCACGTCAGTGATGGTTACTGCTATATTTTTCTTACTGGACAAAGGAGGAGAGCCTGAATCAGTTGCTGTTATTTCAATATTATACCGTGCGAAATTCTCTCGGTCTAAAGCTCCGTTGGTCACCAGCGCATAATTATTAGAATACGAAGGTTTTAAACTGAACGGAGAACCTTTGTTTAAAGATAGAGTAACTTTGCTATTATTACCAGAGTCACCATCACGCGCATTGAGTAAAGCCACCACTGTGCCGCTAGGAGCGTCTTCGCGCACAGGTTTAGGTTCAGAAGTAAGAATAATCTCTGGTGTGTTGTCATTAACATCTACAACATCTACCTGCAGACGACAGTGACTCTCCATTTCAGGAACCCCTTTGTCTTTTACAGATATTTCAATCTTGTATGAAGTTGCTTTTTCATAATCCAAATCTCCTTTTAAAAATATTTCTCCCGTTAATGACTTGATTTCAAAAACCGACATTACAACATCTGGTGTCCGGGAACCAAAAGAAAACTCAACTTCTCCGTTTGGTCCCTCGTCAGCGTCATTTGCAATGATTTTGATCACGGAAGTATCTTTCGGAGTATTCTCGTGTAAAGAAACTTTATATGTATTTTTTTCAAATACAGGGAAATTGTCGTTGATATCAAGAACAGTAATAGTGATTTGTGAGGTACCCGACATAACCGGATTTCCTCCATCTACAGCTGTGAGACGCAGCTGATGAACTGCTTTCCTCTCTCGATCGAGAGGCTTCTCTAACACCAGCTCGGGGACTGCTCTACCATCCTCGACCTCTTTCAATTTTAATGTAAAGCATTCATTTTTCGCCAAAGTGTAGGATTTCACAGAATTACTTCCAAAGTCTAAATCCTCTGCACTTTCTAGAGAAAATCGAGTTCCTACTGCTGCCGATTCCGCAATTTTTAAAAACATTTCTTTTGTAAGAAATATTGGAGCATTATCGTTTATGTCTTTAATTTCTATCTCTAGTCGATGTAAATGTAAAGGGTTTTCAATAACAATTTGTAAAGGTAGCACACAGCTGGCGCTTTGTCCACATAAAGCCTCTCTGTCTATCCTGTCATTCACCAGCAGCTCGCCCTTCCCCGCATCCACACTGAAATACTGCTCACCAGCCTCAGAGGCGACGCGCAGGTTACGGTCAAACATGTCAGATGAAGATAAACCCAGATCTTTAGCAATATTTCCAACCACAGAGCCCTGCTTTAGTTCCTCTGGAATGCTGTAACGAGTCTGTCCGTCTATTGTACTCCACAGGAGGAAGAAAATATGCCACCAAAGCACGAGCCATCTCCAATCTCTGTATCCCATTGTCTTTGTCATCACCGATCGAGTTAGGACATAATATTTCTCATCGAGAACATAAAAGTTAGAATCCAGGTCCAAGGAGCATCAGGTACAGTCATAACAAGATACAAAGCGTGTTTGTCCATGCCTGATGTTTAAGGAAACTGTTTTATTTTCAGCTCCGAAAAATGAGCACATCACACCGCCGTCTAGCTCTTTGCATTGTTAACGTTTATGGTTCTAAAGCTGCATGAGGGAGGGGGTAGATCTCTTTGTACCTCTCTGTCTGCTATTAGAGCAGAGCATCTCTCACTAACAGCCAATGGGAAGCGCGCAGAACACTGCTGTTAAAGCTACAGCTCCTTATAAGAACCACTCTACATAGTGCTGTGTCCATGATAGACTTAAAATCTATATCGTTTCTATGATTTTATAGCTGTGTTGCTGATACATCATGCCACTGATCATTTCAACAAAATTCAACATTTATAGAAAATAATGAACATTGAAAACTGTGTAGTGTAAAAGACTAAAATCTAAACAAAAACAAACAAACAAACAAAAGTCTACGATAGAAAAAAATGTATAAGTTAAAATGCACCCGACAGTAAAAATAAATATAACTGACAAAAAAACCCAACAAAAACATTTAACAATTACACATAAGTAACCATAATAAAGATAGACATATCTAACTTTTTTGTTTAGATTCCGGGTTATTATTGTAAAAAAACTCAAAGTCATTTAAATAAAAAACGTAAAATGAAATCGAGTGCGCTGAACACGAATATCAGGGGTCAACATAAAAAGATCACCAGCCGGAAACTATATTTAAGGTACCGAGGTTTATAAAAAGCAAATACAACAATTTAAACGGCAGAGTTTGACAACGATTCCATAATTATTACTAAATAAAATGTAGGCATTTCTAAAATGTAAACTTTGTTCTAATGGCGTTGGTTACAACTCTTTTTTTTAAATAAATGTCAACTGCTCACCTGCTGGCTCTCAAAGGTCCACGTGCTGTCGGGTAAAGACGCATCCAGAACACTGATGACTTCTTTAAAGTCTGTAGTGCTGCTGGGTTTAATGAGAGTGAAATCACTGTACTCTGACATCGGAGACATGCAGGACCTGAAGGACTGACTCTGAGACATCATGTCTCCTCCCAGGACCTCCACGTACTTTATGGGTCCATCAGTGTTGAGCTGAATCTGCAGGTTCCTGTTGGGCTTCTTGTAATCATCACAGTCGCTCCGCCTCATGCAGCAGCTCCCGCTGCTTCTGCTGTTCCTGATGCATTTAACCGCTAAGATGAGAAAAGTCACCAGAGACAGCACGGACACCGAGGCCAGAGACAGGATCAGATACAGGGTGATTCTGCCGGTTTTCCTGTTGGGCTCGGACGTTTTGTGTCGCAGCTCTAAGATGGGCTCGTGGAGCCCGTCCTCCAGCAGGATGGACACCGTGATGGTGGCGGACTGAAGCGGTTCTCCGTCGTCCTTGATCTCTATCAGCAGCCTCTGAGAGGACTCGTCCTGCTCGGACACAGCGCGTTTAGTCCTCACCTCTCCTGTGTACTGATTGACAGTGAACAGAGAGGTGTCTGTGGCCTCCGCCAGTCTGTAGGAGATCCAGGCGTTATGGCCCGAGTCAGCGTCCACGGCCGTCACCTTGGTAACCAGGTGACCCGCTTTAGCGGAGCGGGGCATCCTCTGATGAGAGAGGGAGCCCAGGGCAGCGGAGGAGGGGTAAATAACAGCGGGGGCGTTGTCGTTCTGGTCCAGGATAAAAACATGGACAGTGGCGTTGCTGCTGAGACACGGAGAGCCCTGGTCCTTTGCCTGAACCTGGATCTGAAACACCTTCAGCTTCTCATAGTCAAACGAATGCATGCTGTAGATGCTGCCGTTATCTGCGTTCATGTAAACATAAGATGAGACAGAAACGTCCTGCACTTTAGAGTCCAGAATGGAGTAAGAGATCTTTGCGTTTTCACCAGAATCCAGATCAGATGCTGAAACTGAGAACAGAATAGAACCTGGTACTCCGTTCTCTTTTAGATAAACATTATAGGAAGGCTGAGTAAATACAGGGGGATTATCATTCACATCAGTTATGGTCACTGGTATATATTTTTGAGTTGACTGAGGAGGGGAACCTGAATCAGTTGCTGTTATCTCAACAATATACTCTGAGACATTTTCTCTGTTTAACGGACCGTTTGTAATCAGCGCATAGTTATTAGAAAAAGATGGTTTTAGAATAAAGGGAAAACCTTTGGGAAGCTGCAGGCTGACCTTTCCGTTTTCACCTGAATCGAGATCACGCACGCTGATCAGAGCCACCACTGTTCCACTGCGAGAGTCTTCAGGGACAGAAGCGGATTTAGACGTGAGAACAATTTCTGGGGCGTTATCATTTACGTCTAAAACATCCACCTGCAGAGTGCAGTGACCCTCCATTTTAGGCAAGCCTTTATCTTTTGCACTTATGTCTATTCGATAGGAAGTTTGCGTTTCGTGGTCTAATTGCTTTTTTAAATACACATCTCCCGTTACAGCATCTATATGAAATAAGGACAAAACGGATGGTGGTGTGTGTACACCAAGAGAATATTCTATCTCTCCGTTTGGACCTTCATCAATGTCTGTTGCTTTGGTTGTAATGACAAAAGAACCGTTTGCACTGTTTTCCTTAACAGCGATTTTATAAAAACTGCTTTCAAACTGTGGAACATTGTCGTTAATGTCAAGCACATTAATTGTTATTTTTGAAGTCCCAGTCTTCACAGGATTACCTCCATCCAATGCTGTAAGAAATAAAATGTGTTTTGCTTTTTTCTCCCGATCTAATGATTTATTTAATACAAGCTCAGGTACTTTTCTTCCATTTTCAATTTCTTTAACTTTCAAAGAGAAGCAGTCATCTTTGCTCAGTGTGTAAGTCTTTAACCCGTTACTACCAACATCAGGATCCTCTGCCATCTCTAAAGGAAAGCGAACACCTACAACGGTGGATTCAGCAATTTCTATAACATGATCACTTTTGAGGAACGTGGGAGCGTTGTCGTTCACGTCTCTTATTTCAACTTCTATTCTGTGTAACTGCAGCGGGTTCTCCACTACGACTTGCAGAGGTAGAACGCAGCTGGCGCTTTGTCCACATAAAGCCTCTCTGTCTATCCTGTCATTCACCAGCAGCTCGCCCTTCCCCGCATCCACACTGAAATACTGCTCACCAGCCTCAGAGGCGACGCGCAGGTTACGATCAACAATATCTGATAGTCCTAAACCCAGATCTTTGGCGAGATTTCCAACCACCGAACCCTGCTTTAGTTCCTCCGGGATACTGTAACGAGTCTGTCCGTTTATTGTACTCCACAGGAGAAAGAAATGATAACACCAAATCCCGAGCCATCTCCGGTCTCCGCATCTATTTCTCTTTGTCATCCTGACCCTATGAATGAAACAATTTCCATTCCATAAAAACAGAGCTCAATAACCAAAAATCAATATTCCAAGAGAGCGTCATGTCCAGTCACGAGGATAACCACGAATGGTCCAAAATCAAATAAAAAATAACAGTGTACTCCAAGTATAAATATCAGTTCTCTCCTGTTCTCCCACTCCGAGCATTGTGATTACTGAAGCTGAGTGGGGGATGGAGTAGATTTCTTTGTACAGTTCTAAATTCTATTGGTGCGCATCATGCATCTCTGACATCCAACCAGAGCCTCACTGAGCAACACCGTTAAAGACACACCAACCGTTTTAACTGCATGAAAAACTTACTGAAACACAGCAAAGACAGACAGTTCAGTATTCATTTGGCTGCATATATCTATATAATAAATGTCAATGCTTAATCATTGTCTTTGTTTATTTATTTTATTTAGGTTTAAATAAAATTATATTTAAAGCTAAAGTTATTAATGTTTATGTTTTGCATATGTAATTTTTCAGAAAAAAATACTCTCATCATAATTAATGAAAATAAGTCGAAGGATATAAAGTAAAAATATATAATTTAAAGTGTAATACTTATTCAATTCTTTATTCATTCATGACTTCCTGAGTAAATGTAACCAAACAACTTGTTTCAACTAGTTTTAGACATGTTGCTTTGTTTGTATTCATTGTCTCTGTCCAACTCTGTGATGCTACATACTCAGTTCGAAAATTCACTCACCATCTGACACTTTGTCAAAGTTAAAATGCTGCTGGCAACAAAACACAGATGTTATGACTAAAGCCAAAAGCAAAACTTTAGTTTCAGGATCAATCAACTGTTATTGCAAACATGTCCACAAAATTTGTAACTCTATGACTTTAGCTTCAGCTGTAATATGTTGCAACAAAAACGTGATTTCACTATACCTAATGAAGTCAGTATATTTCTGGACAGTTTAGAAAAAAACACATTTTAATAAAATGTGTCTAGTTTTATTTTAGTATAACTCTCTGCTCACCTGCTGGCTCTCAAAGGTCCACGTGCTGTCGGGTAAAGACGCATCCAGAACACTGATAACTTCTTTAAAGTCTGTAGTGCTGCTGGGTTTAATGAGAGTGAAATCACTGTACTCTGACATCGGAGACATGCAGGACCTGAAGGACTGACTCTGAGACATCATGTCTCCTCCCAGGACCTCCACGTACTTTATGGGTCCATCAGTGTTGAGCTGAATCTGCAGGTTCCTGTTGGGCTTCTTGTAATCATCACAGTCGCTCCGCCTCATGCAGCAGCTCCCGCTGCTTCTGCTGTTCCTGATGCATTTAACCGCTAAGATGAGAAAAGTCACCAGAGACAGCACGGACACCGAGGCCAGAGACAGGATCAGATACAGGGTGATTCTGCCGGTTTTCCTGTTGGGCTCGGACGTTTTGTGTCGCAGCTCTAAGATGGGCTCGTGGAGCCCGTCCTCCAGCAGGATGGACACCGTGATGGTGGCGGACTGAAGCGGTTCTCCGTCGTCCTTGATCTCTATCAGCAGCCTCTGAGAGGACTCGTCCTGCTCGGACACAGCGCGTTTAGTCCTCACCTCTCCTGTGTACTGATTGACAGTGAACAGAGAGGTGTCTGTGGCCTCCGCCAGTCTGTAGGAGATCCAGGCGTTATGGCCCGAGTCAGCGTCCACGGCCGTCACCTTGGTAACCAGGTGACCCGCTTTAGCGGAGCGGGGCATCCTCTGATGAGAGAGGGAGCCCAGGGCAGCGGAGGAGGGGTAAATAACAGCGGGGGCGTTGTCGTTCTGGTCCAGGATAAAAACATGGACAGTGGCGTTGCTGCTGAGACACGGAGAGCCCTGGTCCTTTGCCTGAACCTGGATCTGAAACACCTTCAGCTTCTCATAGTCAAACGAATGCATGCTGTAGATGCTGCCGTTATCTGCGTTCATGTAAACATAAGATGAGACAGAAACGTCCTGCACTTTAGAGTCCAGAATGGAGTAAGAGATCTTTGCGTTTTCACCGGAATCCAGATCAGATGCTGAAACTGAGAACAAAATAGAACCTGTCACTCCGTTCTCTTTTATATAAACATTATAGGATGGCTGAGTAAATACAGGAGGACTATCATTCACATCAGTAATGATGACTGAAACAGTTTTCTTACTGGACAGAGGAGGAGAGCCTGAATCGGTTGCTGTTATTTCTACATTATACTGAAACACATTCTCTCGATCTAAAACACCATTAGTAACCAGTGCATAATTTTGAGAAAACGATGGTTTTAATGAAAAAATACATTTTTTAGGGAGCTCCAATGTTACTTTCCCATTATCGCCAGAATCCATGTCTCTGGAAGTGATTAAAGCTACTACTGTGCCATTTGGTGAGTCTTCACGCACTGGCTTTGGATGAGAGGTGATTATTATTTCTGGCGCATTATCATTCACATCCAAAACTTCAACATGAACGGTACAATGCCCCTCCATTCTCGGAGTGCCTTTATCTTTTGCGCTTATATCTAATTCATAATTAGCAGTTGTTTCAAAATCCAACTTTTCTTTAAGAAAAATTGTTCCTGATATAGGATCAACAGTAAAAAGAGCCAAAACAACCTCTGATGTGTGCGCTCCAAATGAGTATTCAATTTCTCCGTTTACACCATCATCCATATCCGACGCTTTGGTCTGTACTATATTTGATCCTTCTGCAGCATTTTCGGCTACAGATACTTTATACGAGTTTTTTTCAAAAACAGGGACATTGTCGTTTATATCAAGAACTTTAATAATTATCTGAACAGTCCCTGATCTGCCTGGGTTACCTCCATCCAGAGCTGTCAAAAGAAGCTTGTGGACAGTCTTTTTCTCTCTGTCTAATAGTTTTGCTAAAATTAATTCAGGGACTTTTCTTCCTCCTGCGACGTCTTTAACTCTTACACTGAAACATTCGTCTTTACTAAGAGTATATGACTTCAGAGAATTACTGCCAACATCTGGGTCTCTGGCACTTTCAAGTGGAAATCGAACTCCAATAGCTGTAGATTCTGCAATCTCTAATGCAATATCTTTCGATGGGAAAGTTGGCGCATTATCATTAATATCTAAAATTTCTACTTCAACACGAAAAAGCTGTAACGGCTCTTCAATAACGACCTGCAGAGGTAACACACAGCTGGCGCTTTGTCCACATAAAGCCTCTCTGTCTATCCTGTCATTCACAAGCAGCTCGCCCTTCCCCGCATCCACACTGAAATATTGCTTCCCAGCTACAGCAGCGACGTTCAGTTTACGGTCATATATCTCAGAAAGCGCCAAACCCAGATCTTTTGCAAGATTTCCTACCACAGAGCCCTGTTTCAGCTCCTCTTGGATGCTGTAACGAGTCTGTCCGTCTATTATATTCCACAGGATGAAGAAATGATGCCACCAGAGCGCGAGACATCTCCAGTCTCGGTATCCTTTTGTCTTTGTCATTCTTTGTCCGCTATAACAAATCAAATCCAATCGATACAAAACAAAAACGTATATCCATCTTTTCAGGTGTTATTCTCCACAGATTGTTTTCACAAATGATGAGCCGTAAACGCAAGCCGAGATTTAACATCTTCATTTTGCAAAATGAAGCTCATTGCTTTCTCCCTTCTCTGAATCAGTGTATTGTGTGGGTTAGAGCACCGAGGCTGAAAGGGGGCAGGGACTAGATTGCCTTGTACAATTCTGCATCCTATTGGTCCAGAGGGTTTAAATCTACTGTCCAATGAGGAGGGATCTGATCCACACTCTTAAAGCAGCAGCAGAAACAGATTGTTCATCTTTTAATGCAGCTTTGTTTTTTCAAACGGTGGAAGTTTTTAATCATATCGGTGAGGGAAAATAAAGCACATTACAAAATGAAACAAAAAAACAAACCAATCAACCAACCAAACTACTACTACTACTACTAATAATAATAATAATACATATATAAAAAAGGAAGAAAGAACGACCTTACACTGACTATAGCGTGTATTTAAAAAAAATGTCGCTGCCCATCGTTGTGGTGCTGATTAAACAATGATTATAAAACGTTTAGCCCTAATGAACAATTTTTAAAACAATAATTTACCTCAAGCAAATGATATGAAAAATGTCGTAATGTTTAAGTAGAATTTATATATTAATACGTAAATAACTAAACAGATTAACAGAAACTGTAGGTTTCTACATACACAAAAAAGAAACCAAACAAAAGGATAAAGTGAAAGATACAAACAGAAGTGGTCCAAACGTGGTTTTGTATTATTTAAAACAACAACAAATATTTCCTGCTCACCTGCTGGCTCTCAAATGTCCAGGTGCTGTCGGGTAAAGACGCATCCAGAACACTGATGACTTCTTTAAAGTCTGTGGTGCTGCTGGGTTTAATGAGAGTGAAATCACTGTACTCTGACATCGGAGACATGCAGGACCTGAAGGACTGACTCTGAGACATCATGTCTCCTCCCAGGACCTCCACGTACTTTATGGGTCCATCAGTGTTGAGCTGAATCTGCAGGTTCCTGTTGGGCTTCTTGTAATCATCACAGTCGCTCCGCCTCATGCAGCAGCTCCCGCTGCTTCTGCTGTTCCTGATGCATTTAACCGCTAAGATGAGAAAAGTCACCAGAGACAGCACGGACACCGAGGCCAGAGACAGGATCAGATACAGGGTGATTCTGCCGGTTTTCCTGTTGGGCTCGGACGTTTTGTGTCGCAGCTCTAAGATGGGCTCGTGGAGCCCGTCCTCCAGCAGGATGGACACCGTGATGGTGGCGGACTGAAGCGGTTCTCCGTCGTCCTTGATCTCTATCAGCAGCCTCTGAGAGGACTCGTCCTGCTCGGACACAGCGCGTTTAGTCCTCACCTCTCCTGTGTACTGATTGACAGTGAACAGAGAGGTGTCTGTGGCCTCCGCCAGTCTGTAGGAGATCCAGGCGTTATGGCCCGAGTCAGCGTCCACGGCCGTCACCTTGGTAACCAGGTGACCCGCTTTAGCGGAGCGGGGCATCCTCTGATGAGAGAGGGAGCCCAGGGCAGCGGAGGAGGGGTAAATAACAGCGGGGGCGTTGTCGTTCTGGTCTAGGATAAAAACATGGACAGTGGCGTTGCTGCTGAGACACGGAGAGCCCTGGTCCTTTGCCTGAACCTGGATCTGAAACACTTTCAGCTTCTCATAGTCAAACGAGTGCATGCTGTAGATGCTGCCGTTATCTGCGTTCATGTAAACATAAGATGAGACAGAAACGTCCTGCACTTTAGAGTCCAGAATGGAGTAAGAGATCTTTGCGTTTCCTCCAACGTCTGGATCAGTTGCTGACACTGAGCATATAATTATCCCTGGAGGATGATTCTCTTTAACATAAACAACATAAGAAAGTTGGGAGAAAACTGGAGGATTATCATTTACATCCAACAGTTCTACAACTATTTTTTTTTTCACTGCTTAATGGAGGTTTTCCCGAATCAGTAGCACGTATTTTCACACTATAATGACTGTTTTTCTCACGATCCAGCGGCCCATTTGTCACTAATGAATAATGTTTCGATATGGACGGGTTTAATCTAAAAGGGGATTTTGGAGACATCGTCAATGTAACTTTACCATTATCACCTGAATCGGGATCTTTTGCGCTTATTATCGCAATAACTGTTCCTATAGCAGAATCCTCAGGAATAGGCGTTGTTAAAGAAGTAACAATTATTTCAGGAATATTGTCGTTGATGTCAACTATTTTAATTTCCACACTACAGTGTCCATCCATCTCAGGATTTCCTTTGTCTTTAGCAGTTACATCAAATCTATGTAAGGAGGTGGTCTCATGGTCTAAATTGTTTTTGACAACAATGATTCCAGTTGATCGGTTAATATCAAAAAAGGTTAAAATCAGATCTGTAGTTTGTTCTGCAAACAAATATTCTATTTCTCCATTTAGCCCTTCGTCAGCATCTGTGGCTTTAACCTGCACAATTTCAGTTCCAATTGTTGCACATTCACTGAGATTCGCCTCATATAGTTGTTTTTCAAATTGCGGCGCATTGTCGTTATTATCAAGAACTATCACTGTAATCTCAGACGTCCCTGAACGCACCGGGTCTCCTCCATCCACGGCAGTGAGGATGAGATTGTGTACAGGCAGCTTTTCTCGATCGAGAGCTCTTTCCAGAACCAGTTCAGGAATCTTTCTTCCGTCTTTGTGATTTTTAACCGTCAGTTTGAAGTGCTCATTTTTGCTGATGAGATACGTGCGCACAGAATTAGTGCCCACATCAGGGTCCTGCGCGCTCTCTAAGGGAAATCGCGCGCCTGGGTTTACCAGCTCTGCAATTTTCACAATTTTCTCCTTAGCAATAAAATTCGGAGAATGATCGTTTGTGTCCTGGATTTCAATTTCCACTCGGTGCAGCTGAAGGGGGTTATCTATTACTAGCTCCAAAGGCAACAAACACGACGGGCTTTGTCCACACAGCTCCTCTCTGTCTATTCTGTCAGTCACCACCAGATCTCCTTTTCCCAAGTCAAGTTTAAAATACTGCTTACCAGCTTCGGAGGTTATCCGCAGTTTACGCCGATACAGTTCAGATACAACCAGACCCAAATCTTTGGCTAGATTTCCTACCACGGATTCCTGCTTCAACTCCTCCGGGATGCTGTAGCGGGTCTGCCCCTTTATTGTACTCCAAAGGAGAAAGAAATAATGCCACCACAGAAACACCTGCCATGTCGGCAATTTGATCCACCTTATTCCACGTCCAGAAACCTCCATATCGTTTCCCAGCCTCTTAACTGAAGTGCACACGTTTTATAATCCAATGACAAGGCACTAAATATAAAAGAAAAAGTCATGCTTTGTGACTGCATGCGCATCCCTCTCCTCCTGTGCGGCACATTGGTACCAATGCAGACTGAAGCGGCTCCCTGAGACAGACTAGATCTCTTTGTACAGCTCAGGATGTCATTGGTGCACGAGGCGGAGCGATTCCCACTAATCATGGCACAACAAAACAGAGACTATGACTCTGGATTAAATTAGTCTACAAAATGAATTTATATATAAATATATATATTTTTTATTTCATATGAAATAAATTAAATATAATTATATATGAAATATATATACAGAGAGAGAGAGAGAGAGAGAGAGAGAGAGAGAGAGAGAGAGAGAGAGAGAGAGAGAGAGAGAGAGAGAGAGAAAGAGAAAGAGATAGAAAGAGGATCCTTTAATTTCATTTTTGTGTGGTAGATGCATGATTTCAGTACTATCAAAGTAAAAAAAGTAAATGCACTTTGCATTAATAATCATGCAACAATTTGTGGTGATCAATCTATCCTCTCTCCTGTGTGTACCTGCATGTATGTGCATGCATGTGTGGAAAACAAGCTCTTCGTTGCCTTCCTGTGGTCAGAGAAAGCCAGTGCAACTTACACGTATGTCATTACGTCTCCTACGCACGGCTCAAACTAAGAACTGTGACAGCGGCCAACGTGAAATGCCCGTATGGAGGTCTGTGGAGCATGTAAGAAGGGGAGGGGGAGTACACATGGTGCAGCCCTGCCTTCATCTCTCCATCTTTCCCACTGATACACACATAATTACGCAGAGACCTGCAGCTTAAGTTGCTCTCTAACACACATACAGAGAGAAATTGCATTATTCATAGATTTATTTCTTATGAAAAAAAAACAGTGTTAGATACCAAATAAAATTTCTCATAATAATTTTTTATGAATTATATTATGGTAGAATTATATTTCTACCATGACAGCGTTGTTGTATACAGTCCAAAATCCCCAAATTATTGTAATGAATACAAAAGTAACACATGATAGGATATTGAAAATGAAATCAAAATTGATCAGAATAAATATACAGTATTTCTAATAGTCAAAATTTGTAGACAAAACTGAGCAGCAGAGGGAGATGTGGTGAGCGGTGTGTGTGAGAGAGATACATAGAGAGGAAGGACAAGAGGAGGGGGAAGCAGCCCGGAGCTGATTTCAGCACTACACCGTGTGGACAGCGCCACACAGGCGGTGAAGAGATGCTGCTGCAGAGGAGAAGAAGAATCTCTGATGCTCTCTCTGTTTGAAGTCAGGGGGAAATAAGCAGCCCCAACCTTATAGGTGTTTGTGTTTTTATTCATGCAAAAAGGTACACATCTTAAACTTCTACAGATGTAAATTTATACAGACTTGACCAAAGATGAGCTCAAAAAGCATAGTTACACATAAAGCTTTGATAAAAATGAAATGAAAATGTTGGACACTGACTTCAGTGTGACCTAATGATAACATTAGTGTTGTTTTTAAAGGTTTTAATTATTATGATTAGTAATTTGCTGCTGCTTTAAATAATTTAAATCATTTATTTCCAAGCCTGGTGTTTGTAGTTTAAAAAACCCCCCACTAACATAGTAAAGGTATGATGTAGGCAGATTCATTCTTATAGTTTAACCTTAAAACCCACAGTCTCAGGTTTGTGAAGCCTTCAGATCAGACTGGAGTCTGTCTCAACACACATGGTGAAGTGAGGCTTATACCTGCAGAAATCTTACAAATTATATACAAATTTATCTGTCATATCTTACTTGTTTATCAATGAACATAACAAAGCTTTGTCCCAATTTGTAAAATTAGTGACAAAAACAGACTCATTTGCATTCCATGTTTATCAGTAAATGTGTAACACTGACTTAAGTATGTAGCTTTTTAGGTATGTCTATAATAGTTGACATGTGCTGTTTAAGAATAATACAGCATCTTGCAATAAATGCTACCTAAATGTTGTTCGGATATATTTTATACAATTTTAGAGGTGAACTTAAAAATGTCCTGATATAAATAAAAGTTTTTATTCAAGGCTGCAGTTTGTGATGCTGAATTATTTTACAAAAGACTGTTTTATTATTATTTTGACTCATTCCTATCAGCGAGCAAACCCTTGAATAAAGACAGCACCTATTTGTACAATAAAACACAGCTGAAAAAGTCTCAAAACATAATATTAATAAAGTTAAACAGATGTTTATTACTATGCAAAAATCTTGAGTCATTGTCATTTTTTTTTGTTTTGTTCTCATGCAGTCAACATTTCTTATAATTTTTTTTCAATTAGGTTTGATCAGTATTTTGGCAGAATTTTTAAAGATCTTTCACAATGTTTTCTTCTTTTTCTTTTTTTCTTTTTCAAACTTTGTCCGTTTACCCCACATTTTCAGTCTTTTAACTAACTATTTTCAGAGGATGTTTTGGACACTGACTTCTGATTTAGGAAACATTCAGTCATAAAAGGGCTCATATTCCTAAATTTTGACCCAGTGTTCTGTTGAAAAAACAAACAAACAGACAACTTAAAACAGAACCAATTTAATTTGAACTTTATGTGCTTTGTCATCAGCAGCCTGTCACAAAGACAACATGTGTTTGTTCCCTGTTTTTTTAGTTAAATCTACAGAATAGTAACAAATACTTAGTTTGACAATAAAATAGTATTTTAGTACTTTAACTTTATACTGTAGATGAGCAACCAAAAAATCTCTAAGGTTCTGTATCAGATCATTGCTGAATTTTTATTTTATGCTTCAGAAAGACATTTCAGATACTTTTAATCTACTGTAAAAAGTGCTTTTATAAGTCTGAGTGTTCTTCTTTGTCTACAATATGCTGTCATGGGCAGATGCAAGAACTGAACAAAGAAGGAGCAAAACAGGAGACAAAGTCTAAAGAAAAATGTTAAAAAGTTTTCAAAGAGCCTACAGAAACATTCATCAATAGCCATTTTATAAGAAAGACTACAAAAGCTGTTTGGCATCTTGAAAAAAATGTATTAAGAAATTTAGAGTGATTTAAAACAGTTTCACAGTACTGTAACTTTTAATAGACTCTACAAAACTGAACAACATAAGCCAAGACTTTATACAGTATTTGTTCATTTGTGTATATAAGAGAGTGGGACATTATATTAACACTTCAACTATTGCATTTTACTGTGACCCATTACATTTAGTAGACAACGAAAAACAGGCTTCAAAAAAGAAGCTGAAATAAATTTTCTTGGTCTGTACTTTTACTTTGACTACATCTGACCAAGTTTTTCTGTGAGATGGTTAGTATTTTATATTCTTTGTATGCATTTTATACCCTCAGCGAATAAAATATCTCCCTTTCTGTTTTACTGAACCTCTGTACAATACAGGTCAGTCTGATCTCTTCCACTTAAGTTTCTTCACCAGATGGGCTTGACTGCTAATACTTTTCTAAAGCTATGTAATCCTGTTAGTTACAAGAGCTGTTTAACCAGAGTTCAGTTCAAGTGTGTAAAAAATGCAATAAATAAATAAATGAATGGGCATTTGTAAAGAAACTGACTTATCTACAAAATAAATAGCAAATTATGTCCATAATGAGGGGAATTAAGTGTACAGTAACACCCCAATAAACACCAACAATTATTCATGTTTTGAGCATCAGGCTGCACTGTGATGATTCAGATAAAATAAAAGCCCATCAGTGACTGACTGAAACATTCATATGTGGTTGTATAGATTTTGTTAAGTGTGAACAGATATGAAGCATGTGAAAATCTGACTTTCTGCTTCATTTAATGATGGTGTTTGAACATGGCAATAGAACAGTTTGTTTGTGATTTCTGATGTATGATGATCTGAAAGATGTCAGTGCATCAGTGATGTTTTTCTGTTTGTAGAATCATGAACATTTGCACAGTTGTACACATAATACTTTAAATTATATTCATAAAAAGTTCTTACCTTATTTGGTGAGTCAGGATTCAACACACATCAGAAAGGAAACAGGAACAACACGATGCAACAAGAGGGTCACATGAAAGACAAATACAAAAGAGAAAAGAAAGTAAGTTAGACTGGTGGTTGTTATACAGAGTCTGTGGGGAAAAACATACTTACCAGGAGGATCACAACAAATAAGGTTAGGGACATGTGTGGTGATTTAGAGAATATGTAAGTTCAGCTTTTATTCAAACGATTTTGTATCTAAAATAGGGAAAATGTGTGCTGTTTGATGTGTTTATTTCAGCTTAAAGACAAGTAAGAACAGAAATAAACAAATATGAAAAGAATAATAAAAATGGTATTAGTCATATTGCATCTTGTTTTGTATTTTCCCCAAATTATATGCAGCAATTTTATTAAATGAAAAACAGAAACAAAAAATGCGAACTAAAGTTAAAGACACTTAAACATCAATAAGTGTTCAACTATAAAATTTAAATGAAGTTGTTTTTTTGTGAGGGAAAGATAAAAAGAAAAAAAAAACTTAGAAGAAATTATAATTGAGTTTTACTGTCAAATTATGTAAATATAGAAAAAAACAGGAAGTTGATGCAAAATGGTAAAAATAAATTAAACTGTCTGCACAATAAGACTAAAAAAATGTTACAAATTATGTGGAGTCTTTACCAAAATGTGTATATAATATTTTTGTTAAATGTTTTACCAGAAATCAATAAATTTGTAATTGCATGTTAGAAGATGTTATTCTATAGAAGTGGATGCATTTAACATCTTTTACTTCAAAGAACCACAAACATGCATCAATTTTGTTCAGTCAAATCCTTGTAAATTTCAGTATTCATAATCAAGGAGAATTAACACTGATTACACAACCAGTCTATGAATCACAACCAAAATACTGCACTGCTGCAGAAAACCACTACACTAATACCAACAGCAGAGGGCCTCAAGGCGATGGCCTGAGTCAAATCTATTCAGTATTAATGAGATTCTTTGGACTGTGGCCTCATGTTTGCCACAGATGATGTGCACATGAGAGTCTTTGTGAAGGGAAGCATAAGATTGTTGGACAAAACTAAATACAAGCCATTTTTAAGAATCTACTGTAATATAGACAAAAATGTGCATTCTATAATCCATACTCTTTAGGTACTCAGTCTATTTAATTATTTTACAATCACAGCATTGTTCATATGTAAAGCAGATCACCCAGGAGAGCAATAAAATAAACAAAGAAATAAACATTTGAGCTGTTTTCTAAAACAGGAGAAAATAAAATAAACATACCAGCATAGACTAAAACATAAAATACCACTAACAGCAATAACATATCTCTTCCCCCACCTTCTCCATCATCAGACACCCTAGTTCTGAGGACACTGCAGCAAATGTGCTCAAATTAGGGGTGTTCAGCTCAACAAACACATGTAGTTATCACACATCAGAGGCTGCCCACCCCTATGGATCTATAAAAATGGTACAGTCTAGTCTGTGAGTCAGCTTGTTGCTATGGCACCTCATCCCACCTCCCCTGCCTGAATCCCACCCTGTTTCCTGCAAGCTGCTGGGGTGGTAAAAAAAAATAAAAACTCAGAGCAACAAAAACAACATGGAGGACAAAGACAACAGCAGACAAAAATATAAAAGATGATGGTCTGACACACACACACACATACAATCAGTCAAACACATTTGCTGGGTACTAAATATTTTCCTCGTAACTGTATAGACAGTAAAACAATTCTGATTAAGATATTTATTTTATCCAAAAAACAAAGTAGACCACAAGGGGATAAAATAAATCTACAGGGCAAATGTCTTTTATAGACAGGACAAAATGCCCTACATTGTCATTCTTCCTCTCCCTTTTCCTCTCTGTCTTTCTTCCTCTGCAGCAGAGTAATGCAGCTGGAGAGGGGGAGGGGAGAGATGCAGAAAATGAGATCAGGAGGAAAAAGGAGGACTGATGGAAACCAAAGCTGATGGGTGAGCAGCAGCCATTCAGTTTTTGTAAGAAAACACCTAGTTTACAACAAAAATGTTTGTCTAATTTCTTTGACTGGATGCAAAAATGATGAGCAAAGTCAACATTATCAAGCTTCAGCTTAATAGTGCTTTATTAAAAAGATCTACATTTAATTTTAATACAAAGCCTAGCCATTATTCCAGTTGAATTGAAAACTGAAGTAGTTCACACTTTCCACCTCTGTAACAACTATTTTCTAAATTATCTTATGACTATACCTTAAGCAAAATTATAAAACTTTTGAGGCAACAAAGGTACAATAACAAATACTTAAACGTAAATCACTTTAACCCAGTGCAGAACATTTAAAAAGGTCAGTATTAGTCTGAAACTTAGGCTCCAATATGTTTTACAAGCTCCTGGCCTTTTTTATAGATCCTTGTACAATGCAAACAAACAAACAGAAAAAGAAAACAACATCTCAAGCAGTAGCAATAACCACATAAAGAGCTCGCTCTGCAGATGTTATGATTAAAGCATTTAAAAAGAGATGTCTTCTTAATGTAAATGAAGTCAAATGAGTAGTTTTCCTAATTTTATAATATTATATGTGAAACATTTTGTAAACAGATATACCACATCCTAAAACACAGAAAACAAATTGCTGATGAGCCCCACTGGCAAAAACATGGACACACAGCAGTTCAACAGACAGCTCTGTCATTAAAACCAGACACTCAAGAGCAGTTTGGGTCTGTGAGAAACATGCATTTCTGTGTTTGATGATAGTCTTGGTCAGTAGTGAGTTTAGCAGTATAATAAATGGGGACTTTTGCAGAAACAAAAATGGCTGCTGAAGATGATCTCAAACTAACTTCTTTAACAAAAGATTGATAAAACAAGTCACTGAACTGGTACAGCAAAATGTCAAAAAAGGCTGTGTTTTCAAAGAATTTTCTGGAAAGTTTGACCCCCTGTGAGGTAACTATGGTCAGTGAAATTTATGGCATTAAATAAAAAACCACCACAAAGATAAACTGAAGAAAATGAGCCATAATTGTTTAAAGACAGGTAAAGAAAAAAAAAAAAAAACATTGACATGGCTTGAAAAATTCAACATTCTTCTGGTGAAAACAACACAACATGTTTACCTTGTAGTCTATCAGCTTTTTTTTATTTTTACATGCACATCCCATAATATATGGTACATCACCCAGAGCTACAACATGCAAATTAGTTAATATTCATGACCTATTCATGAATTGGAGAAAGCTGAACAGGTTAAGATGGTAAAAATAATATTCTTGGTTACTTTATCCCAGTATTTATTTGTTACAAATGTGTTAAACTACATATGTTTAAACTTAAAGTATAAATATTTTCATCAAATCTTAAAGTAAAACCAAAAACATTTCTCACTGCACAACAATACAGAACTATTAGGGCAGAATCAAACACATTAACTTCTGAAAATATATTTAAAAATAGTATTAACAAATAATATAAACAGTCATAAAAACTTGCAAGAAGAATGTTTTTTTCTATCAGCTTTTGTACAGAGAAGCTTATATTTTAGTTTAGTTGCACACACATCCAGATAAGTTGTTGTGTGCCTTCATTCTATTCATATTTCCTCTATCCTGACTACTGACCTCCCTTTTGTTAGTGGTTATATAACCAATGTCACTCTTGTTATTTTGTTGTTTTTTTGCATTCATTCATCATCCTTCATTATTTATCAAGACAAATCTCAATCTACCTGCATCCTTCACACTGCAGTTAGTATATTAAGTTTAAGATCACTGTTTTACATGTGAGACTCCTCTATTTTTTTATCCTGTTTGAGTAAACAAAGCAAGCTGCAGATCAAAATGGCTGCTAAGCATCTGTAACACAAATGCAGCACAGGCTTGGTGAAACTGTGCTGAATACCACGTGCCTTTTCCCCTCCCCCCTCTGCATCTCTTCTCATCATCACCATCACAGTCTCTGCTCCTTCTCAATCTCAATATAGTCAAAACAAGAATTATCTTACCATCTCAAACAAAATTTACACTTTTCCTGACCAAAAACAATTTTAAAAATTTTATCTTTGGTTTTTATAGCCAAAACTGAAGCTCCATCCTCACTCTGCTTTTGTCTATATGCAGCTTGGTACTACATGGTGTTAGGAAGGGAAATAGGTCACAAAAAAAAAAAAAAACTAGTGCAGTGAGTGGTTATGTGTCTGTCTGGAAGGATATTTAGTGCATCTTGAAAAGCGATGAGGTGTTGTATTTTTCACAAAAACTATAGATCATAAAAATTGCATTTTCTGATGTACTTTAGACTGTAAATGGATAATCAGTCCATTAACAGACAAGAGCATCTAAACACTAAGGAGGGATTTTCATCATCTTTATAATATTAGGCCAAATATGCCATATACAACTACCAGAAATGTTGTTTTAGAAATGTATGCAATGAATAATAGGAACTGGGATAACCTGAAATAGGGTGAAATAATTATGAACCAATTTAATTCAGTTCAGTTCAGTTATATCTGTATATAGATAGATATCTATATATCTGTCTATATATCTTTATCTATCTATCTATCTATCTATCTATCTATCTATCTATCTATCTATCTATCTATCTATCTATCTAGATAGATAGATAGATAGATAGATAGATAGATAGATAGATAGATAGATAGATAGATAGATAGATAGAGTCCAGCACCTTGAGACAGTACACTAAGAGAAAGGAGGGAGGCAGAGGACTAGTGAGCATCAGAGCCACTATACAGGATGAAACAAGCAAGATCCTGGAGTACATCAGGAAGAAAGCCCCCAGTGATGATCTGCTCAGTGAATGTTTCAAGAAGCAGAAACACAATGTGGAAAAAGAGAAAGACTAACTCTCATGAAAAGACATGCCCAGCATGTACCACCGGCATATTGAGGAAGTGGCTGATATCAACAAGTCTGACCAGTGGCTAGAAAAGGCTGGACTGAAGAACAACACAGTGGCACTAATCATGGCAGCACAAGAGCAGGCCCTCAGCATGAAAGCAATAGAAGCCCAGGTCTTTCATACCAGGCAGGACCCAACATAAGATAGATAAGATACAGAAGAAAGCAGTGGTGATAGAAGTAACAGTCCCAAGCAACTGTAACATCAGGAAGAAGGAGCATGAAAAGCTTAAAAAATACCAAGGGCTGAAAAAAGAAATAGAGAAGTTGTGGAGAGTCAAGGCCTCAGTGTTACCAGTGGTCATCGGAGCACTCAGTGCTGTGACCCCCAAACTGGAACAGATCCCAGGAACAATCTCAGAGATCTTTGTCCAGAAGAATGCAGTCCTAGGAACAGCTAATATATTGAGCAGAACCCTCAAGCTCCCAGGCCTCTGGTAGAGGACCCAAGCTTGATGTGAAAGTGGAATATATATATATATATATATATATATATATATATATATATGTATATATATATATATATACAAAATTGATTAATACAATTTAAGAAAACAGGAGGAATTAGAAAATATCTCAGGAACAATGCTGTCATGATTTTTGTTCTCTCTCTCTCTTTTTTTTACATTTTTGGATGCATTTGGATCCTAGATTAAAAAAAATTGCAACTATGCAAAAACTTAAATGTTACACTTGCTAGAGAAAAAATATATTAAATGTTAAGATGATCTTTCATTTACACATTGCAAAGTTTATTTATTAGAACCTAAATAGCCTGTACATTTCACTGAGTATCAAAGCTAATAAAGGTGGGATGTAGACAAAAGAAACTGAAGCTCTAACAGAAAACAAATAATAATTACAATTAATGAGGAACAAATATTTTCAGGGAAGCTGTTGATCTCACCTCTGTTTGCACATTCTCTGCCTCTGCTTTATGTCTTGGCACTGTCCTGGTAGCACTAGGGTCAACACTCAGAGTGTTTTGACTGAAGGGTCTAGGACATTTAACATCACTCATCCTGGAGTCAGTAGTTCCATAAATCTCATAGTTCAACCCCTGTTTCAACGTGCCAGTACCTCCTGCGTCTGCGTAAAGGGACGGGTAATAAGGGATGACAGGGAGGTTTCCACTGGATTTATTGAAAAACCGCTCCTGTCTCCATCTGTAGATTTTAACTGAGATAATAACCACTAAACAGGTGATGAAGAGGAAGGAAACTACAGCCAGAGCCAACACTAAATAAAAAGTCAGTGTGTCATTGTACTCCTTGTCATGTGGCGAGTCAGTGAACTCCGACAGCACTTCAGGGAAGCTGTCCGCCACCGCCACATTAACAATGACTGTAGCTGAACGAGACGGCTGCCCGTTGTCCTCCACTATAACAGTCAGTCTTTGTTTCACAGCATCTTTATCGGTCACCTGACGGATAGTTCTGATTTCTCCATTCTGTAAGCCCACTTCAAACAGCGCCCTGTCTGTGGCTTTCTGCAGTTTATAGGAGAGCCAGGCATTTTGTCCAGAGTCCACATCAACAGCCACCACTTTAGTCACCAGATAGCCAACATCTGCTGAACGAGGAACCATCTCAGCCACCACGGATCCACCGGTCTGGACTGGGTACAGAATCTGAGGGGGGTTATCATTCTGGTCCTGGATCAGGATTTTCACAGTCACATTGTTGCTGAGTGGAGGAGATCCTCCATCCTGCACTTTGACACGGATATGAAACTCTTTAGTTTGCTCATAGTCGAAAGAGCGCACTGCAAGAACCTCTCCGCTCTCTGCATTAACTGAAAAATAAACCGAGGCTGACATGCCATTCAGTTGGCTGTCCTCGAGGAAATATGAAACACGCGCATTGTTCCCGAAGTCCTTGTCGCTGGCTTTTACTGACAAAAGGGACATGCCAGGTGAATTATTCTCAGGCAGGAAAGAGGTGAAAGAATTTTGTGGGAATTCTGGGGCATTGTCATTCACGTCTGATATTTTTAAACAAATAGTTTTATTTGCAGAAAAGGGCGGAGAACCTCCATCAACTGCTGTTATGGTTATGTTATACTCAGAAACAGTTTCACGGTCCAGAACATCATCTGACACCAAACTATAAAAATTAGTCGAGGATGATTTGACTTTGAAAGGTAAATCTTGGTTTATAAAGCACTGAACATGGCCATTTTTACCTGAGTCCATGTCTTTGATGTTGATCATTGCTATTACAGTATTTAAAGCAGAATCTTCAGGAATTGGATTGGAGAGGGAAATTACACTTATTACAGGGACATTATCATTCAAGTCAGTCACCTCAATTTGCACCTTGGTTGTATCTGACAGCCCTCCTTTATCTGTAGCTTCAATATCTATTTCATAATGTTTAGTTTTTTCATAATCTAAAATACCAGTTACAGTTATTTCTCCAGTATGGGCATCAATATTAAAAATGGATGACGCACTATTAGTATGCTGCGAGAATGAATATGTCAAATCTTGGTTTGCACCTTTGTCATTATCTGTAGCACTAACAGTTAAAACGGCAGTGCCTTGAGATGCATTTTCAGGAACTGTCACTCTGTAAGCAGACTGACTGAAAACTGGCGCATTGTCGTTTGCATCTAACACAAGAACATTTATTTTAACAGATCCTGATTTTTGAGGATTTCCGCCGTCAAACGCAGTCAGAGTTAATTTATGCTCCTCTTGAGTTTCTCTGTCAAGGGACGAGTGAAGAACCATCTCGACGTATTTTGTCCCATCAGTTCGAGATATAACATTTAATTTAAAATGATCTGAAGGATTCAGTTTGTATGATTGAATAGAATTTTGTGCTACATCAGGGTCTCTGGCGCTCTCCAGCGAATATCTAGCTCCCTGCGTGGCAGATTCACTAACCTGGAAATTGTACTCTTTCTTAGAGAAAAACGGAGCATTATCATTAATATCTGTGACCTCTACATCAATCCTGTGCAGCTCCATCGGATTTTCTAAAATGATTTGGAAATGGAGAGAGCAGGGAGACACTTGGTTGCACAGTTCCTCTCTGTCTATCCTTTTAGCCACCACCAAAGTCCCTTTGTCTGCATTCAGCCCAATGTACTCACTGCCGTCTTCGGTAAAAATCCGTGCCCGCCCAGACTTTAATCGCTTAACGTCCAAGCCGAGATCCTGAATGATATTCCCAACGACCGAGCCAGTCGCCATCTCTTCAGGTACTGAATAACGGACCTGACCGACGGCCATTAGTGCGACACAGACGCAGAAAAGCAGCGGCCACCACGAAAACATATTCCTTTCATTTAAACAACAAAAAAATACCATCATGGCGCAAAAATCTAAAATATCCGAGAAAATAAAGAAAATGCGCGGAAATTCGACGAAATATCAGATAATGAACTCAAGGCTGCGTGCTGGTTAGCTCTCTTTGTCGGGCTAGCAGCAATTGGACAAAAAGAAAAGGGAGGATTCCATATCGAAAAAAAGGTCCATCTGTCCCCACAATAACAAACAGCGGCACTGAGAGACGTAAAAAGAAACTACAGAGAGGGTCTGAATACAGATTAAGATTTGTACTAAAAAAAGAAGACAGAAGAAAAGGAAAGATGAATGTTTAACATGTATCTATCTAGGTATATATATATATATATATATATATATATATATATATATATATATATATATATATATATATATATATATATATATATATA
>NC_051438.1:17457987-17460514 GCF_001649575.2 Kryptolebias marmoratus | reverse complement strand
AACCTGAGGTGGGTTATCGTTCTGGTCCTGGATCAGGATTTTCACAGTCACGTTGCTGCTGAGTGGAGGAGAGCCTCCATCCTGCGCCTTGACGCGGAACTGGAAATCTTTGATCTGCTCATAGTCCAAAGAGCGCACTGCATGGATGATGCCACTATCAGCACTAACCGACACATATGATGAAACTGGCACTCCGTTAACAGAGGAGTCCTCCAGTATGTAAGAAACACGGGCATTCTGCTTCCAGTCAGCGTCTGTAGCTTTCACTGTGAATATGGAGAGACCTGGTGTGTTGTTTTCTACAATGTACGCCTCATATGAGCTCCTGTCAAAGACAGGTGCGTTGTCATTCACATCAGATATCTGTAAGCTGAGAGTGACGCTACTGGAGAGGGAGGGGACTCCTTCATCAGAGCAGCTCACTGTGATATTATACTCATAGGCTCTCTCTCTGTCTAACTCACTGTCTGTCATTAAAGTATAAAAATTTTCCGTTGTTGCCTTCATCACAAAAGGAATATCATTATTAATGGAACAATGAACCTTCCCGTTCTCACCTGAGTCTGCATCTTCTATGTTTATCATCGTCACCACAGTACCAAGTTTTGCATCCTCTGATATCACATTTGATTTTGACATAATCTGGATATCTGGTTTATTGTCATTCACGTCTATGACGTCAATCATCACTTTACATGAATCAACCAGTCCGCCGTAATCACTAGCACGGATGTTTATCTGGAATGATCGAGCTTTTTCATAATCAACATTTCCTTTAAGTCGAATCTCACCACTTTCAGGATTTATTTCAAATAATCCACGAGCATTATCTAATGTACTGGATGTTGAATATGCTATTTTACCGTTCGAGCCTTCGTCTGCATCTGTAGCAGTGACTGTCATTACAACTGTTCCTACCGGTGAATTTTCTCTGACTGAAGCCTTATAGATAGACTGTGTAAGAATTGGAGCATTGTCGTTAGCGTCCAACACAGTGATCAGGATCTGCATTGTTCCTGTCATCTGCGGCTCTCCGCCATCGAGCGCAGTCAGAACCAAAGAAAGGTGCTCCTGTTTTTCTCTGTCGAGAGCTTTCTCTAAAACCATTTCAACGTTCTTTGTCCCGTCTGCCTGACTGTGTAACCTAAGAACAAAATTCTCCGTCGGCTCAAGCTTATATGTCTGCAATCCGTTCACACCCACATCTAGATCAACGGCGCGATCTAAAATAAATTTAGCTCCACGGACTGCAGACTCACTGATTTTAAATTTAACATCAGTTTTATCGAACGAGGGTGGGTTGTCATTAACATCTGTAACCTCTACAGTCACACTGTAAAACTCCATGGGATTTTCTAAAATGATCTGAAAATGTAACGCACAAGGTGTCGTCTCTGCACAAAGCGCCTCTCTGTCGATTCTGTTTTTAATGAGCAGGACGCCTCTTTCTTTATTCAGCTCAACATATTTGTCACCGTCTCGGCTAAATATGCGAGCTTTGCCGGACTTTAGTCTTTCAACGTCTAAACCAAAATCTTTAGCCATATTACCAACTAAAGAACCTTTAAGCATTTCCTCCGGAATGGAGTAGCTGACCTGACTGTGCACCGAGCCGAGGGAGAGGACCGAGACAAACAGCAGTACTTGCACTTTCATTGTGTGTCCGATCCGCATGTAAACCACAAAAAGCCACAGTATTTTTTCTTCCAGACTTTAAAGAATAAAGAAAAAAATATGGCTTATTCCAAACAGAAACTTCCGAATGTCGTGTAAAATCCACAGGGTGCGTTACGCTTTTGTCCTTTTCTTTCTCTAAAATGAAGGCATGAAGGGATGTACAAGCAGTATGCAGTGAATCTGAAACTAATGGACCAACAGCGGCACTTTGAGCCCAAAAACTAAAAGCGCACCTTAAAGGCGAAAAGAAAACCTTCACACCATATTTAGAAAATGAAAACTCAAATACTTTAACTGTGATGGAGTACTGATGTTTACTAACTAATGCATGAAAATTGAAGAAAAAAAATCAATAAATATCAAGTACGTAGGACAAAGAAGCAAAAAGAAACTATATTATAAAAAGTATATTGAAAAGAAAGAAAGAAAGAAAAAAGACTGCAGGAATCATAAATATGGTAACATGTCGCTGTCCGAAGTTCTAAAAAGAGACGAAGCAGTCACCTTAAAACAATTTAGCAACAAATACCGCAAAACAAAGAAACAAATAAAAAAATTGAACAAATCTAACCTCTACAGGGGAGTCAGGTTGAACGAGGATACTCTTGTCACTCTGTATCCGCTGCAGCGTCCCGGTAGAACTGGGATCCATTATCATCACGTTGTGACTGGAAGCTGTGCCGAACTTACAGTCACTCTTTCTGGAGTCAGTCGTCCTGCACACCTCGTAATTGTACACATGTTGGAGAGTCCCTGCCCCCAAAGTGTCCGAGTAACGTGGTGGATAATATGGAATGACAGGGAGCTTGGAGTGATACAGGATGCGAGACTGTCTCCATCTGTAGATCTT
>NC_051438.1:17454540-17457609 GCF_001649575.2 Kryptolebias marmoratus | reverse complement strand
TGTCTGTGGCTTTCTGCAGTTTATAGGAGAGCCAGGCATTCTGTCCAGAGTCCACATCAACAGCCACCACTTTAGTCACCAGATAGCCCACATCTGCTGAACGAGGCACCATCTCAGCCACCACGGAGCCACCGGTCTGGACCGGGTACAGAACCTGAGGGGGGTTATCGTTCTGGTCCTGGATCAGGATTTTCACAGTCACGTTGCTGCTGAGTGGAGGAGAGCCTCCATCCTGCGCCTTGACGCGGAACTGGAAGTCTTTGATCTGCTCGTAGTCCAAAGAGCGCACTGCATGGATGACGCCACTATCAGCACTAACCGACACGTATGATGAGACCGGCACTCCGTTAACAGAGGAGTCCTCCAGTATATAAGAAACACGGGCATTCTGCTTCCAGTCAGCGTCTGTGGCTTTCACTGTGAATATAGAGAGACCTGGCGTGTTGTTTTCTACAATGTAGGCCTCATATGAGCTCTTGTCAAAGACAGGCGCGTTATCATTCACATCAGATATCTGTAAGGTGAGAGTAACGCTGCTGGAGAGGGAGGGGATTCCTTCATCAGAGCAGCTCACTGTGATATTATACTCCGAGGCTCTCTCTCTGTCTAACTCGCCATCTGTCATTAAGCTATAAAATTTATCCGACGTTGATTTTAAAATGAAATAATTATTTTCATCAATGACACATTGCACTTTACCATTTTCAGATGAGTCTGCGTCTTCGACATTTATCATCGTCACAACAGTGTTGGATTTTGCATCTTCTGATATCACAGTCGATTTAGACATAATATGAATATCGGGACTGTTGTCATTCACGTCTATTACATCGACTGTTAGTTTACAGGACCCAATCAGCCCACCTTCATCAGTCGCACGGACAATAACCTGGTAATTTCTCGCCTTCTCAAAATCAACCTGCCCATTTAAAGTGACCTCGCCAGTTTCTCTATTTATTTTAAACAATCCATGGTCTTGATCAGTCAAAGCTGTAACTGAATACGTTATTCTGCTATTAGATCCCTCATCTATATCTGTTGCCGTAACTGTCACTATACTTGTGCCTACGGGTTCATTTTCTTGAATAAAAGCTTTATAAATGGGTTGTGTAAAAACAGGAGCGTTATCATTAGCGTCTAAAACATTAATTAGGATTTGCATCGTTCCTGTCAGCTGCGGTTCGCCGCCATCGACAGCAGTCAGAATTAAAGACAGTTGCTCATTTTTCTCCCTGTCCAGCGGTGCATTTAATACAATCTCAATATTTTTACTGCCATCTCCTTGAATATTCGTTTTAAGAGTGAAAATATCGTTTGGTTTCAGAACATACGCTTTCAAATCATTCTCACCTATATCGAGATCAGTCGCTCTGTCTAAAGTGAATGCTGTGCCAATATGCACAGATTCACTAATGTTAAATTGAGCTTCGTTCATTCGAAAGGTCGGGGAGTGGTCATTTACATCTGTGATTTCGACAGTGATGCTGTAAAATTCCATAGGATCTTCCAATAAAATCTGAAAATGCAAAGCGCAAGGCATCGTTTGTTCACAAAGCGCCTCCCTGTCGATTCTTTCTTTCAGCAGCAGAGTCCCTCTTTCTCTGTTCAGCTCCACATACGCGGTGCTGTCTCGAGTAAAGACTCGAGCCCTCCCAGATTTTATTCTTTTAACATCTAAACCCAAATCCTGAGCAATGTTGCCAACAAAAGAGCCTTTCGCCAACTCCTCAGGAATAGAATAGCTGACCTGCCCAGCCACAGTGCTGAGGAAAAACAGCGAAACAAACAATAGGACTTGCCGTCTCATTGTGATGTCCGACTTCGCGTTTAAATATAGCCACAAATCCTATTTGTCCACGATGCGATGTCATTTGTTATAGAGCCAAGGTTTAATTAGAAAGTAAAAAAAAAATCTTAAAAAAAAAGAATTTGCAGCCCACAGTCCAAATTTTTCCATACAACTCTGCATTTGTCGTTTACTGCATCTTCCAGCAACGACTGTTTGTAAAAAATGGAGACGACGGAAGGCACCACCACACCATTAAATCTAAAACTAACAGAACCTGGTCAACAGCGTCGCTCTGAGTTTAGGTATAAAATTGCACAATAAATACCTTTAAATATAAGAACTATGACAACGGACCCATTAAAAAATATGTAAAAAAAATGTATTTATTGCATAACAAACACATAAGTGATGGATTACGAAAAAAACTGCTAAAAAAATACACCTTTTCTAAGTCAGTTAACATAAAAACAATCTGCAGAACAAACACTGTTCGTTTATTCGAAAAGGTGAGTAATTATTTAATTTCAAAACATATAGCTATGATTAAAAACACTTTAGATGGTGAATTTCTGTCGTACAGAAGAGGCTAACAATAAAAAAAAATCAAATCTAAGAATTATATAACAATTAAATGCAACGGTTGTAAAACACTGTTTCTGTCCATGGTGCTGAATGTAAAAAAAGGGAAGGAACCTGTGAGCTATGATCATTCATACTGTTTTTCGGACAAAAAAAGACTAATATCCCTCATATGACTAACCTCTAAAGGAGAGTCAGGTTGATCCAGGATGCTCTTGTCACTCTGTATCCGCTGTATCATCCCTGTAGAACTTGGATCCCTTATCAGCACGTTCTGACTACCAGCTGTGCCGAACTTACAGTCACTCTTTCTGGAGTCGGTCGTCCTGCACACCTCGTAATTGTACACATGTTGGAGAGTCCCTGTCCCTAAAGTGTCCGAGTAACGTGGCGGATAATATGGAATGACAGGGAGCTTGGAGTGAAACAGGATGCGAGACTGTCTCCATCTGTAGATCTTCACTGAGATAATGACCACTAAACAGGTGATGAAGAGGAAGGAAACTACAGCCAAAGCCAACACTAAGTAAAAAGTCAGCGTGTCTTTGTACTCCTTGTCGTGTGGAGAGTCAGTGAACTCCGACAGCACTTCAGGGAAGCTGTCCGCCACCGCCACGTTAACAATGACTGTAGCTGAACGAGACGGCTGCCCGTTGTCCTCCACTATAACAGTCAGTCTTTGTTTCACAGCATCTTTATCA
>NC_051438.1:17451878-17454266 GCF_001649575.2 Kryptolebias marmoratus | reverse complement strand
TTTGATCTGCTCGTAATCCAAAGAGCGCACTGCATGGATGACGCCACTATCAGCACTAACCGACACATATGATGAAACTGGCACTCCGTTAACAGAGGAGTCCTCCAGTATGTAAGAAACACGGGCATTTTGGTTCCAGTCAGCGTCTGTGGCTTTTACTGTGAATATAGAGAGACCTGGCGTGTTGTTTTCTACAATGCAGGCCTCATATGAGCTCTTGTCAAAGACAGGTGCGTTGTCATTTACATCAGAGATCTGTAAAGTGAGAGTGACGCTGCTGGAGAGGGAGGGGACTCCTTCATCAGAGCAGCTCACTGTGATATTATACTCTGAAGCTCTTTCTCTGTCTAACTCACTGTCCGTAACTAAACTGTAAAAATTATTTGACGTCGTTTTAAGAATAAAAGGAATATGATCGTGTACGGAACACTGAACCTTACCATTTTCACCTGAGTCTGGATCTTGAATGTTAATCATTGTCACTACTGTATCGGGTATTGCACTCTCTGATATCACAGCTGATTTTGACATTATTTTAATTGTTGGCTCATTATCATTAATATCCACAACTTCAACTATAATTTTGCAGGAATCCGTGAGTCCTCCGTTATCTCTGGCGCGCACGTTAATCTGAAAATGCTTTTTCTTCTCATAATCCAAACCACCTATCAATCTCATTTCACCGTTTTTTTCGTTTACTTCAAAAATCTGTCTGACATCATCTAAAGTATTTGTAATCGAGTATGTTATTTTACTGTTTAAACCGTGATCAGCATCTGTCGCAGTGACAGAAGTCACAGTGGTGCCCTTTGGGGAATTTTCAGTAACTGTGCCTTTATATGTCTTCTGTGTAAAAACAGGGGCATTGTCATTAACATCTAATACAGTAATAAGAATCTGCATTGTTCCGGACATGTGCGGTTCTCCTCCATCTACAGCCGTCAGCACTAACGACAAGAACTCATTTTTTTCTCTATCTAGAGGCTTCTCTAGAACCATTTCTACGTTCTTTGTTCCATCAGCTTGATTGTGCAGCTTAAGCATACAATGATCACTCGGTTTAAGAACATATGTTTGGAGACCATTCGTGCCCACATCCAAATCCACAGCTCTCTCCAAATCAAATTTTGCCCCGACAACAGCAGACTCGCTAATTATAAATTTAATTTCACTCTTTTCAAAGGTCGGTGCGTTGTCGTTGATGTCTTTTATTTCAACTGTGACGCTGTAAAATTCCATAGGATTCTCCAGCACGATCTGAAAATGCAGAGCGCACGGTGTGGTTTCAGGGCAGAGCGCCTCTCTGTCTATTCTTTCTCTGACGAGGAGGAGTCCTCTCTCCGCATTCAGCTCGATGTATTCTCTGCTGTCCCCGGAATAAACACGGCCGTTTCCCGACTTCAGACGTTCAACATCCAAACCTAAATCCTGAGCTATGTTACCGACTAACGAGCCTGTCGACATTTCCTCGGGAACAGAGTAGCTCACCTGTCCGAAAACTGAACTACAGGACAAAAATAAAACGAAGAGCAGTACTTGCCGTCTCATTGTTTGAACAAAAGTCGGTAGGAGAAAACAACAAGCTCCCCAAATAATAACTTTAAACCATCGAAAATCCTTCGAGCAAAATTGACATATATTTAAGAATCCTCGAATTTGAAATGAGAAAAAAAATATGTCTCGTCCTAATTCAAAGGAGCACCAGAATTGAAGACAAAGTGGTCGACGCCTGCCCTTTTTGTCTGATATGTAAGCAAGAAGAGGCGTTACTGCTGTTAACAGTACACATACGAGTACAACCAGAAGGCAACAGCGGCCCATAGAGTACAAAAATAAATACTGCACAAAATATATTTATTTGAACCAAAAAAGTCTAAAAAAAGAAAACCTATTCGGGTTTATTAGGTTAATCAAATCCTGTTATTTGAAAAAAATACTAAAAAGTATGTGAAGAAACTGGGAAAATATATCTGAACACTAAACGAACTGAAAATATTGTACTTGTTGCTCTCCAAGGTGCTGAAGAAAACAGCATAATGGTGCAAAATTTCATTCCTCTCAAGAAATGTTTAACAGTTAAAATACTAATAGATAATATTAAAAAAGAAAAAAAAGAACAACAAAAAATCAGATAAAAAAGGAAAACAGCGAATCAACAGGACAGAGACTAATTTAAAAAATAAGTTAAAAAAAAAAGAAAAGAAAAAAAGAGTATGTTTTGTATGAGTATTGGATTATTCTAACCTCTAATGAAGAGTCAGGTTGATCCAAGATGTTCTTGTCACTCTGTATCCGCTGCATCGTCCCTGTAGAACTCGGATCCATTATCAACACGTTCTGACTACCAGCTGTGCCGAACTTACAGTCACTCTTTCTGGAGTCAGTCGT
>NC_051438.1:17448278-17451778 GCF_001649575.2 Kryptolebias marmoratus | reverse complement strand
GTATATAAGAAACACGGGCATTCTGCTTCCAGTCAGCGTCTGTAGCTTTCACTGTGAATATAGAGAGACCTGGCGTGTTGTTTTCTACAATGTAGGTCTCATATAAGCTCCTGTCAAAGACAGGCGCATTGTCATTTACATCAGATATCTGTAAAGTGAGAGTGACGCTGCTGGAGAGGGAGGGGACTCCTTCATCAGAGCAGCTCACTGTGATATTATACTCTGAGGCTCTCTCTCTGTCTAACTCGCTGTCTGTAACTAAACTGTAGAAGTTATTTGTTGATGATGTTAAAATAAAAGGAATATTTTCATTTACGAAGCATTTTACGTTTCCGTTTTGTCCCGAGTCTTTGTCTTTTATGCTTATCATGGTAACAACTGTATTTAGCTTTGCTTCCTCTGATATAACAGTGGACTTTGACATTATTTTAATCTCAGGATTATTATCATTCATATCCTGCACATCCACAATTAGTTTGCAAGAATCGGTGAGTCCTCCTTCATCACTAGCAAGTAAATGTATTTGATAGTTTCTCGATTCTTCATAATCTAAGTTTTCAACTAATACAACTTTACCGCTTTTTTCGTTTACTTCAAATATTTTCCCGACATCATCTAAAGTGTTTGTTATAGAATATGTTATTTTACTGTTGGAACCTTGATCTGCATCTGAAGCTGCGATTTCAGCCACAACCGTTCCTTTGAGTGAGTTTTCAGTAACTGTAGCTTTGTATGTTTTTTGTGTAAAAACGGGAGCGTTATCATTTGCGTCTAATACTGTAATAACAATCTGCATGGTTCCTGACATCTGCTGCTCTCCTCCATCTACAGCCGTCAACACCAGATTTATTTGCTCCTGTTTCTCTCTATCTAAAGCTTTCTGTAGCACCATCTCTACATTTGTATTTCCTTCAGCGTTATTGTGAAGCTTTAAAGCAAAATTATCCGTTGGTTTTAGGCTGTAGCTTTTTAGATCATTAATACCAACATCCTGATCTGCAGCTCTTTCCAGCACAAATGTCGCTCCAATGACCGCTGATTCGCTGATTTTAAATTCTTTTGTGCTTTTTTGAAATACTGGTGGGTTATCATTTATATCCGTGATCTGAACTGTAACGCTGTAAAATTCCATAGGGTTTTCTAAGATAATCTGAAAATGTAAAGCACAGGGCGTCGTCTTTTTGCAGAGCGCCTCTCTGTCGATCCTTTCTTTAACAAGGAGGACTCCTCGGTCTCTGTTCAGCTCGACGTACTCCTCACTATCTGGTGAAAAGATTCGCGCTTTTCCTGCTGTTAGACGTTTAATTTGGAATCCTAAATCATGAGCTATGTTACCGACTAAAGATCCTTTGGCCATTTCCTCCGGGATGCTGTAACTGACCTGCCCGAGCACAAAGTCCAAGGAGAGGAGAAAAATCAACAGCCTTACTTGCCTTTTCATTGTTTTGTCCCAGGATTATTTTAAATGTTCGCCTTATGTTAAAATCCAGGAAAATCGGTCTAAGTTTCAGTGTAAACTACTGATGAGAAATAACATATTCCATTCAAGAGAAATGAGCTCAAAGCATCGATGCTCCAAGGAAAAAAAAAAGTACAGATCTGTAGCGATCCTTTTTCTCCGTCGTCTTCTTTCTTTATTGTGTAGATATCACAAAGGCGGTGCTGCTTTTAAAAGACGACTGGTATAAGACACTGTGGTCAACAGCGGCCCTAAGAGTTTAAATAGAATTACTGCAGAAAACAAGAAGAAAGTACATATTGCAGAATTATTATTATTATTATTATTATTATTATTATTATTATTATTATTATTATTATTATTATTATTATTATTATTATTTAGTTTTTATAAACAGATTGACTGAACATGTCATCATTTTATAAACACTGTTTACTGAGCCCTGATTTTAAATTTTACAAATGATTCCAAACGTTTTATTCAGGCAGTGGTTTTTGAACTATCCATATGAAAGATAAAACCGCATAATTATCATGACTAAAAGATTTCTAACATTTTTTTTACCGTGGAAAAACGCAGACAGGCTCAACTTTGTAATTAAATACAATATGCAGAGTTACAAGCGAAGAGTGCTCAATATGTCGCTATCCAATGTCCTGAAATGAATACGTTTTGCCAACTTACAACATCACTCATTCGTATACGACAGCTCAACCGGCACTCAAAGATTGAACACGTTGTATCCTCTGGGCATCAGTCCAATTAAGACGCTGATTCTACGCCCTTATACCTGCTCGTGTTAACCTACACTGTTTCCGACAATCCTTCTCGTCAACCACAAAATCAAAGGCCAACAGAGCAAGAACATTTAAGACAGTAACTTAAACTAAACTGGCAAAGGCATAGAAGATCAGTTAAGTGAAGAGTGTTTACGGGCTATGGCACAGCAAAATTCATGCAAAGAAAACAAACAAGAAAAACATAACTTCTGAGTGTTTGAACTTTAAGAAACGTTGATCCTATCGGGTAGATAGATAGATAGATAGATAGATAGATAGATAGATAGATAGATAGATAGATAGATAGATAGATAGATAGATAGATAGATAGATAGATAGATAGATAGATAGATAGATAGATAGATAGATAGATAGATAGATAGATAGATAGATAGATAGATAGATAGATAGATAGATAGATAGAAATGCTTTAAACAAAACACAGCCTAAAAAATACATACAAAGACAATGCATGTCGCTGACCGATGTGATGGTCCTGTAAAATCAAGATAGATTTCAAAAGTGATGCTTTCGTTATCACAGATGTGAAACGATTCTAAACGCAATCTTTCTTTTCTTTGCTTTTATTCTTTTTAATTCTAACGTCAATTTGTTTGTCGCTACCACATACCAATAGAATTTGTGCTGACCGCAAGTAGCGAGATGACAACAAACGTATCATCTAAAATGTTAAAAATTAAAAAAAAACGTTTTCTCAAACAACTAACCTCTATCGGAGAATCTGGTTGATCCAAAATGTTCTTGTCACTCTGTTTCCGCTGCATCGTCCCTGTAGAACTGGGATCCATTACCAACACGTTCTGACTCGCAGCTGTGCCGAACTTACAGTCACTCTTTCTGGAGTCAGTCGTCCTGCACACCTCGTAATTGTACACATGTTGGAGAGTCCCTGTCCCCAAAGTGTCCGAGTAACGTGGTGGATAATATGGAATGACAGGAAGCTTGGAGTGATACAGAATGCGAGACTGTCTCCATCTGTAGATCTTCACTGAGATAATACCAACTAAACAGGTGATGAAGAGGAAGGAAACCACAGCCAGAGCCAACACTAAGTAAAAAGTCAGCGTGTCATTGTACTCCTTGTCGTGTGGAGAATCAGTGAACTCCGACAGCACTTCAGGGAAGCTGTCCGCCACCGCCACGTTAACAATGACTGTAGCTGAACGAGACGGCTGCCCGTTGTCCTCCACTATAACAGTCAGTCTTTGTTTCACAGCATCTTTATCAGTCACCTGACGGAT
>NC_051438.1:17444289-17447990 GCF_001649575.2 Kryptolebias marmoratus | reverse complement strand
TGTCTGTGGCTTTCTGCAGTTTATAGGAGAGCCAGGCATTCTGTCCAGAGTCCACATCAACAGCCACCACTTTAGTCACCAGATAGCCCACATCTGCTGAACGAGGCACCATCTCAGCCACCACGGAGCCACCGGTCTGGACCGGGTACAAAATCTGAGGTGGGTTATCGTTCTGGTCCTGTATTCGAATTTTAACAGTCACGTTGCTGCTTAGTGGAGGGGAGCCACCATCTTGCGCTTTGACGCGGAACTGGAAATATTTGATCTGCTCGTAGTCCAAAGAGCGCACTGCATGGATGACGCCACTATCAGCACTAACCGACACATATGATGAAACTGGCACTCCGTTAACAGAGGAGTCCTCCAGTATATAAGAAACACGGGCATTCTGATTCCAGTCAGCATCTGTGGCTTTCACTGTGAATATAGAGAGACCTGGTGTGTTGTTTTCTACAATGTAGGCCTCATATGAGCTCCTATCAAAGACAGGCGCGTTGTCATTCACATCAGATATCTGTAAGGTGAGAGTGACGCTGCTGGAGAGGGAGGGGACTCCTTCATCAGAGCAGCTCACTGTGATGTTATACTCAGAGGCTCTCTCTCTGTCTAACTCGTTGTCTGTCACTAAACTGTAGAAATTATTAGTTGAGGATTTCAAAACAAATGGTATGTTATCATTAACATAACAATGCACAATTCCATTTTCTCCAGTGTCCTTGTCTTTGATGTTAATTATTGTAACGACTGTGTTGAGCTCTGAATTCTCTGATATCACATTTGACTTTGACATGATGTTAATTTCAGGTTTATTATCATTTACATCTATCACATCAATAATTAATTTACAGGAATCTGTAAGACCTCCTTCATCACTTGCACGTACATTTATTTGAAGGTTGCGTGACTCTTCAAAGTCAATGTTTCCGATCAAAGTAATCTCGCCGTTGTTCTTATTAATTTTAAACGCCTTCCTGACATCATCTAACGTGTTTGTGATTGAATAAGTAATTTTACTGTTAGAACCTTCATCCGCATCTGAAGCTGTAACTACAGCAATAGCAGTGTCCCTAGGTGAATTTTCACTAACTGTAGCTTTGTATGTTTTCTGTGTAAAAACGGGAGCATTATCATTTGCGTCTAATACTGTAATAACAATCTGCATCGTTCCTGACATTTGCGGCTCTCCTCCATCTACAGCCGTTAACACCAGATTTATCTGCTCCTGTTTCTCTCTGTCTAAAGGCTTCTGGAGCACCATCTCAACATTTGTATTACCATCGGCGTTATTGTAAAGCTTTAAAGCAAAATTATGTGTCGGTTCTAATTCGTACCTCTGAAGATCATTTGTTTCAACATCCAGATCCACTGCTCTTTCCAACACAAATTGGGACCCGATCACTGCTGATTCGCTGATTTTAAATTCAATGTTTTCTCCCTCGAATGTCGGTGGATTATCATTAATATCCGTGATCTGTACTGTAACGCTATAAAATTCCATAGGATTCTCTAAAATAATCTGGAAATGTAAAGCACAGGGCGTCGTCTTTTTGCAGAGCGTCTCTCTGTCGATCCTTTCTTTAACCAGGAGGACTCCTCTATTTCTGTTTAGCTCCATGTACTCATCACTATCTGATGTATAAATCCGAGCCTTACCTGAGATAAAACGTTTATTGTCTAAACCCAAATCGTGAGCTATGTTACCCACTAAAGATCCTTTGTTCATTTCCTCTGGTATTGTGTAGCTGACTTGTCCTTTTACCGAGCCAAAGAAAACGAGCGCAAAACACAGTAGCGTCTGTCCGTCCATTGTTCGCTCCCAGTGTTTTTTCGGCAAACGATCCAAAAAAAATGTAAACATCACGGGGAATAAAATTCATCCGTTGTTTAGAAATCTAATCCACAAAGGTATGTTATATACCGTCAAATGAAAAAGATCGTGGAGATTTATCTGAATTCTACAGAGGGAGACGCTGAGCTTTTTTCCTTTTTTGCTGTGTCTTCAATATGTGGATAGTACATAGGAGGTACTGCTTAAAAACCACACTCAGTCATCAACACGCTGGTCAACAGCGGCCCTAAGAGTTCGCATAATAAAACTGCAGAAAGCTTATAAAAATTAATATTTGTACACAGTTTTAAGGAAAATATATTTTGAACACAAATTGTACATACGATTAAATATTTTGACAGTGCCAAACAATATAGACTATTCTCAGAACTGCTGTGCACATCTTTAAAGTAGAGAAAACGTAATTTTGAAAAGCTACAGCTTTGAAATATGAACTAAAAGTACTAAAGGTCTTAGTGAAAAGAAAGATATTTATACAAGTCAACATGTTTTAAAAACTTAAGTGGAAAAAGTTTCAAGTACTTTTCACTTTAAAATTTTAAAGGAGCAAAACAGACATTAAATGTATATATAAAAAAAACAGTTAAACGATTCATTATTCTATTAAAACATGTCGCTGTCCAACGTGCTGAAATGAACATAGTTTGATTTATGAAAGATTCACCAAAGCATTTTCTTTTGAAGAAAGGATTTGGGGGCCTTTCTAGATCACCCCTTTAAAAATATATTTATGTTATGCAGATTAGATTTTACCTAATTATGTTAACACAATGTTCGTCAGGAAAAGCAACACACGGTTTTGGACTCAAGCCAAGTCCGATAAAAACATAAAAAGTAAATATTATGTAGACTTGACAAAAAGAGAACTCTTCACAAATTATTCTAAATTTAAAATCCGTTATTGTCAAACGACATAAAGTGTGAAACGTGAGTATGGATTTTCAATTACAAGAAAAATACTTAGCAGGATTAACCGAACCAGTGGCACGTACTATTGCAGTGTTTTACACGAAGAATAAGAATAAATTGGCAGCTCAGTAAAAATTAACTATATATATGTCCATCGGGCATCTGTTTTTAAAGATAAAAAGAAACAAATGGTGAAACATACCCAAAAAGTGTTTTTAACTGACAAATTACTTTAAAAAATGACGAATGTCGCAGTCCGCGGATCTGTTATGTGCAAAAACAAAAACTCAAAGTAAATGACTGAAATACCCGAAAAGTATCAGCAAATATACGAACTGTAAAAAAGCCTCGAAAATTCAAATAGAGGGTAAGTTTTATTAAAATTCGTATTTTGAAAAAAAAGCACCAAATAAAAACCTACCATACGTTTATTCATTGTATTAGACTACTAATACAAATGCCGATATTTCAACCTGTTTGTGTATGTTATGTAAAAGTGGAAGTGGAAAGTCGATTTGAAAAAAAAAAAACAGTTGAGACCTCAAATTTGTAAAATACATCTCAGACTAAGAACGGTGTTTCTTAACTAAAACAATGTTATGTTAACTTCAAATAACTAACCTCTAAAGGAGAGTCAGGTTGATCCAGGATGCTCTTGTCACTCTGTATCCGCTGAATCGTTCCCGTAGAACTGGGATCCATTATCAGCACGTTCTGACTACCAGCTGTGCCGAACTTACAGTCACTCTTTCTGGAGTCAGTCGTCCTGCACACCTCGTAATTGTACACATGTTGGAGAGTCCCTGTCCCCAAAGTGTCCGAGTAACGTGGCGGATAATATGGAATGACAGGGAGCTTGGAGTGAAACAGGATGCGAGACTGTCTCCATCTGTAGATCTTCACTGAGATAATGACCACTAAACAGGTGATGAAGAGGAAGGAA
>NC_051438.1:17435867-17443786 GCF_001649575.2 Kryptolebias marmoratus | reverse complement strand
CAAAGAGCGCACTGCATGGATGACGCCACTATCAGCACTAACCGACACATATGATGAGACCGGCACTCCGTTAACAGAGGAGTCCTCCAGTATGTAAGAAACACGGGCATTCTGCTTCCAGTCAGCGTCTGTGGCTTTCACTGTGAATATAGAGAGACCTGGCGTGTTGTTTTCTACAATGTACGCCTCATATGTGCTCCTATCAAAGACAGGTGCGTTGTCATTCACATCAGAGATCTGTAAGGTGAGAGTGACGGTGCTGGAGAGGGAGGGGACTCCTTCATCAGAGCAGCTCACTGTGATATTATACTCCGAGGCTCTCTCTCTGTCTAACTCACTGTCTGTTACTAAACTAAAGAATTTCTTAGACGTTGCTTTTATTAAAAATGGCATGTGTTCTTCGATATTACATGCGACTTTACCATTTTCTCCAGAATCGGGATCTTGAACATTAAATATGGTAACAACGGTTCCTGGTTTAGAAGTTTCTGTTACTGAATTTGTTTTAGACATAATGTTTATAGATGGCGGGTTATCGTTAGTGTCAGTAACTTCAACAATAACTTTACACGAGTCTGTTAGTCCTCCATCATCACTAGCTTGTACATGTATTTCATATAGCTGTGCTTTTTCATAATCCAGGCTTCCAGTAAGAGCTACAACACCGTTTTCTTTAGAAATTTGAAATATACTGGGGACATAATCTAGTGTGTTTGCTATAGAATACAATACGTTTCCATATGAACCTTCATCTGCATCTGTAGCACTGACTGTGCTCAATATTGTTCCTTTTGGAGCAGTTTCTGGGACAGTGACTTTATACATTTTTTTCGTAAACACTGGGGCATTATCGTTTGCATCTAGCACAGAGATATCCACTCGCATTGCTCCCGACAGCTTGGGCTCTCCGCCATCAGTTGCTGTGAGCGTTAAAGAGATGTGATTCTGCGCCTCTCTGTCTAAGGGTTTTTGTAAAACCATCTCCACATTTTTACTTCCATCCTGCTGATTGTGAAGTTTTAGAATAAAATTATCTGTAGGTTTTAGCGAATAACCTTGCACTGCATTAATACCTACATCAAGATCCATCGCTCTCTCCAGCACAAATTTTGCTCCAATCACAGCCGACTCGCTGATCCTAAACCTCATTTCCTCCTTTTGGAATGTGGGCACATTGTCGTTGATATCAATAACTTCCACAGTGACAGAGTAAAATTCAATCGGATCTTCCAGCGTAATTTGCAGATGTAAAGCACAAGGCGTTGTCTGTCCGCACAGCGCCTCCCTGTCGATCCTTTCTTTGACGAGCAGCAGTCCTCTATCTGCGTTCAACTCGATGTAGTCTGCTTTGTCCTCTGTATAAATCCGCGCTTTGCCGGACTTTAATCTTTTCACATCTATTCCCAAATCCTGTCCTATGTTACCAACCAGGGACCCTTTTGACATTTCCTCTGGAATCGAGTATGTGACCTGCCCGACCGCCGATCCCAGAGACAAACAAAAGAACAGCAGCATTACTTGCCATTTCATTGTTCTGTCCGACATTTTCTCCTCGTCAGATATTGGTAATCCAAAGAGTTATTTTTGATTCTAAATTGTCGAGTATTCCTTCAGTGTAAAGAAAAAAAAATCCAGGAAAATACTATTTTTTTACTCCAATACACAGAAAAACAAGAAATATAAATCACAGACAGAATGTCTCTGGTCCTCTGCCTCGAGGTTTGTGTGCTAGATGAGCATTTCTTCCTCTGTTTAGTGCTTCATGAAGAGGAAAAAATCTCTACATTAGCCAACAGCGGCCCTGAGAGTCCAAAATTGTTCACTACAGAATATCATACTGCATTAGGAGAAATAGTCTGAAGCCTGAAGACCCCATGGAGTTATTATAAAATTGTAAATTTGAATGCCCTTGCCATACTACTAATACATATATATATATACAAAATTGTCCAAAAGATTTTATTTTAAAATGAATTACTTAGGATTTTCAATTATAGTTTTTATCATTCAACAATTTGACACTAAATATATTGTTGAATTACTAGTAATTTGGAAACAAAAGCTTAATAATATATTTTAAAGAATAAATAAAGATCAAGACGTCAAAGATGGTATTGTTTTCATTTTACAGGGAATTTATAATTAGATATTTTTGTGTTCTGATATTTTATTGATAATCTATGGGGCAGAGGTGATAACTGATCACTAACGAGAAAAGGCCTTATATTTATTTTGTAAAGGTTAAATAACCAATAAACTACAGTTAAAATAATAAAAAAAACACTATTAGATTTAAAAAGTGAAAAATAAAATCCTGATGTATAAAAAATGACATATAAATTAAATACAGCATGAACCAGTAAGGCAGACTGGCTTTAAACGATGTTCACTCTACTTTTGTTCAAAAGTATAAAACTATTTTCTATCATCTACCAAATTTTTATCCATAAAACACAACAGTTTATTGTAATAAAGTACAAGTCTGCAGGACCACAATACAGTAAACAAACAAACAACAATCAAATTCAGAGTAACCAATGCAATTAGATAGACTAAAATATTTCTAGAGTTGTTCATTTATGTGTCCACTGCAGTGTTTAACTGAAGTTCTCTACCACTGTGGGGGGTTTTCAAAGACAACAAAAAAAAAACTATCATTAAAAAATCAGGAAATATAATTGCAGATCAATTCTAAATATTTGATTCAAATGGATGAACAAAGATATATGTCTCTTACAAAAACAAAAGAAATTAAACTAAGAATAGTTTTAAAAGATTTTAGTTTAAAAGAAACACATTCTTATTACTTAAAGACATCCAGCCCTACCAAAGATAAAAAAGTTGAAGTTACAAATTAAATTTTTTGATTGACAGCCATTACTTCACATTATAGATGCATTACAAAGCATATATTGCTCACTTAAAAGCACATATTAGATGTTGAGAAGTTTTTTTTCCTCAGGGTGAAGAAATTACAAAATCTAACACAATCAGCAAAAAAAGAGCTTTATTTGTGGTTTGATTTATAAAAGGCTAATACATTGCTGCATTGGATCAGCAGTGAAAAAACAAACAAACAAAAAATGTTTTTAACCTGAAGCACATGCAGCAACTTTGCAGATGTCTGAAGAATAGTAATGAGTGAATGTTGGCCTGTGGTCAAATAGCAAGGATGTTAACACAACAGCTGCAGTTTATAGAGATTGAACTTCTTGCACATATTATTTCCTAATAATAATTAATGGCATGTTTTCATTAAATGCAGCCACAACGACACTGTACATAGAATCTTGAAGGGTAGAGAATGAAAAACTTAGTTTCTTTATTGAAAATTGTATGAAATTTAAAACAACAACCCAATGCTGGCCAAAAATGTTTTGTTTAAATGGAAAACATTGAAAAAGTATACCAACATTGTCTAATCATTCAAAAACGTGAATTTTCTACAATGAAAGGATCAAAGCTTTTATGTGATGAAATTATCTATCAAATATGACAGAAGAAAAGTGTAACACAAAATGTGTTGCATTAAAAGCAGTGAGAACACGAGGTTGTATAATTAAAAGAAGGCAAAAGTGATTTATATTGTACGCCTTAGTTTTCCAAAAGTACAAGCGATAAAGTGGTCTAACCTATAGATAAACCTGTCACTATGAAATGTTTGAAGCAAAGCAACAAAAGATGCTGTCTATGGTGCTGAAACAAACTCAAAAGAAAAGAAACAACAAAAAATCTAAAACATACACACTTAACTAAAACTGTGCTGAGTGACTCACCTCTATGGGAGAGTCTGGTTGGTCCAGGATGCTCTTGTCACTCTGTATTCGCTGCATTGTCCCTGTAGAACTAGGATCCATTATCAACACGTTCTGACTACCAGCTGTGCCGAAATTACAGTCACTCTTTCTGGAGTCAGTCGTCCTGCACACCTCGTAATTGTACACATGTTGGAGAGTCCCTGTCCCCAAAGTGTCCGAGTAACGTGGTGGATAATATGGAATGACAGGGAGGTTTGAGTGATACAAGATGCGAGACTGTCTCCATCTGTAGATCTTTACTGAGATAATAACCACTAAACAGGTGATAAAGAGGAAGGAAACCACAGCCAGAGCCAACACTAAGTAAAAAGTCAGCATGTCATTGTACTCCTTGTCGTGAGGAGAGTCAGTGAACTCCGACAGCACTTCAGGGAAGCTGTCCGCCACCGCCACGTTAACAATGACTGTAGCTGAACGAGACGGCTGCCCGTTGTCCTCCACTATAACAGTCAGTCTTTGTTTCACAACATCTTTATCAGTCACCTGGCGGATAGTTCTGATTTCTCCATTCTGTAAGCCCACTTCAAACAGCGCCCTGTCTGTGGCTTTCTGCAGTTTGTAGGAGAGCCAAGCATTCTGTCCAGAGTCCACATCAACAGCCACCACTTTAGTCACCAGATAGCCCACATCTGCTGAACGAGGCACCATCTCAGCCACCACGGAGCCACCGGTCTGGACCGGGTACAGAATCTGAGGAGGGTTATCGTTCTGGTCCTGGATCAGGATTTTCACAGTCACGTTGCTGCTGAGTGGAGGAGAGCCTCCATCCTGCGCCTTGACGCGGAACTGGAAATCTTTGATCTGCTCATAGTCCAAAGAGCGCACTGCATGGATGACGCCACTATCAGCACTAACCGACACATATGATGAGACTGGAACTCCGTTAACAGAGGAGTCATCAAGTATGTAAGAAACACGGGCATTCTGCTTCCAGTCAGCGTCTGTGGCTTTCACTGTAAATATAGAGAGACCTGGTGTGTTGTTTTCTACAATGTAGGCCTCATATAAGCTCCTGTCAAAGACAGGCGCATTGTCATTTACATCAGAGATCTGTAAGGTGAGAGTGACGCTGCTGGAGAGGGAGGGGACTCCTTCATCAGAGCAGCTCACTGTGATATTGTACTCCGAGGCTCTCTCTCTGTCTAACTCGCTGTCTGTCATTAAACTGTAGAAATTATTTGACGATGATTTTAACGTAAATTCTGTATTTTCGGTAATAAAACAATGCACTTTACCATTGTCTCCAATGTCTTTGTCCTCGATATGGATTATTGTAACCACTGTGTTAAGTTCAGCATTCTCAGGTATTACATTTGACTTTGACATGATGTTAATTTCAGGTTTATTATCATTTACATCTGTCACATCAATAATTAACTTACAGGAATCTGTGAGACCTCCATCATCACTTGCACGTAAATTTACCTGAAAATTCCGTGACTCTTCAAAGTCAATGTTTTCAATTAACGTAATTTTTCCGTTTTCTCCGTTTATGTTAAATAACTTTCTTACATCATCTAAAGTGTTTGTTATAGAATATGTTATTTTACTGTTAGAACCTTGATCTGCATCTAACGCTTTAACTGTAGCAACAGCTGTCCCTTTAGGGGAATTTTCAGTGACTGTGGCTTTGTATGTCTGCTGTGTAAAAACGGGAGCATTATCATTAACGTCTAATACTGTAATAACAATCTGCATCGTTCCTGACATTTGCGGGTCTCCTCCATCTACAGCCGTTAACACCAGATTTATCTGCTCCTGTTTCTCTCTGTCTAAAGGTTTTTGTAGCACCATCTCTACATTTTTATGACCATCAGTCTTACTGTGAAGCTTTAAACCAAAATTATCTGTTGGTTCTAATTCGTACCTCTGAAGATCATTTGTTCCAACATCAAGATCCACTGCTCTTTCCAGCACAAATTTTGATCCGATTACTGCTGATTCGCTGATTTTAAATTCAGTTTTCTCTCCCTCGAATGTCGGTGGATTATCATTAATATCCGTGATCTGTACTGTAACGCTATAAAATTCCATGGGATTCTCTAAAATAATCTGGAAATGTAAAGCGCAGGGCGTCGTCTTTTTGCAGAGCGCCTCTCTGTCGATCCTTTCTTTAACAAGGAGGACTCCTCTGTTTCTGTTCAGCTCCACGTACTCTCCGCTGTCTCGAGTGTAAATTCGAGCTTTACCAGAGATAAAACGTTTAGTGTCCAAACCTAAATCATGAGCTATGTTCCCAAGTAACGCTCCTGTGTCCATTTCCTCTGGTATTGTGTAGCTGACCTGTCCAGATACTGAGCCAAAGAAAAGGAGGGCAAAACACAGTACCGTCTGTCCGTCCATTGTTCTATCCGAGTGTTTTCTTAGCGACGTCCCACAGTATATTCATACATCCCGGGAAATGTTGCCGATGTTTTGTAAACTCCACAGCTTTTTTTTTTTCAATGCAGCTGAGCAAACAAGATCGCAGATCGTCGTCTTAGTTCTACAGATTTAGCGTGTGAGCTCCTTTTCCATTTTGCTCCGTCTTCATTATGTGGACGTTACATAGGAGGTGCTGCTCTTCAGTCCCACACTCACCCACCAACACGCTAGTCAACAGCGGCCCTAAGAGTTCACCCAACAACACTACAGAAAGCCGGCAGATTTGTTTCATATTTTTAAGAAAACTAGTTTAAAAAAACGTGTTTTCAAAAAAGTGATAATGTATTAATACAACTACAAACATCTCATGAAAATCGTATTTCATGCAACATGGTTACACGTTCTTGGAAATTTTAAGGTGTATGTTTTAAGTTTCGGCTTTTAAAGTGTTTATAAAATGACAGCGCATGAGTTAAAAAAAACAATCATGCCTGCTATCAAATAATTTCAATTTTTTTTATAAATAGTTTACACCTAGTTTCCTGTAAATTAAGCAATTTTGTAAAAACAAAAAAGTAAACACTGGACATGGACTCAATCATTTATCAGCAAGAAAAGTCGTTGTCCAGTGTGCTGAAATATAGACTATTGTGCCAAAATGACCAAAATACTCCACTTTAGAAGACACCCATCACTGTCCAAACTTTACAAATCTATAACTTAAAAATATTAAAGAAAATAAAACATTCGTCAGTAAAAACAGAATATAATAAAATTATGATTTTCAAATCCATATTATGGTGTCAAAAACAAAACAAAACATGGAAACTTGTCAAAAGTGTAAGTACGCAAGTAAGTGTAAAACAAATTCAATTTAGGACACAGCACTTCAAAAACAAGAAATTAAAGTTGTGTTTTAAGACCAATGTAAAGAGATTTCTCTATTTCTCCAACAAACGAGGTAAAAACAAACCCAAACACCCAAACAAACAAAAAAGAACACAAATGCCTATAAGACGATGAACTCAAACTGACTCTATCCATGGTTCTGATGCTAATGAATAGGAAAACTAAAAAAAAAAACCTAGAAGGCTGCAGCAAATATGCCTTTTACTTCTGACATTAAAATAGCAAAATGCATATCAAAATGTGCTTTGGCATCCCCCCCCCCCACCCCCCAAAAAAGATTTTTAAAATACATTTTAGTATTGAAAACATTAATTTGGGATTTTTGCGTTTGTGAAAGACTGTAAACCTATAAGTTATGCGGAGTTGGGGATAACCTGTTATAGCTATTATGAAAATAAATTAAAAAAGAAATAAAGAAATGTTCAAGCACATAATTAATTAAACTGAACCTGTAGGAATACTATCTACACGTTATATTGTTCACAATAAAGCCTGGTAAAATATGTATCAAAAATGTGTTTTTAGAAAACTAACCTCTACAGGAGAGTCAGGTTGATCCAGGATGCTCTTGTTACTCTGTATTCGCTGCATCGTCCCTGTAGAACTTGGATCCATTACCAACACGTTCTGACTACCAGCTGTGCCGAACTTACAGTCACTCTTTCTGGAGTCAGTCGTCCTGCACACCTCGTAATTGTACACATGCTGGAGAGTCCCTGTCCCCAAAGTGTCCGAGTAACGTGGTGGATAATATGGAATGACGGGGAGCTTGGAGTGATACAGGATGCGAGACTGTCTCCATCTGTAGATCTTCACTGAGATAATAAC
>NC_051438.1:17432565-17435643 GCF_001649575.2 Kryptolebias marmoratus | reverse complement strand
CCAGATAGCCCACATCTGCTGAACGAGGCACCATCTCAGCCACCACGGAGCCACCGGTCTGGACCGGGTACAGAACCTGAGGTGGGTTATCGTTCTGGTCCTGGATCAGGATTTTCACAGTCACGTTGCTGCTGAGTGGAGGAGAGCCTCCATCCTGCGCCTTGACGCGGAACTTGAAATCTTTGATCTGCTCGTAGTCCAAAGAGCGCACTGCATGGATGACGCCACTATCAGCACTAACCGACACATATGATGAAACTGGCACTCCGTTAACAGAGGAGTCCTCCAGTATGTAAGAAACACGGGCATTTTGGTTCCAGTCAGCGTCTGTAGCTTTCACTGTAAATATAGAGAGACCTGGTGTGTTGTTTTCTACAATGTAGGCCTCATATAAGCTCCTGTCAAAGACAGGCGCATTGTCATTAACATCAGAGATCTGTAAGGTGAGAGTAACGCTGCTGGAGAGGGAGGGGACTCCTTCATCAGAGCAGCTCACAGTGATATTATACTCTGAGGCTCTCTCTCTGTCTAACTCACTGTCCGTAACTAAACTGTAGAAATTAGATGTTGATGATTTCAAAATAAATGGTATATTTTCGTTAACAAAACATTTAACGTTTCCGTTTTCACCAGAGTCTAAGTCCTCAATATTTATTATTGTAACAACCGTATTAAGTTCAGCATCCTCCGATATCACATTTGACTTTGACATGATGTTAATTTCAGGCTTATTATCGTTTACATCTTGCACTTCAACAATCATTTTACAAGAATCTGTCAAACCGCCATCATCATTTGCACCTATTTGGATTTGAAAATGTTTATTTTTTTCAAAATCAATATTTCCAATAAGATAAACTTCGCCGTTTTCCGTGTTTATATCAAAGATCCTTCTGAAATTACCCTGCGTATTTGTGATTGAATAATGTATTTTACTGTTAGAAGCATCGTCTGCATCTGATGCTGTAACTGTAGCAACAACTGTTCCTTTAGCTGAATTTTCCGTAACTATGGCTTTGTATGTCTGCTGTGTAAAAACGGGAGCATTATCATTTGCGTCTAATACTGTAATAACAATCTGCACCGTTCCGGACATTTGCGGCTCTCCTCCATCTACAGCCGTTAACACCAAATTTATCTGCTCCTGTTTCTCTCTGTCTAAAGGCTTCTGTAGCACCATCTGCACATTTGTATGGCCATCAGCGGTACTCTTTAGCTTCAGAGAAAAATTATCTGTTGGTTTTAATTCGTAGTTTTGAACCCCATTCATTCCAGCATCATGATCCACAGCCCTATGTAACACAAATTTTGCTCCTGTTATCACTGACTCACTAATTTTAAACACCATCTCACCTTTCTCAAATGTCGGTGCATTGTCGTTAATATCTGTGATCTGGATAGTAACAGTGAAAAACTCCATCGGATTTTCCAAAATAATCTGAAAATCTAAAGCGCAAAGCTCCGTCTCAGTGCAGAGCGCCTCTCTGTCGATCCTTTCTTTGACAAGAAGGACGCCTCTGTCTCTGTTCAGCTCGATGTATTCCTCGCTACTCCTCGTGTAGATCTTTGCTTTACCTGAGACAAAGCGTTTAATGTCCAACCCTAAGTCCTGGGCAATATTTCCCACTAAGGATCCTTTTGACATCTCCTCTGGAATAGAGTAGCTGATCTGCGCGAACACCGAGCTCAGCAGAAGCACGGAGAAAAATAGCAGAAGGCCCATTTGTCGACTCATTGTTCTCTATTTTCACCAAGCGAAGCTTTACGATCTGTTAGTCTTCCATGAAAAAAAATCCTAGAAGGAATCTGTAGCGATAGAATCTACCCGATACAAAGAAATTTGTCCTGGTTACAAAGTTTTTCGAGTTTTTTTTTTAACAACCTCCTCTCCGGGTATTTTCCAAGCATGTCCGTCGAGTTCTTTTTGTGTTATGGCGATGTTACAAAGGAGGTGCTGCTTCAAACACGAAACTGGTTATCAAAACACAAGTCAACAGCGGCCCTAAGAGTCCATAATATAAAACTGCAGAATATATTGTTGATATATGATTTGTGAGAAGATCTTGTCAGGAAAAAGTTTTAAATATATTAGGATGGAAGCAAAATCATGTATAAACAACAATTTTTGAACTACGCAGAGTCAAAACTGCTGGTATCAGCTGTTATTTTTTTTAAAAAGTTAAAATATGAAAAAACAACTACAAGCAGCATACGTTTTTTAATATCTTGCTTCAAACCTTAACTTATTTGATATAAAATTACGAAATAAATCATGGAAGGGACAGGGAACGAGCAATATAACAGTAAAAGAAGAATATTTGAGAGACATGATGTGATTATTTAAAGTTGATCGCTCATTTAAATATTTATTTAGGAGAAAACTAGAGACAAAAAAAAAAAAACAAAAGGAACAGACAGACGCAATAGTTGTAGCTGACCACTGAAAGTGAGAGAAAAGGGTCGTGACGAGCATTTTAGCTTGATAAAGTGAAAATCAAATGTTGTTCTAACTGTGCCTTTCTAGAGAATGGTTTAAAGGAGCATTTTTTGACTTTAAAAAACGAAAACCATTTAAGTAAGAAGCATAGATAACAAAAAAAAAAACGCTAAAACAAATCACAGAAACTTCAACAAGTCCTATCCCATCTATTTGAAACAAGTGAATTTATAAAAAACATGATATATCTTGTTCTCACACAATCAAGTTTTAAAAAAATAAAACCCATAAAGAACTGTATATACAAGGCAGCGTGTATACTAAGCAAAATACAACAAACGTTGAACACTGTTAGATAGTGACAACATTAAAAAATAAAGAAACAATCAAACCTCTACTGGAGAGTCAGGTTGATCCAGGAGGCTCTTGTCACTCTGTATCCGCTGCATCGTCCCTGTAGAACTGGGATCCATTACCAACACGTTCTGACTACCAGCTGTGCCGAACTTACAGTCACTCTTTCTGGAGTCAGTCGTCCTGCACACCTCGTAATTGTACACATGTTGGAGAGTCCCTGTCCCCAAAGTGTCCGAGTAACGTGGTGGATAATATGGAATGACGGGGAGCTTGGAGTGATACAG
>NC_051438.1:17429031-17431890 GCF_001649575.2 Kryptolebias marmoratus | reverse complement strand
ACCGGCACTCCGTTAACAGAGGAGTCCTCCAGTATGTAAGAAACACGGGCATTCTGCTTCCAGTCAGCGTCTGTGGCTTTCACTGTGAATATAGAGAGACCTGGTTTGTTGTTTTCTACAATGTAAGCCTCATACGAGCTCCTGTCAAAGACAGGCGCGTTGTCATTCACATCAGAGATCTGTAACGTGAGAGTGACGCTGCTGGAGAGGGAGGGGACTCCTTCATCAGAGCAGCTCACTGTGATATTATACTCAGAGGCCCTCTCTCTGTCTAACTCGCTGTCTGTCACTAAACTGTAGAAATTAGTTGTTGACGATTTTAAATTAAATGGAACGTCGTCGTCAATGAAGCATTTAACGTTTCCATTGTCTCCCGAGTCCTGATCTTCTGTATTTATCATTGTAACGACAGTTTCGGGTTTTACATCTTCTGATATCACATTTGACTTCGACATTATTCTAATTTCAGGCCTGTTGTCGTTAACGTCCTGCACATCGACAATCAATTTTGAAGAGTGTGTGAGTCCACCATTATCACTAGCAAGTAAATTAAGTTGAAAATGTCTTGATTTTTCAAAATCAACTGCAGTAATTAAAGTAATTTCTCCGTTTTCTTTATTTATTTTAAATACTTTCTTAACGTTATCTAATGTGTTTGTGATGGAGTAATTTATTTTACCTTCAGAACCTTTGTCCGCATCTGAGGCTGTAACTGTAGCAACAACTGATCCTGCAGGTGCATTTTCAATTACTGTAGCTTTGTAGGTTCTCTGTGTAAAAACAGGCGCATTATCATTAACGTCTAATACTGTAATAACAATCTGCATCGTTCCTGACATCTGTGGTTCTCCCCCATCTACAGCCGTTAACACCAGAATTATCTGCTCCTGTTTCTCTCTGTCTAAAGGTTTCTGTAGCACCATCTCTACATTTTTATTACCGCCAGCGTCATTGTGGAGTTTCAGAGCAAAGTGATCAGATGGTTTTAGCAAGTAGTCTTGCAAATCGTTAACTCCAACATCATTATCCACAGCCCTTTCTAACACAAATGTCGCTCCTGTTACCGCTGACTCACTAATTTTAAATTTCATCTCATCTTTTTCGAATGTCGGCGCGTTATCATTAACGTCTGTGATCTGGACTGTGACCGTGTAAAATTCCATTGGATTCTCCAAAATAATCTGAAAATCTAAAGCACAAAGCTCCGTCTCTGTGCAGAGCGCCTCTCTGTCGATCATTTCTTTAACAAGGAGGACTCCTCTGTCCCTGTTCAGCTCGACGTACTCCTCGCTATTTCTGCTAAATATTTTAGCTTTACCAGATATCAAACGTTTAATTTCTAATCCTAAATCCTGGGCAATATTTCCAACTAAAGAACCCTTTGCCATTTCCTCTGGAATGGAGTAGCTGACCTGCCCGCACGTCGAGTCGAGGAAAAGGAAATAAATGAACAACAGTACTTGCCGCCTCATTGTTCTGTCCCATTTTTCCATGGTAACCCTCCAATTCTTTTTTCCACACATCAAGTGCAGAAAAAAATGAAAAAAAAAAATATTTCCACGTGCCAGTAAATAAAAGCCAGTATTTTGTCAAGATTGTAATGTTTCTTTATATTTTCAATAATTCTTCTCTTTTAGTACCGTCAGATCGTCGACCGTCACGTTCTCTTTCTCTTGTGAGGAAAATGAAGGGGTGGTGGAGCTAAATACAAGCCTGCAGACATCAACACGCTAGTCAATAGCGGCCCTTAGAGTCCAATCCATAAAACTACACAATATTAAATGCAAAATTACTTTTTAGTTATTAATTTAAACGCAGAAACAAAAAAGGGAAAATAATAATATTTCTAAATGACTATATAGTGTTTTAGGGTGCATAACTTTAATGTCAAAGTTGTGACAATTTAAATAAGATCTTTGCAGAAAAAGTAATGTCATTATCAGTGCTTTTGCATACTGGCAACAGTTTACAAGAAAATCTAAATCAAGGGCCCCTAAACTCAAAAAATATTTGCTCTTATATGTATATTTACATTTAAAAAGATAATTTACAATACCAAATCAATACACTGGAAGTTACACTTGGATTGAAATACTTCAACATCCAAGTCAAATGTGTCATCACGGGTTTTTAACAACTACAGCAACTACTAATCTCTCTGTCCATGGTTCTGAAATGGAAGTCCACAAAACCAATTACTGTTGACATTATAGCCCATGTCAACATGATTTATAATAGTAGTACTGCCGACATCAGTACAGTTTTTATTATCAAACACAAAATGATGCTTTTGTATTTTATAGACGAAACGTTTAAACCTACAAAACATGAAAAAAGCAAAAACTAATACATGTAAAAAACAAAGAGGTCCAATTGTGTTTGTTTTCTAAACCTTTCTTTTATGTAAAAAAAAACACAGAATATGTAACAGACATAAGGGACAAAAAACTTGTACTCCTTTTACAAAACATTTTTTATAAAAATAATATTCATGTAAAACTCACCCTTTTACAGACAAAAGAGCAGATAAAAAAGTAGTCTAACCTCTACCGGAGAATCTGGTTGATCCAAGATGTTTTTGTCACTCTGTATCCGCTGCATTGTCCCTCTGGAACTGGAATCCATTATCAACACGTTCTGACTACCAGCTGTGCCGAATTTACCGTCACTCTTTCTGGAGTCAGTTGTCCTGCACACCTCGTAATTGTACACATGTTGGAGAGTCCCTGTCCCCAAAGTGTCCGAGTACCGTGGTGGGTAATATGGAATGACAGGGAGCTTGGAGTGATACAGGATGCGAGACTGTCTCCATCTGTAGATCTTCACTGAGATAATAACTACTAAACAGGTGATGAAGAG
>NC_051438.1:17398975-17428516 GCF_001649575.2 Kryptolebias marmoratus | reverse complement strand
TTGACGCGGAACTGGAAATCTTTGATCTGCTCGTAGTCCAAAGAGCGCACTGCATGGATGACGCCACTATCAGCACTAACCGACACATATGATGAAACTGGCACTCCGTTAACAGAGGAGTCCTCCAGTATGTAAGAAACACGGGCATTCTGCTTCCAGTCAGCGTCTGTGGCTTTCACTGTGAATATAGAGAGACCTGGTGTGTTGTTTTCTACAACATAAGCCTCATACGAGGTTCTGTCAAAGACAGGCGCGTTGTCATTAACATCAGAGATCTGTAAGGTGAGAGTGACGCTGCTGGAGAGGGAGGGGACTCCTTCATCAGAGCAGCTCACTGTGATATTATACTCTGAGGCTCTCTCTCTGTCTAACTCACCTTCTGTTACAACTGAGAAGATATTATTATGTCTTGATTTTATTGTAAATGGGACACTGTCGCTTAAAACACATATGACTTTGCCGTTTTCGTTTGAATCAGAATCTTGTATGTTAAGCATCGTTACAACCGTCCCGGAACTCACATTCTCAGATAACGAGTTTGATTTAGACATAACGTTAATATAAGGATGGTTATCATTTACATCTGTCACCTCTACTATTACCTTACACGCGTCCGACAATCCTCCTTGATCTGAAACCTGAATATCTAACTCATGCAGTTTTCGTTTTTCGTAATCTACATTTCCTGTAAGTGTCAACATCCCGCTCTCCGAGTCAATCTGAAATAGATTTTCTGCAGCCGATTTTGGAATAGAGTATATCACCTTTCCATTGTTCCCCTTATCTCTGTCTGTAGCTTTCACTGTTGTAATTACCGTGCCAACAGACGCACTCTCTGTCACCCTGGCGTTGTATTCGGGTTTTGCACAAACGGGAGGATTGTCATTCACGTCTAACACAGAGATGATAATCTGCATTGTTCCTGAGAGCTGTGGTTCACCCCCATCCAGAGCCGTCAATATTAAAGATAAATGCTCATCTTTTTCTCGGTCTAACGGTTTCTGCAAAACCATTTCTACATGTTTTGTTCCGTCTGCTCGGCTAGTCGTTTTCAAAACAAAATTATCGTTCGGTTTGAGGGTGTAACTGCTCAAGCCATTAAGACCGACGTCATTATCGACGGCTTTTTCTAAAACGAATCGAGCTCCAGTGAGAGCTGATTCAGCGATCTCATATTTCATCTCACCTCGTTCAAATGTGGGGGGATTGTCATTTATGTCAGTAATCTCAACTGTCGCAGTATAAAACTCCATCGGGTTTTCAAGAATCATTTGGAAATGCAGCGCGCAGGGTATTGTCTGAGCGCACAGCGATTCTCTGTCTATGCTGTTCTTAACGAGGAGCAGTCCTCTTTCTCGATTCAGCTCCACATATTCCTCAGTGTTACCCGTATATAAACGAGCTTTCCCGGATTTCAATCGCTCCAATCCTAACCCCAAATCGTGAGCTATATTACCGATCACAGAACCCATTTTCATTTCTTCAGGAATGGAGTAGCTGACCTGCCCGCACACAACGCCGAGGGAGAGCGCAGAAAAAAACAGCCGGAATTGACATTCCATCGTTCCAGTCGAGATAGAAATGAAGAAGAAGAAACAAAATCAGAAATCCCTGTCTTCTTTTGATCTGTTTCTGATTTTGAAAAGGAAAACACAAGTATATAGTCCAAAATGTGATAATGAACGCAGCAGTGAAACAAAGGAATCAATCCGGGCTCCTGCTTTTCATGGCGAGACCAACGGTTAACTCAAATGTTTTCTGCCTCACTGTGTGATATACTGAGGGAGGAACAGCAGCAAAGGCATCCTCAAAATGTTCATGGCTAACAGCGTCTCTCTCTGTCCAATAAACAGAACTACACGATGAAAAGGCTGAATATCACAACATTTAAAACAACGTAAAAAATTGAAAAATATATAATCAATAAAGCTTACATACTAAGAGGCAAAACACGTTGTAAAACTTATTTCATTGACAAACAAACAACGTTTTCATGCAAACTTTATTAGCTAAAAACAGTCTAAATACGTATGACTGAAAACAGGCAGGAACACCTACAAAGACAGGTGAAAAAAGTATTTGTGCGGTACTTTAATTACTCTGTATAACTCTGCATCTTTAGCTTATTACAATTATGCACGTAAGAGTTTGTTTAGAAATGATAAAAATGACAACCACAAAGCAGTTATTTTTGATTACAGTTAAGGTTTTTGCTGAGATAAAGACATATACATATTTTTTGAGAACAATAACTGGTTTATCTACAATAAAAATGTCTACAAGGATCGCAACGAACTATAGGTAAAAAATAAAGGAGCATTGTAAAAACTCATATCTGCATTACAAAAAATATCTCCGAACAAATATGCATTAAAATAAGCTTGACAATATTAATTGAATGCTAAATTACTAAAAAGCAATGCCCTAAATATAAAGTGTAAGAACAAAAGTAAGTATTCAGCAAATAACAAAAAAAAACACAAAAACTTTTTTGATGGAGAATAAGAACTGCGGCTCTCAGGAAAAACCGCAAGTTGCAGTCCATCAGTCTTCCTTTCAGCTAGAACTTATACCTCTGTCCATGGTTCTTAAAGCAGAAAGGCAAACTACATCATTTAAAAGAAAACATTGAGAATGGATTGTTCTCTGTGGTGAAAAAACCCACCTCTTTAAGAAATTTTTATCATTAAAAAAACCTTGTTTGTTTGTTTGTTTTTAACTGTTCAAGTTGTGCGGTGCTAGATATTAAACAAGGATAATAAACGTTTTGCGTGACCCCTTGGAACACATTTTGTAACACATGTCTCCTCAGGCTACAACAGACAAAGAGATTAGGTAAAAATTATGACAAAAACCTCACCTCTACAGGAGAGTCAGGTTGATCCAGGATGTTCTTTTCACTCTGTATTCGCTTCATCGTCCCTGTAGAACTGGGATCCATTATCAACATATTTTGACTCGCAGCTGTGCCGAACTTACAGCCACTCTTTCTGGAGTCAGTCTTCCTGCACACCTCGTAATTGTACACATGTTGGAGAGTCCCTGTCCCCAAAGTGTCTGAGTAACGTGGTGGATAATATGGAATGACGGGGAGCTTGGAGTGAAACAGAATGCGAGACTGTCTCCATCTGTAGATCTTCACTGAGATAATAACAACTAAACAGGTGATAAAGAGAAAGGAAACGACAGCCAGAGCCAACACTAAGTAAAAAGTCAGCGTATCATTGTACTCCTTGTCGTGTGGAGAATCAGTGAACTCCGACAGCACTTCAGGGAAGCTGTCCGCCACCGCCACGTTAACAATGACTGTAGCTGAACGAGACGGCTGCCCGTTGTCCTCCACTATAACAGTCAGTCTTTGTTTCACAGCATCTTTATCGGTCACCTGACGGATTGTTCTGATTTCTCCATTCTGTAAGCCCACTTCAAACAGCGCCCTGTCTGTGGCTTTCTGCAGTTTATAGGAGAGCCAGGCATTCTGTCCAGAATCCACATCAACAGCCACCACTTTAGTCACCAGATAGCCCACATCTGCTGAACGAGGCACCATCTCAGCCACTACGGATCCACCGGTCTGGACCGGGTACAGAACCTGAGGGGGGTTATCGTTCTGGTCCTGGATCAGGATTTTGATTGTCACGTTGCTGCTGAGTGGAGGAGTGCCTCCATCTTGCGCTTTGACAATAAAACTTAACTGTTTAATTTGCTCATAATCAAATGAGTGCACCGCATGAATAACGCCACTGTTCGCGTTTACAGACACATAAGTAGAAATCGCGCTGCCACTGACGTCTTTGTCTTCAAGAAAATACGAGATTCTAGCGTTTTGTTTCCAGTCTGAATCATGTGCACTAATACTGAATATTGACACACCTGGTTTATTATTTTCAACAATAAAGGCTGAATATTCCTGACTTTTAAAAACTGGAGCATTATCATTTACATCAGATATTTTTAGCTGTAAATATGCTTTTGTAGAAAGTGGGGGTGACCCTGAATCTATTACAGTTATTGATATATTGTATTCGGGTATCGTTTCACGATCAAAAGGCACATCTGAGAGCAAATTGTAATAATCTGTCAAGGAGGACTGGACTTTAAAGGGAAGACTGGAGTCAACTGAACAAGTTATCTGGCCGTTTCGTTCAGAGTCAGCATCTTTCACATTAAAAACAGCTACAGTTGTACCAGGAGGGACATCCTCACTGATCAAGCTAGAGAAAGACATAATATTTGTAATCGGTGGGTTATCATTAATGTCAATAACTTCAATTATAATTTTAGATGCGTCACTCAAACCCCCTTTGTCCTTGGCGATCACTCTTATTTCATATTTTTTGTCTTTTTCATAATCAATATTACCGATCACAGTTATTCTACCAGTTAAACTGTCAATTTCAAATGTTTCGGTAGATTTTCCTTTTACATTGGAAAATGAATACGCAACTGCACCATGAGATCCACTGTCAGCATCTGATGCATTCACTGTTGTTATATATGTACCAATTGGGGAATTTTCCACAACTGTAGCTTTGTACAGTGATTGATTAAAGACAGGAGCATTATCATTAACATCAAGAACGCTGATTTCAATATTTACTGTACCAGAGCGCTGCGGAGTTCCTCCATCTACAGCTATCAGCTTTAAAGAGACGCGCGGATTCAGCTCTCTGTCTAATGGCTTCTGTAAAATCATCACTGCGAATTTTATTCCATCAGCGTTGGAGGTTTGCTTTAAAACAAAGTGATCATTAGGGGAAAGGATATAATTTTGCAACCCGTTACTGCCCGAATCGGGGTCATATGCGCTCTCTAAGTCGAAGTGGGATCCTATCGTTGCAGATTCACTGATTTCTAAATCTATCATTTTATTTTTAAAGGCGGGCTCGTGGTCATTCACGTCTAGTATTTCCACTGTGACTCGATGCAACTCGATAGGATTTTCTAAAATTATTTCAAAGCTGAAGCTGCACGGCGTTACCTCTCCGCAGAGCTCCTCGCGGTCTATTCTTTCATTCACGACTAAAATCCCTTTGTCTGCCTTCAGCTCGGTGTACTGATGGCTCTCTCCGCTGACAATACGCGCACGGCCAGAACGCAGCCTCCTCAGATCCAGACCCAGGTCCTGTGCGACATTACCAATAAGAGAACCTTTCTTCATTTCCTCTGGGATTGAATAACGGAATTGGGCGTCGATGGTGGCAGTCATCAATAAAACAACGAATAGTTTCCACATGGGCGTCAAACACAGCAGCAATTTTACTCTTCTGCGCTGGCCTGTCTCCATGCCGTTAAAAAACAAAAAAATATATATCCTTAAACCTCTCAGTCACACACGAACAGGCAGAAGAATCGGTTTGCTGCACCTCTTCCAAAAAATTTTAACAGCTCTGGTCAAAAGTCTTGTTCAAAATGTCTTACATTTCCGTGGCTACTATGATAACACTACCTCCCCTTTCTCTCCTCTGCACCACAACTATCCACTGATTTGCTGACCAACAGCGTCCCTTAGAGTCTAAAGTGAGGGACGAAAACACGCAGGAACAATTTCACTGATGTCTGAATTCAGAAACAACAACAAAAACGACGTCTGAGAATCATGACAAAAAGTTGCTGATGAAATATTTTAATTTTGAAGTAAGAACAAAGCACAAACTGCAGTTTCTAAATAAACAAAAAACAAACAAAAAACATTTATGCAAAGTTATAATGTATCTTTGGCAATTTAAAGGGGTTTAAAGAGGACCGAGATCAAATTGAAAGTATCGTGTTTTGAAGCAATCAAAATGCCAAAAGTCTCCGTCTGTCAATGTATAAAAAAATCTATTTTTTTATAATGTACCTTATTAAATAAAATAAAGTAGGTATAAAACATGTATTTATTTGTTTGAAACAAAAGTAATAGATATAAAACTTATCTAAAAAATTAGTCCGCTCATATTTCCGAACAGTATGTCTATTGTTAAGAAAAGATGCTGTAAAATTGGCAAGAGAAATATCCCTAAAGGACCAACCTTAAGAAACATCCTACATCTATGTCTGGAGTACGTTTTTCAGCGTCAGTAAAATTCCTTGATCTTTGCGGCCACTTTTTGCAAATATATATTAGGTAAAACAAATTAAAATACAATGGTAAAGACTGATCAATCAACATCATCACGACAGCATTCTAAAGCATACGCCTTGTTAAGTATCAATATATAAATGTTTTTAGGAGCAGAGAAATGATAATCCATATAGGCTGGAACGAAACCTGATTAGAAGGAAACAAAACATCAAATTACTCTCGAAGATGAATATATAATATATGTGTGTGTGTGTATGAATGCAGGAAACAATAAGGTACCAAACGTGTCGCTCTCCATTGTACTGAAAAGGGGGATAGACACGGCAACAGTTCAAACAACTACTTTAAAGTCAAAATAACCAAAGGCATTAACTAACCTCCACGGGAGACTCAGGTTGATCCAGGATGCTCTTGTCACTTTGTATCCGCTGCATCGTCCCTGTGGAACTGGGATCCATTATCAACACGTTCTGACTCGCAGCTGTGCCAAACTTACAGTCACTCTTTCTGGAGTCAGTCGTCCTGCACACCTCGTAATTGTACACATGTTGGAGAGTCCCTGTCCCCAAAGTGTCCGAGTACCGTGGTGGGTAATATGGAATGACAGGGAGCTTGGAGTGATACAGGATGCGAGACTGTCTCCATCTGTAGATCTTCACTGAGATAATAACTACTAAACAGGTGATGAAGAGAAAGGAAACTACAGCCAGAGCCAACACTAAGTAAAAAGTCAGCGTGTCATTGTACTCCTTGTCGTGTGGAGAGTCAGTGAACTCCGACAGCACTTCAGGGAAGCTGTCCGCCACCGCCACGTTAACAATGACTGTAGCTGAACGAGACGGCTGCCCGTTGTCCTCCACTATAACAGTCAGTCTTTGTTTCACAGCATCTTTATCAGTCACTTGACGGATAGTTCTGATTTCTCCATTCTGTAAGCCCACTTCAAACAGCGCCCTGTCTGTGGCTTTCTGCAGTTTATAGGAGAGCCAGGCATTCTGTCCAGAGTCCACATCAACAGCCACCACTTTAGTTACCAGATAGCCCACATCTGCTGAACGAGGCACCATCTCATCCACCACGGATCCACCAGTCTGGACTGGATACAGAACATGAGGGGGGTTATCGTTCTGATCAAGAATATTTAATCTCACTGTGGTATTGCTGCTTAAAGGCGGCGAGCCTCCATCCTGTCCTCTAACATGAATGTTTATATTTTTTATTTGCTCATAGTCAAATGATCGAACTGCTTGTATAACACCATTCTCTGCATTGACAGATATATAAGTAGAAATTGGGCTTCCGTTTAAGTCAGTGTCAATAAGGAGATATGAAACGCGTGCGTTCTGTTCCGAATCAGCGTCTAGCGCTTTCACGCAAAACACAGATAAACCAGGGGAATTATTCTCCATAATAAAAGCTTCATAATAAGTCTTTTCAAAAAGTGGAGCATTATCATTCACGTCGGATACTCTCAGAATTATTGTCTTGTTCGTGGAGAGGTGGGGACTGCCTTCATCGATAGCCGTAAAAGTAATATTATATTCGGGGTTCCGCTCCCTGTCCAGGACACCATTTGTTACAAGAGTGTAGTAGTTTTTTAGAGATGACTGAATTGTGAAAGGGATATTAGCATTAACTGAACAATCGATTTTCCCATTTTTACCCGAATCTAAGTCTTTTACGTTTATAATCGCTATAGTTGTTCCCATAGGGCAATTTTCTGCTACTGTATTAGAAAAAGAGGTCAGTGTTATTACAGGCGCATTGTCATTTACATCAATTACTTCAATTATTACGTTTGTAGATGTGCTTTGTCCACCTTGATCTTTTGCCTGCACACTAATTTCATATATTTTATGTTCTTCATAATCAATCAAACCGCTCACCGTTAAATCGCCGGTGTGTTCATCCAGATGGAAAAGCTTTGCAGCATCACTGGACATGCGATTAAAATGATATGTCACACGACCGTTCATCCCTTCATCTGCATCTGAAGCGCTCAGGCTCAACACTAAATATCCTTTTGGAACATTTTCTTTTATGGTAGCCTTGAAAATCGGTTGCGTAAAAACGGGGGCGTTGTCGTTGGTATCCCTGACAGTGACATGTATTTTTAGAATTCCTGATCGCTGTGGTTCACCCCCATCCACGGCAGTCAGCGTGAGAAGCAGCTTCTCCTCTTTTTCTCGATCTATAGCGCCAGAAAGAAACAGCTGCGCATATTTATGATCATTTGGACTGGACAGAATTTTAATATTAAAATGGGTGGTTGGATGTAAACTATAACCGTGTAAAGCGTTGACGCCGACGTCTAAATCGGTTGCGCTCACTTGCAATATTTCGGTTCCTGGAAGAGCTGATTCAACGACTTCTACATGCATTTCTTTCTCGTGAAAAACGGGCGCGTTGTCATTAACATCAAGAACTTCTACTACCACGCTATGAAGCTGCATTGGGTTGCTCATAATCATCTCAAAATTAAAGCTGCAGGGAGATGTCTGCCCGCAGAGCTGCTCTCTATCTATTCTCTCTCCTACCACCAGAATTCCTTTGTCTACATCCAACCTAATGTACTCACTGCTGTCTCCACTAACGATTCGGGCATCTCCTGATTTCAGTCTTTTTGCGTCGACGCCCAAGTCTTCAGCTACATTTCCCACAAAGGAATTCTTTCTCATCTCCTCCGGGACCGAGTAGCGGATCTGGGAAACTGTGGCCTCGATAAGAAAAACTAGAATGAAGGCCCGTACTTGCCATTTAACCATTCGCTCCCTGCTGATGTACATATTCCCGAAAAAATCCGTCCAACTGAATGTAAAAATCCGTCCAAAAAGCGTCCACATATTATCAACTATCTTCCCTGTTTAATGTGTGTATAATCCACCAAGTTGCAATAACATAAATCCGTCTGAAAATCACTGATGAAAATGAAGAGCGAAAGCCCTGCCCTCCGCGGTACAAAGAAACGATCAATGGAGGAGTAGCTGCATTTTAAAACCTTTATATTTGCTGTAAAGACCAACAGCGACCCTCAGAGTCACATTGGAAAATAAGATACTACTGGAAGACAAGAGAAAAAAGAAGATCAAAGATGCATTTAATAGAAAAACGTATTTAAACGAAACCGCGATGAGCATGATTATGATAGTACAAAAGAAACGTTTCTTGTTTAACGTTATGGTGGTAAGAAGACAAAACAATCTTATGAGTAAAAAAAAAATTCAAATTGTCTTCTCTCTTAACTATATCATATAATCTCTCTCTCCCTCTCTCTCGCACTCTCTTTCTCTCTCGCTCCCCCCTCCCCCCTTTTTTGTTATAGTCATTAGCAAAATGTACTGGTAAAAATGCATGTTAGCCAAAGCATCAGATACCTTATCGTAGGGTTCAGTTTTTCATACAAACTAATATGAGAATTAACGTTGGTGGAGTTTCCAGAAAATTACAAATTACAACTGCATCAAAGCATGATGCAAGGCACAAACTCTTGACTATGTAATTTCAGATTGTACACAACATGTATATATGGAAACTGTACAAGAATACAAAACATAAAGGTAATTTAAGAATAAAAGTTGAAAAATTAAATAAAATATAAAGTATATATATATATATATATATATATATATATACACACACACACACACACACACACAATCGACAGGTCAGCCAACTGTGTCATTGTCTTCTTTTTACAGTTGTTGCCTGTGTGAGGAGAAAATTGTGTGCTATTATGCTTGAGGTCAGTCCAAATAGCGGCAACTGTTTAATAGAAACTTGGTGGATTTGTTGTTTGATTTCCACATGTGAAAAGAAACATGTGACCCTTCAGGGTTTTGTCTTCATTAATAAATACTTAATAAGGCATAAATAGTCTTTACTTTAGAAGGGTTCACAAAACGACTTAACTTACTACTGGCAACTGCCTTAATTATTAATGCACTGCAGGATAAGTTTATAGTCAATTCAAACATTTTCTTACCATTAATACATGTTTAACACATGGTGTGACAGTAGATATGACCATTTACATACATATACACACAGTATGCAGAATAGTTAATTTATGAGGTTTTTAGGCATTAATAAACATTGAGTATCTTGGTTTTGGAAGTACTTAGCCTTTATGGGTAAAGCATTATTAAAGGTGCCAATTTATAGCTTATTAAGTATGAATCATCCCAAATTAATGATAGTTTCAAAGTTAATTAACTATTTATTAATGATTAAATAAGGCTAAATAAGGTGTAGCTATTATAAAGACCTACCAATCAATGTTCTAAAAATGCTAGAGTTTTAGGACAACACACTTGTACCAGACAGTTAGGTGCACTTGTTCTTCTAAGTATCATTTAAGATTGATTACATGTTCAAATGATCACCCACCAAATTCCAAAACATTATTAACTGAATAGTCCTTCAAATATATCAATTATCACACAGAAACATGTAAGAAAACTGAAATTAGAAGCATCAGCAATGGGTAAGAAAATATTGTGGCACAAATTCTGAAGGTTGTGACTATGGCATGTTGTCGGCACAGACAGGCAAGATGCTGTCCATGGTGCTAAAAAAAAATGCTAACACACAGAGTCAAATGAAATTCAGAAGCAAAAGCAAAGAAGTGAAAAAACAATTTACTGACTAACCTCTACAGGAGAGTTAGGTTGAGCCAAGATGTTCTTGTCACTCTGTATCCGCTGCATTGTCCCTGTAGAACTGGGATCCATTATCAACACGTTCTGACTCGCATCGCTGCCGAACTTACAGTCACTCTTTCTGGAGTCAGTCGTCCTGCACACCTCGTAATTGTACACATGTTGGAGAGTCCCTGTCCCCAAAGTGTCCGAGTAACGTGGTGGATAATATGGAATGACAGGGAGGTTTGAGTGATACAAGATGCGAGACTGTCTCCATCTGTAGATCTTTACTGAGATAATAACCACTAAACAGGTGATAAAGAGGAAGGAAACCACAGCCAGAGCCAACACTAAGTAAAAAGTCAGCATGTCATTGTACTCCTTGTCGTGAGGAGAGTCAGTGAACTCCGACAGCACTTCAGGGAAGCTGTCCGCCACCGCCACGTTAACAATGACTGTAGCTGAACGAGACGGCTGCCCGTTGTCCTCCACTATAACAGTCAGTCTTTGTTTCACAGCATCTTTATCAGTCACCTGACGGATAGTTCTGATTTCTCCATTCTGTAAGCCCACTTCAAACAGCGCCCTGTCTGTGGCTTTCTGCAGTTTATAGGAGAGCCAGGCATTCTGTCCAGAGTCCACATCAACAGCCACCACTTTAGTCACCAAATAGCCCACATCTGCTGAACGAGGCACCATCTCTGCCACCACGGATCCACCAGTCTGAATTGGATACAGAACCTGAGGAGGGTTATCGTTCTGGTCCTGGATCATAATTTTTACTGTAGCCACTGAACTGAGAGGAGGGGATCCAGCATCGCGAGCAGTTACATTAAATTCAAACCACTTGATCTGCTCATAGTCGAATGATTTCACAGCATGGATGACACCACTTTCTGAATTTATTGACACTAATGTGGAGACAGGTACCCCGTTAATCTCCTTTTCCTCTAGAAAGTATGAAATCTGAGCGTTTTGTCCCCAGTCTGCATCTTTAGCATTAACAGTAAAAACTGAAAATCCAGGCGAGTTATTTTCTGGTACATTCATTATGTATTCTGATTCAGCAAACTGGGGTGGATTATCATTTATGTCTGAAACTTTTACGTTTAGGTCTTTCCTGCTGGAAAGAGGTGGAGAGCCTTGGTCAGTCACTGTTACAGTTATGTTATAGTCAGTGACCCCTTCTCTGTCTAAGATATTATCGCTTACTATGGTGTAATAACCTGTTAAAGAAGATTCAATTTTAAAAGGAACGTCTGTGTTGATGGAGCACCTAACCAGACCGTTCCCCTCAGAGTCTTCATCATCCACGTTAACAACAGCTATAGTTGTACCTGGAGGAGAATCCTCTGATATTGAGTTAGAAAATGACATGAGCTGTACTGTAGGTACGTTATCATTCTCATCGATGACTTGGATGATAACTTTACACGTATCAGTGTATCCCCCGTGGTCACTGGCCTGAACGTTTAACTGATAAGTCTTTGATTTCTCAAAATCAAGTTTACCCGCAACTTTAATCTCACCTGTTTTGTTATTTACTTCAAAGAGCAGCTTCGCCTCTTTGCCCACATGAGGGATGGAAAAAGTCACATCGCCATTAACTCCTTTGTCTGCGTCATTTGCGCTAACAGTCGTGATCACGGTTCCTTCGGGAGAGTTCTCTCTCACCTCTGCTTTATAAACTGCCTGGCTGCAAACAGGCGCATTATCATTAGCATCCAGCACTGTAACATGGATGCGCACCGTCCCTGATCTGCGTGGCTCACCGCCATCTGAGGCGACCAGCACCAGGGTGTGCGTCTCCTCCTTCTCTCGATCTAACGGGTTGTGTAAAACCATTTCAATAAACGTGCCTCCACCGGGCTGATTTTGAACTTCTAACTTAAAATGATCTAAAGGTTTCAGAATGTATTTCTGAATATCGTTGATACCAACATCAGGGTCGTCTGCACTCACCAGAGAGAATCGAGTCGCCGCGGCAGCATTTTCGACTATTTTTAAATTGATTTCATCTTTTGCGAATGTCGGGCTGTTATCATTAACATCTATTACCTCCACTGTAACCCTATAAAGCTGGATGGGATTTTCTAAAATGACCTCAAAGCTGAAGCTACAGGGTGTCGTCTTCCCGCACAGTTCTTCTCGGTCGATCCGCTCTTTAATCACAAGCGTGCCTTTGTCTCGGTTTAAATTGACGTACTGCTGGCTGCCTTTTGTAATAATGCGAGCTTTACCTGATATTAGTCTTTCTACAGCCAAGCCTAGGTCCCTTGCAATGTTTCCGACAACAGACCCTTCCGCTTGTTCCTCCGGGATGGAATACCGAGCCTGGGCAGCCACCAAGCTCAGCGAGAAAAGACAAAGAATAACAACCAGGGCCTGCATTCGGACATCGGAAATCCACAAACAAGACATCACGAATCCAAACGTGCAGAAGAAGCAATGCCTTTCAGCGAAACACACGTGTAAGAAAATCCAGAAATTGTAAAAGTAATGATGTTTAAAGAAAGGATGATTTACTGGATAATCCTCAGTGAAAATCCTAGAGGGTCTGTTTAACGTCTTTCAAAGCAGGAGCACATTAACCGGTTGGAGAGAGGTGGACGCCTGAGCTCTTTATTTAAACAGATATTCAGAGATGAATCAACAGCGGCACTTAGAGCCCAACCGTGGTAACACTTTTGCTATACGTATTAGAGGCAAAGATTAATGGGTTGTGGTTAGAAAAGAAAAAAAAATCCTGTAGACATTGAAAAAAACTATGACATCAAAGCTGAATAAAAATAGAGCATCATGTACGAAGCTTATTTTTAAGCAAAAATAGAATAAACAAATCTGAGGAAAAAAGCTGACTGCAAAATTGAGAAAATGTTCAAGTATATCTGTCTTTCACGTTAATAAAATGAAAACGGGGATTGCATAGCAAATCACTAACAAAAACACAAAAACATAAACCAACATGTTAAATCAGTAAAATAAACTTAAATGTTTTTTCTCAAGGAATGAAAAACTTCTGTTAAATTAAAAAAATATTAAAAACAGCAGAAGAGCAAATTTATTTATGTAAAAAAATTGTAGACAAAGTTTAATCTTTACTAATCGTGTTCGTGTATTATAATTTATGTGCATTCTTTTTTCTTTGAAGAAAAAAATGATTTTCAACAATTGTTGAAAATCGTTGTCAATCGTTGTCAATTTTAAGAATACCATTTTAAAAACCGCAGAATAATTTCTTGGATAACTGTTTAATAAAACTACAGAGTACTGGAAAAAAAAATATATTCAGATACATCAACAAAGCTCACAAGCTGGGTGCGTTTGCTTACATATAGAACTCATTTTTGTGTTTTTTAATGTAGCAAATGGCATTAAAAATAAAAACAGTAACGTACATTTTATTTTAGAACATTTTGTATGAAGCCACTGAATCTTGCAGAACCATGGACAGCGACATAAAACTGTCCAAGGTGACAGTGAAAAGTGAGCTCTGCCCAGCCTGAATATAATTCCGAAGCATTAAAAAAAGAAGAAGAAGAAGAAATATATTAAAAATACAATTTAACACTCACCAACGTCGACATCTGAGAATTATATCCTGACATCTTGTCCACTTGCTGTGTATCAACCCCAACTCCATCGACACTCACTAGACTTTGAGTCATCGGTTTAATGTCACTCTTTCTGGAGTCAGTCGTCCTGCACACCTCGTAATTGTACACATGTTGGAGAGTCCCTGCCCCCAAAGTGTCCGAGTAACGTGGCGGATAATATGGAATGACGGGGAGCTTGGAGTGAAACAGGATGCGAGACTGTCTCCATCTGTAGATCTTCACTGAGATAATAACCACTAAACAGGTGATGAAGAGGAAGGAAACGACAGCCAGAGCCAACACTAAGTAAAAAGTCAGAGTGTCATTGTACTCCTTGTCGTGTGTAGAGTCAGTGAACTCCGACAGCACTTCAGGGAAGCTGTCCGCCACCGCCACGTTAACAATGACTGTAGCTGAACGAGACGGCTGCCCGTTGTCCTCCACTATAACAGTCAGTCTTTGTTTCACAGCATCTTTATCAGTCACCTGACGGATTGTTCTGATTTCTCCATTCTGTAAGCCCACTTTAAACAGCGCCCTGTCTGTGGCTTTCTGCAGTTTATAGGAGAGCCAGGCATTCTGTCCAGAGTCCACATCAACAGCCACCACTTTAGTCACCAGATAGCCCACATCTGCTGAACGAGGCACCATCTCAGCCACCACGGATCCACCAGTTTGGACTGGATACAGAATCTGAGGAGGGTTATCGTTCTGGTCCTGGATCAGGATTTTCACAGTCACGTTGCTGCTGAGTGGAGGAGAGCCTCCATCCTGCGCTTTGACAGTGAGCTTAATTTCTTTAAGTTGTTCATAATCAAAGGAACGAACTGCATACAGCACACCAGATTCTGAATTGATCGACACAAAATCAGACACTCGATTACCCTCTACCTGTGTATCCTCGAGAAAATATGTGATTCGTGCGTTCTGATTCCAATCAGAATCACTCGCAGTGACAGTAGTGATCGACACCCCGGGCATGTTATTTTCTGTGACGTAAGCAGAATATGAGTTTTTATTGAACAACGGAACGTTATCATTCACGTCAGAGACACTAAGCTGAAACGTCACTGAGCTAGAAAGAGGCAGAGACCCCGAGTCTGTGGCAGTTACTGTGATTTTATATTCAGACGTTATCTCTCTATCAAAACCCTGATCTGTCACTAAATCATAGTAACTCGTCAGCGATGACTGTATCTTAAAGGGAAGCGTTTTGTCTACAGCGCATTTTATTTGTCCGTTTCTATCAGAATCTGCATCTTTTATGTTTATAACAGCTATTGTTGTTCCAGGAGGGGCATCTTCTGATATTATACCGGAAAATGTCATGGTGTTAATAACTGGAACATTGTCATTGACGTCACTAATATCAACTATAAGTTTACTGGTCCCAGTCAGACCTCCTCTATCCCTGGCCTCTAGCCTGAGCTCATATTTGGTTTGTTTTTCATAATCTATCAATCCGGCTACTGATATGACTCCTGTGCTTTCGTCGATGTTAAAAATATCTACTGTACTGCCTTTTACTTTTGAAAAGCTGAAAATGACCTCTCCATTGCTGCCAATATCCGCATCGGTAGCATTCACTTTTGTAATGTATGTGCCTTTAGGAGCATTTTCCACAACGACAGCCCTGTAAACTGACTGGTTGAACACAGGGGCATTATCATTTGCGTCTAAAACTTTTATATTTATATCAATTGTGCCAGATCTCTGCGGGTTTCCACCATCTGCGGCTATTACTTTTAAAGTGAGGGTTGGGTTTTCCTCTCTGTCTAGGGGCTTTTGTAGCACCAGTTCTGCATATTTGCTTCCGTCTGGGTTTTTATGTTGCTTTAGAATGAAATGATTATTCGGGGACAAAATGTAATTTTGTAATCCGTTCAGCCCAACGTCAGGATCAACGGCACTCTCGATGGGAAATTTTGCTCCAATCGTAGCAGATTCACTCGTCTCAAATTGAATGTTTTTGTTTGGAAAAAACGGAGTGTTGTCGTTTATATCTACAATTTCCACTGTGACACGATGAAGCTCGATTGGATTTTCCAAAATGATTTCGAAGCTCAGGCTGCAAGGCGTCACGTCTCCACAGAGCTGCTCTCGGTCTATCCTCTCATGCACCACGAGAATCCCTTTGTCTGACTTAAGCTCGGTGTACTGCTGCTTTTCTCCGCTCACGATACGGGCCCGACCCGAACGGAGCCGCCCCACATCCAGGCCGAGGTCTTGAGCTAAATTACCAACGGGAGACCCGATTTTCATTTCCTCGGGGATGGAATAACGAATCTGGCTAACTGCTCGATGACCTAGTGAAGTAAGAATAATGAGAAATCCCACCTTCCAACGTATCACTGGAAACAATCGCCATCTTATATTTCCATCACAAACTCCCCCTCGGCTCTCCATCGTCAGATTCTGACTAATGATTCCTTCTCAGAAGAAGAAAAAATATATTTATCCACCGTTAAATGTGCCGTGACTAATGAAAAGTCTTCGTGTATAAAAGAGAAAATTGTAAAAGTGGTCCTCTGATGAAGACCTGATCTTCACTGTGAAGCAGAATAATAAAAAAGGGAAGGCTGTTCAAACTAAAATCATTTTGCTGCCCAAGAGCGTCACTTAGAGTGCAAAACATGAACTTCTTTCAACAGGAGGAAAACCCGATTTATAAACTGAGTGAAAAAATACATTTCAGACGCTTTCTGTTATCATTTATGATCAGTGGAAAAAAAACAAGGAAAAAAAAAAGCTATAAACTTGGATAAATAACACTTACATCTGACTTATTTTAACCTAAAGTGTGTAACTATCTCCAGAAAGCAAAAGCTGACTTGAGTAATATATAAAAATATGACTTCTCACGGATAAAAAGAATATAAATGGCCAAGAATGGGCGAAGGTTTTAATTATGAAATGTGACTGTGTGTGTGTGTGTGAACATCTGCTGAATCTATGAATTGTTTGAAAAAAAACAAAACAATGAAAGGCCGCTAACTACAATAATGTAGAAGCACCGTGGTGGTCTCGTATAGTTTTTTTTTTTTTTTTTTTTCAGCATACAAAAATTTAAGCTTGTTCTAAATGTATAATAGGAGCCGCTATACTACCTGAGGTGTGACAAACAAGCTGCTTGTCTTATACTACGAGAAAACTAAAACAAATCTGCCAAAATTAAACTGCTCTAGTTTTTACTCCTAAAAACGTTGATAATCCAACAAAAGTTAAAATAGTTTAAAAAGTTAATCATAACAGCGTCAGTATAATTCACAGAAGGGATGTTTACAAAATCACAAAATAAAAACAACTGTTCCAGTCTATTTTGCAATCTATTAGACATGGAAAATTTTAGAATGTGTGATTTTCAGACGTCCATGAAACGACAACAAAAAAAAATTCTATGAAGGTTGGCACAGAAAGACAGAGGCAGTGACGCCAAAACAAGATGCTGTCCATGGTACTGACAAGAAACGCTAAAACACAAACAAATTAAAACCATAAAAAATCCACAAAATGACTCACCTCTACGGGAGAGTCATGTTGGTCCAGGAGGCTCTTGTCACTCTGAATCCGCTGCATCGTCCCTGTAGAACTGGGATCCATTATCAACACGTTCTGACTACCAGCTGTGCCGAACTTACAGTCACTCTTTCTGGAGTCAGTCGTCCTGCACACCTCGTAATTGTACACATGTTGGAGAGTCCCTGTCCCCAAAGTGTCCGAGTAACGTGGCGGATAATATGGAATTACAGGGAGCTTGGAGTGATAAAGGATGCGAGACTGTCTCCATCTGTAGATCTTCACTGAGATAATGACCACTAAACAGGTGACGAAGAGAAAAGAAACTACAGCCAGAGCCAACACTAAGTAGAAAGTCAGCGTGTCATTGTACTCCTTGTCGTGTGGAGAGTCAGTGAACTCCGACAGCACTTCAGGGAAGCTGTCCGCCACCGCCACGTTAACAATGACTGTAGCTGAACGAGACGGCTGCCCGTTGTCCTCCACTATAACAGTCAGTCTTTGTTTCACAGCATCTTTATCNGTCACCTGACGGATAGTTCTGATTTCTCCATTCTGTAAGCCCACTTCAAACAGCGCCCTGTCTGTGGCTTTCTGCAGTTTATAGGAGAGCCAGGCATTCTGTCCAGAGTCCACATCAACAGCCACCACTTTAGTCACCAGATAGCCCACATCTGCTGAACGAGGCACCATCTCAGCCACCACGGAGCCACCTGTCTGGACCGGGTACAGAACCTGAGGTGGGTTATCGTTCTGGTCCTGAATCAGGATTCTCACAGTCACGTTGCTGCTGAGTGGAGGAGAGCCTCCATCCTGCGCTTTAACCACTAATTTAAATTCTTTAATTTGTTCATAATCAAACGAGCGAACAGCAGTCAGAACTCCCGTTTCAGAATTTAGCGACACAAAAGCAGAAACTGGGTTGACACCGACCAGTGTTTCCTCTAAAATATATGAAATTCTCGCGTTTTGATTCCAGTCAGAGTCTTGCGCAGTGACAGCAAATATAGAAAGTCCAAGTGGATTATTCTCCACGACGTAAGATAAGTAGCTGTTTTCATGAAATAATGGCGCGTTGTCATTAACGTCAGATATTTTTAGATGTAACAGTTTTGACGTAGACAAAGGCGGATAACCATAATCTGTGGCTGTTATTGTAATATTATATTCCGAGACAGATTCTCTGTCTAACTGTTGATCTGAGACTAAATTATAATAGTTTGTTAAAGATGACTCGATTTTAAAAGGAAGTTTGCCATCAACAGAACATTTAATTTGCCCGTTTCTGTCAGAATCAACATCTTTGACGTTTAAAATAGCGACTGTTGTACCAGGAGGAGCATCTTCTGGTAAAGGACTAGAAAATGACATGACATTTATAATTGGTACATTGTCATTGACATCAATCACATCTAAAATAACTTTACTCGTCCCGGTTAGACCACCCTGATCTTTGGCTTCTATCCTCAGCTCGTATTTTCTGTCTTTTTCATAGTCTATTTGACCGGAGACATAAATTCCTCCAGTCTTTTCGTCAATAGCAAATACATCTGCTGTACGTCCTTTCATTTTAGATAAGTTATAAGTTATGAGTCCATTTAATCCGCTGTCAGCGTCTGTGGCATTGACTGTAATTACACTTATGCCTTTTTCTGTGTTTTCCACTACAGCTGCTTTATAAACAGATTGATTAAAAACTGGAATATTGTCGTTTGAATCAAGAACAGTCACATCAATGTTTACTGAACCTGATCTCTGCGGTGTTCCTCCGTCAACTGCGATTAATTTTAAGGACAAATGAAGGCGTTGCTCTCTGTCTAAAGGCTTCTGCAGCACCATTTCCACTTGCTTACTTCCGTCTGGGTTCGTTTTTTTCTTCAATATAAAATGATCGTTTTGTGATAAAAGATAATCCTGTATGGCGTTTTCGCCTGCATCAAGATCCTCCGCAGTCTGAAGCGGAAACTGTAGTCCAGTCACAGCTGACTCGCTCACTTCGACGCTGATGGGTCTGTCTTTGTTCGGAAACACGGGTGAATGATCATTTATATCCAAAACCTCAACAGTAATTCTGTGCAGCTCCATCGGGTTCTCTAAGATCAGTTCAAAGCTGAAGCTGCATGGTGTCAAGTCGCCACAGAGCTGCTCTCGGTCTATTCTCTCATTCACTACTAAAATCCCTTTGTCTGCCTCCAGGTTGGCATATTGAACGTTTTCTCCGGTCACGATGCGGGCCCGCCCGGACCGGAGCCTTTTCAGATCCAAACCGAGATCTTGTGCAACATTCCCGATGACAGAGCCTTTCTTCATTTCCTCTTGTATAGAATACCTAATCTGTCCACCTACCATGTTAACCGCATGAAGCAGAAACACAAGCAGTCCAATCTGCCTCCACAGTTGAGAAAATAATCGCCATTTTGAAGATATGTATGTCATTGGTAATGCACTCGCCATCATACAAATAATAATTGAAAAAATGTCCATACAGCTGGAGCTTGTAAAACTTGTCCTCTATTTTCGTTCCCTAGGTACAGGTAACAATCCAACACTTTAGATGGAAATCTGTGCGAGTGTGTTGTTCCCACCCTGCATAAAACACACAATGATCTTCCTTCACTGTACAGTCAGGGGACGGACTAAATGACGTTACACCACAGATTTTTCTTTTCTTTTTCTTTTTTACTTGACCAACAGCGTCCCTTAGAGTGAAAAACAAGAATATGAAAATGTTTTTGTCATTCAAAGTAAAACCATCTTATTTCTGCTTGCACAATTTATGCGCATAACCTCCGAAAGTAAATATAAAACGTGATTACATTTTCCGTAGTACTTTTACAATAACCTTTATATAAAAACCAACAATAAGATATTAAGAACAACAAAAACATCTTCATTGTATAAAATGAAAAGGAGTAATAACGGAAATGATGGCATCAAGAAGAAATAGGTGTTTTTTACCAAAGACTGTTTTCCCTAAACTATATGACCGTCTTCATAAAATGTTTTAAAGCAACCCGATGCAAATCCCAACAAGTTCACACTGACAAATATTCTTATAAAACGTTATATAAATAAAGATATTAATGAAAACATAAAGCAAACAATACGCTTATGAAAATACAGGAACTATTGCACGAAAAAAAAGCAGAGCATGAGTGAGTGCCTTTACACGCAACTAATAAAAATGAGTGTTCAAAATGTTTTCTTTTTAGAAAGGCTAATATGACATCATCAAAGTTCTAGAAGCAAGTCACAACGTTTTTTTTTTTTAATTGGGCTTTAGTTTAACACACAGCGCACTTATACATGTTTTATTATTATTATTATTTTATTTTTATTAAATTAATACTACGTACTGGCTATTTTTGATTAAGTTCTCACTCATGCACACAAGAATATAATTAGGAACGTGGTTAATTTAAATTGGTACGCTACGCTGCAATATTTAATTACGAATTAAAAAATCATTATACATGCACCAAATGTGCAAAAGTCACAATCAAAAATCATTACAAGTTGTATTCATGATTGGCATGAATTCTCTCAATTAACTATTTACACGAATTACAAATCCTTGAAAATATGCGCTATAAAGACAAACGAAGCTGTCCATGGTACTTAAGAAAAGACATCTATAAAACAGATGATTGACGATTTAAAAACTAAAAAAAATACCTTCCATAACTTTGCAAACTAACCTCCACAGGAGAGTCAGGTTGATCCAGGAGGCTCTTGTCGCTCTGTATCCGCTGCATCGTCCCTGTAGAACTGGGACCCGTTATCAACACGTTCTGACTCGCAGCTGTGCCGAACTTACAGTCACTCTTTCTAGAGTCAGTCGTCCTGCACACCTCGTAATTGTACACGTGTTGGAGAGTTCCTGTCCCCAAAGTGTCTGAATAACGTGGTGGATAATATGGAATGACAGGGAGGTTGGAGTGAAAGAGGATGCGAGACTGTCTCCATCTGTAGATCTTCACTGAGATAATGACCACTAAACACGTGATGAAGAGGAAGGAAACTACAGCCAGAGCCAACACTAAGTAAAAAGTCAGCGTGTCATTGTACTCCTTTTCGTGTGGAGAGTCAGTGAACTCCGACAGCACTTCAGGGAAGCTGTCCGCCACCGCCACGTTAACAATGACTGTAGCTGAACGAGACGGCTGCCCGTTGTCCTCCACTATAACAGTCAGTCTTTGTTTCACAGCATCTTTATCAGTCACTTGACGGATAGTTCTGATTTCTCCATTCTGTAAGCCCACTTCAAACAGCGCCCTGTCTGTGGCTTTCTGCAGTTTATAGGAGAGCCAGGCATTCTGTCCAGAGTCCACATCAACAGCCACCACTTTAGTCACCAGATAGCCCACATCTGCTGAACGAGGCACCATCTCAGCCACCACGGAGCCCCCGGTCTGGACCGGGTACAGAATCTGAGGTGGGTTATCGTTCTGGTCCTGTATTCGAATTTTAACAGTCACGTTGCTGCTCAGTGGAGGAGTGCCTCCATCCTGCGCCTTCACAATGAAAACAAAGTCTTTAGTGTGTTCATAATCAAATGAACGCACAGCTTGAACAACTCCAGTTTCTACATTTACAGACACATATTTAGAAATTGGGGATCCATCGACGTTACTGTCTTCTAAAATGTAAGATATTCGCGCGTTTTGGTTCTCGTCAGGATCTGTAGCTCTTAGTGATAAAACAGAAAAACCTGGAGAGTTATTCTCTGTTAGGAACGCGCTGTAAACACTTTGTGGAAGAAACGGTGCGTTATCGTTCACATCCGACACCTTTAAATTAAAAGTTCGTCTTGCTGAGAGAGGAGGAATTCCACCATCTATCGCAACAACAGTGATGTTATATCCTGAAACACTTTCACGGTCTAATACAGAATCTGTCACCAAAGTGTAATAATTTCTTAAATTTGACTTGATCTTGAAAGGCGCGTTTTGTTCTATTTTACAGCTAACCTGTCCGTTTTCACCTGAATCGAGGTCTTTGACATTGATAATCCCGATGGTTGTACCAGGAGGAGCGTCTTCTGACACAGGACTAGTGAATGACATAACACCGATGACAGGAGAGTTATCATTGACATCGATTACGTCAATAATCACTTTACTAGAATCTGTCAAACCTCCTTGGTCCTTTGCGTCAATTCGAAGTTCGAATTTCCGATCTCTTTCGAAATCTATATTGCCTTTCACATAAATGGTTCCATTTTTTTCATTAATCTTAAATAGATCATAAAGAGCACGGTTACGATCTGAAAAATAATAGGTTACAACACTGTTTGACCCAAAGTCACCGTCTGTAGCATTAACAGTGGTAATATAAGTGTCTTTCACAGAATTTTCAGTCACAGTAGCTTTATAAACAGATTGATTAAACACAGGGGCATTATCATTAGCATCAAGAACAGTGACGTCAATTTTTACTGTACCAGACCTCTGAGGAGTTCCTCCGTCCACAGCTATTAGCTTCAAAGACAGATACGGGTTTGTCTCTCTGTCTAAAGGATTTTGAAGAACCATTTCTGCGTAATTTTTGCCATCTGAATTTGAATGCTGTTTTAAAACAAAATGATCATTCTCGGTCAAAAAATATTCTTTCAGTCCGTTCACACCCACATCTTCGTCTTCAGCACTAGTCAGCGAGAAACGAGCGCCTGATGTAGCTGATTCACTGATATCAAAATCCACTTTTTCGCTTTCAAACGTAGGTGAATGATCATTTATGTCTGTGATCTCGACTGTAATCTGATGTAGCTCCATGGGATTTTCTAAAATCATCTCAAAGCTGAAACTACACGGTGTTGTTTCGCCGCAAAGCTGCTCTCGGTCGATTCTCTCCTTCACCACTAAAACCCCTTTGTCTGTCTTCAGCTCGGTGTACTGAATGTTTTCTCCGCTCACGATACGGGCCCGACCAGAACGGAGCCGTTTCAGATCCAAGCCCAGGTCCTGCGCTACATTACCGATCAGAGAGCCTTTCTTCATCTCCTCTGGGATTGAATATCTGATGTGTCCGGAGACAAGGCAACAGAAAAAACAATGGAAAACAAGAAGCAGCAAGCCGTGTCCGCAGCCAAAACGCCATTTCACCCAACCACTATAGGCTCGGAGTCCACACGACATGGTGAATTCAATATTGCTTCTACAGAAAACTGAACGTTGTTCTGGAAAATACAACGAATATTCCAACGGAAATCGGTGTTGTTCTCGTTTTCATTCCACAATATTTTAGCTTGGATGTGTCTGTTTCCTTCATGTGCAGCGATGAAGCAAAACTGTCTCTCTTTCGCTCATAAACCACTTCATAAAGGGTGGGGAATGGGTCGTCATGGGTTTGAATTTCTTTATGTTAACCAACAGCGTCCCTTAGAGTCTAGAAACAGGAACAGAAATCCATCTAAAAAAATTACTAACGTTAAATTGAGGAAATAGGCAATTACTCATTACGAATGTAATATTTTTTTTAAAAATAGTATTTTCAAAATTCTATGTAAAAGCAGAAGGAAGAAATCAAAAAAAAAAAAAACAATTATTCAGGAGGGAAAAAATTTGTTTGTTTGTTTTTCAACGAAAGGGAAACGGGACAGAAACCCAAAATATTTTTACCAAGAATAATATAAACACACAACATAAGACCGAGTTCGCCTCTCGGGTGAAATTAGGAACGTAAACCAGACACTCCTAATTAATGAAATGCAAAAAGTGAAAGACTAAGATACTCAACTTATCAAATACGATATGGCAAAAAGAAAATTGAAGTAATAAATACTTCTAGGTAAGATAAAACAAACAAACAAAAATACAAGTATAAAAGTGCTCTACGTCGTAGATAGAACAACGGCATTTCTAAGAAATAACACATGATTATGACTTACGTAATTAAACTACTTTCACCACAAACTTCAAAGACAAACAAAACTCTTAAAACAATTTTTTTAAAAATATGTCACAAGAATTAGGTACGTTTCATGAACAATTGAGACGACTGAGAGAAAAAAAAAACACCCTCACAATCGATTAAAAACAATGACTCATATACTGAATGCTTTATCTAAAAAGTGTGATTACAAAAGTCTGAAACTGAGCTCTCCATGGTGCTGGAGCAAAAGGCATCACATTTTAGAGACAAAAAGAGGGAAAAATAATCAATTGCAGGCAGAGTTAATGACTCACCTCTAAAGAAGAGTCAGGTTGGTCCAGGAGGCTCTTGTCACTCTGAAGCCGCTGCATCGTCCCTGTAGAACTGGGATCCATTATTAACACGTTCTGACTACCAGCTGTGCCGAATTTACAGTCACTCTTTCTGGAGTCAGTCGTCCTGCACACCTCGTAATTGTACACATGTTGGAGAGTCCCTGTCCCCAAAGTGTCCGAGTAACGTGGCGGATAATATGGAATGACAGGAAGCTTGGAGTGATACAGGATGCGAGACTGTCTCCATCTGTAGATCTTCACTGAAATAATAACCACTAAACAGGTGACAAAGAGGAAGGAAACTACAGCCAGAGCCAACACTAAGTAAAAAGTCAGCGTGTCATTGTACTCCTTGTCGTGTGGAGAGTCNGAAAGGGAAACGTGACAAAAAACCCAAATATTTTTAACAAGAATATTTTAAACACCCAACATGAGACCGATTTCTGCTTCCTGGTGAAATTAGGAAACTAAACCAGACACTCCTAATTAATGAAATGCAAAAAGGGAAAGACTAAGATACTCAACTTATCAAATATGACATAGCAAAACGAAAATTGAAGTAATCAATACTTCTAGGCAAGGTAAACAAAAAATAAATAAAATACAAGCATAGAAGTGCTGGATGTCGTAGATAAAACAACGGTATTTCAAAGAAATACCACATTATTGTGTGTCTCAGGTACTTAAACTTATTTCACCACAAACTTCATAGACAAAGAAAACTTTTTGAAACAAAAATACTCATATTGAAAAAACATGTCATAAGAATTAGGTACGTTTCATGAACAAGTGAGACGACTGAGAGAAAAAAAAAACACCCTAACAATCGATAAAAAAAAGAATAACTCATACTGAATGCTTTATCTATAAAGTGTGATTACAAAACTCTGAAACTGAGCTCTCCATGGTGCTGAAGCAAAGGGCAACATCTTAGAAATAAAAAGAAGACTAAAAAATCAATTGCAGGCAGATTTAAGGACTCACCTCTAAAGGAGAGTCATGTTGGTCCAGGAGGCTCTTGTCACTCTGAATCCGCTGCATCGTCCCTGTAGAACTGGGATCCATTATCAACACGTTCTGACTACCNCTCTGCCACCACGGAGCCACCGGTCTGGACCGGGTACAGAACCTGAGGGGGGTTATCGTTCTGGTCCTGTATTAGAATTTTCACAGTCACGTTGCTGCTGAGTGGAGGAGAGCCTCCATCCTGCGCTTTAACAACTAATTTAAATTCTTTAATTTGTTCATAATCAAACGAGCGAACAGCAGTCAGAACTCCTGTTTCAGAATTTAGCGACACAAAAGCAGAAACTGGGTTGACACCGACCAGTGTTTCCTCTAAAATATATGAAATTCTCGCGTTTTGATTCCAATCAGTGTCTTGCGCGCTGACAGCAAATATAGAAAGTCCAAGTGGATTATTCTCCACGAGGTAAGATGAGTAGCTGTTTTTATCAAATAATGGCGAGTTGTCATTTACATCAGATATTTTTAGATGTAACAGGGTTGACGTAGACAAAGTCGGAGAGCCATAATCTGTGGCTGTTATTGTTATATTATATTCTGAGACAGATTCCCTGTCTAAATGTTGATCTGAGACCAAATTATAGTAATTTGTTAATGATGACTCGATTTTAAAAGGAAGTTTACCATCAACAGAACATTTAATTTGGCCGTTTCTGTCAGAATCAGCATCTTTGACGTTTAAAATAGCGACTGTTGTACCAGGAGGAGCATCTTCTGATAAAGGAGTAGAAAATGACATCACATTTATAACGGGTTTATTATCATTGACATCAAGAACATCAATAATAATTTTACTTGTTCCAATCAAGCCACCCTGATCCCTCGCTTCTACTCTGACCTCGTATTTTCTCTCCTTTTCAAAATCTATTCGCCCTGAAACAAATATTCTTCCCGTTTGTCTGTCAATACCGAATATATCTTCAGCACTTCCTTTCATGTTTGATAGACTGTATGTAATACGAGCATTTGATCCGCTGTCAGCGTCTGTAGCATTTACAGAAATTATGCTAGTGCCTATTGCTATGTTTTCCACCACAGCTGCTTTATAAACAGATTGATTAAAAACTGGAATGTTGTCGTTTGCATCAAGAACAGTCACTTCTATGTTTACTGAACCTGATCTCTGCGGTGTTCCTCCGTCAATTGCAATTAATTTTAATGATAAATGAGGACGTTTCTCTCTGTCTAACGGCTTCTGTAGCACCATCTCTACATGTTTACCTCCACCTGGATTTGTACTTTGCTTCAAAATAAAATTGTCGTCTGGTGACAAATTATAATTTTGCAAAGCGTTTTGACCAACATCAAGATCATTTGCTGTCTGCAGGGGGAATTTCACTCCAATCGCTGCCAATTCGCTCACTTCAAAGCTGATAGATCCGTCTTTGTTGGAAAACACGGGTGAATGATCATTTATATCCAAAACCTCAACAGTGATTCTGTGCAGCTCCATCGGGTTTTCTAAAATCAGTTCAAAGCTGAAGCTGCATGGTGTCACATCTCCACAGAGCTGCTCTCGGTCTATTCTCTCATTCACGACTAGGATCCCTTTATCTGCCTTCAGCTCGGTGTACTGAACATTTTCTCCGGTCACGATGCGGGCCCGCCCGGACCGGAGTCTTGTTAGATCCAAACCAAGATCTTGTGCAACATTACCGATGACAGAGCCTTTCTTCATTTCCTCTGGTACAGAATACCGAATCTGTCCACCTACCATGTTACCAGCATGAAGCAGAAACACAAGCAGTCCAATCTGCCTCTGCAGTCCCGAAAATATTCGCCATTTTGAAGATATGTTAGTGACATAAAAAATCGTCTCCATCATGTAAAAAAAAAGATAAAAAAGGCAAACGCCTAATGCTTTAATAAAACAGCTCGTGGGATGTCATTTTCCTTGTAAAACATGAAAGAAAATAAGTTCCACCCGCTTAGATGAAAATCTGTGCGACCGTCTTCTCCCGACTACTGCTCAAAACACACATTCACCCTCCTTCACTGTACAGATAATCAGGGGATGGACTAAATGACGAAACACACTTATTTTGTTGCTTGACCAACAGCGTCCCTCAGAGTATAACTCATGAACATAACATAAGATAATGAGTGGATTTAAAAAGAAGCAAACACAAGAAAAATGACACAGTTTAATTTTGAATGTAATGCTTTCAACTGCCAACACATTCACGGATTATTAATTCAACTTGTTCTCCCAGTTACTAATTTCAAAAGAATACATATTGCATCAACTCTGTTAGGCTTAGATCGCTATATTAGTTACCAGAGAAACCATCGGATCTTTTCTGCTAATCTCGACATTTAAATTAAGTACAGAAATGCAAAAAATAAAATATGTACTTTAAAGTAGATATTTGCAATCCCATAAACGAAAAGCAAAAACCTAAAATTGTTTTATCTGTAATATCATCCAAAAACCTAATGCAAGTCCTGACACTGGAGTGCATCACCATGCAATAAGACAGTATCTCAAGCCAGTTTTTGTACTCTGCAGACTAGATTTGAAAATAATTCAAGGCTAAAAAACAATGAATTTATGATGTGCAAAATAACAAAAACAAACAAAGAAACAAAAGAAAAACAAAATTATAATGTAAACATTGCACAGACATTCACAATGCCCAAATCTCTGTTAGTATTTTTTGTCAGTGGTTTATATATATATATATATACACTATATATATATATATATATATATATATATATATATATATATATATATAATCCCAAAATCGATATTTTGAAAAGTCAAAAAAAAATGTTATTTTGTGTAATGAAAACTTTTGCCCATATCTACACCAAAATGTCACATCGAAGGCCATTACTCTGCCTGTAATAATAATTCTGCAAATATTTGTGATAAAAAGTATTTTTTAACTCAAAAAAGTGAAGTTCAACATTTTATTGCAAAAAATGCTGCTGTCCGTAGTGCTGAAACATAATAATGCCATGAAGTCCTGTTCTTTTTTGTACGTCTAAACTGACACACATAAGTTAAAATGCTAGAGACTGTAGGACAAGTTTGAACTAACCTCTACAGGAGAGTCATGTTGATCCAAGATGCTCTGGTCACTCTGTATGCGCTGCATCGTTCCTGTAGAACTGGGATCCATTATGAGCACATTCTGAGTTGAAGCTGTGCCGAACTTACAGTCACTCTTTCTGGAGTCAGTCGTCCTGCACACCTCGTAATTGTACACATGTTGGAGAGTCCCTGTCCCCAAAGTGTCCGAGTAACGTGGTGGATAATACGGAATGACTGGGAGGTTGGAGTGATAGAGGATGCGAGACTGTCTCCATCTGTAGATTTTCACTGAGATAATAACAACTAAACACGTGATGAAGAGGAAGGAAACTACAGCCAGAGCCAACACTAAGTAAAAAGTCAGCGTGTCATTGTACTCCTTGTCGTGTGGAGAGTCAGTGAACTCCGACAGCACTTCAGGGAAGCTGTCCGCCACCGCCACGTTAAC
>NC_051438.1:17388439-17395500 GCF_001649575.2 Kryptolebias marmoratus | reverse complement strand
GCCCACTTCAAACAGCGCCCTGTCTGTGGCTTTCTGCAGTTTATAGGAGAGCCAGGCATTCTGTCCAGAGTCCACATCAACAGCCACCACTTTAGTCACCAGATAGCCCACATCTGCTGAACGAGGCACCATCTCAGCCACCAGAGAGCCACCTGTCTGAACTGGATATAGAACCTGAGGGGGGTTATCGTTCTGATCCTGGATCAGGATTTTCACAGTCACGTTGCTACTGAGTGGAGGAGAGCCTCCATCCTGCGCTTTAACAATTAATTGAAGATCTTTTATTTGTTCATAATCAAACGAGCGGACAGCACTCAGAACTCCTGTTTCAGAGTGTAAAGACACAAAAGCAGAAACTGGATTGCCACCAACCTGTGTTTCTTCTAAAATATAAGATATTCTTGCGTTTTGATGCCAGTCAGAGTCTTGCGCGTTGACAGTAAATATCGATAACCCCGGCTGATTATTTTCCATGACATAAGCGGAGTAGCTGTTTTTATCAAATAATGGCGCGTTGTCGTTAACGTCAGATATTTTTAGATGTAACTGTGTTGAATTAAACAGAGGAGGAGACCCATAATCTGTGGCTGTTATTGTTATATTATATTCTGAGACAGATTCTCTGTCTAACTGTTGATCTGAGACTAAATTATAATAGTTTGTTAAAGATGACTCGATTTTAAAAGGAAGTTTACCATCAACAGAACATTGAATTTGCCCGTTTCTGTCAGAATCAGCATCTTTGACGTTTAAAATAGCGACTGTTGTACCAGGAGGAGCATCTTCTGATAAAGGAGTAGAAAATGACATCACATTTATAACAGGTGCATTGTCATTGATATCAGTAACATCAATAATGATTTTACTTGTACCGGTTAGACCGCCCTGATCTTTGGCCTCTACCCTCAGCTCGTATTTTCTGTCTTTTTCATAGTCTATTTGACCGGAGACATATATTATTCCGGTTTTCTCGTCAACACTGAATATTTCTGATGTGCGACCTTTCATTTTTGACAAGCTATATGCGATCAGACCATTTGACCCGCTGTCAGCGTCTGTAGCATTAACAGCAATTATACTTGTGCCTTTCATGGTGTTTTCCAACACAGATGCCTTGTAAACTGATTGATTAAAAACGGGATCGTTGTCATTTGCATCTAATACAGTTACGTTTAGAGTTATAGAACCTGATCTCTGTGGCGTGCCTCCGTCAACTGCAATTAATTTCAAAGAAAATTGTGGGTGCAGCTCTCTGTCTAAAGGCTTTTGTAGAACCATTTCAACAAATTTACTTCCATCTGGATTTGTATGCTGTTTCAATATGAAATTGTCATTTGATGATAAAATATAATCCTGTAAGGCGTTCCGACCTACATCCAGATCCTCCGCGCTCTGCAGTGGGAAACGTACTCCAGCTGCAGCTGATTCACTTATCTCAAAAATGATTTCTTTATCTTTGTTCGGAAACACGGGTGAATGATCATTTATATCCAAAACCTCAACAGTGATTCTGTGCAGCTCCATCGGGTTCTCTAAGATCAGTTCAAAGCTGAAGCTGCATGGTGTCACGTCTCCACAGAGCTGCTCTCGATCTATTCTCTCATTCACGACTAGGATCCCTTTGTCTGCTTTTAGCTCGGTGTACTGAACATTTTCTCCGGTCACGATGCGGGCCCGCCCGGACGAGAGTCTTGTCAGATCCAAACCGAGATCTTGTGCAACATTACCGATGACAGAGCCTTTCTTCATTTCCTCTGGTATAGAATACCGAATCTGTCCACCTACCATGTTAACCGCATGAAGCAGAAACACAAGCAGTCCAATCTGCCTCTGCAGTCCCGAAAATATTCGCCATTTTGAAGATATGTTAGTGACATAAAAAATCGTCTCCATCACGTACAAAAAAATAAAGATAAAAAACTCAAACGCTTAATATTTCAGTAAAAAAAGTTCGTGGGATGTCCTTTTCTAGGTAAAAAAAGAAAATAAGTTCCACCCGCTTAGATGAAAATCTGAGCGATCGTCTTCTCCCGACTACTGCTCAAAACACACATTCACCCTCCTTCACTGTACAGACAATCTGGGGATGGACTAAATGACGAGACACTCATTTTGTTGCTTGACCAACAGCGTCCCTCAGAGTCTAAAACATGAACATCAAATGAGATTATAAGTGGATTTAAAAAGAAGCAAACACAAGGAAAAGTACACGGTTTGATTTTGAATGTAATGCTTTCAACTGCCAACACGTTCACTGAATGCTAACTCTGTTCTGTTATTGACTTTAAAAAAATATTACAATAAAATCGTTAGACTTAGATCAGTATACAAGATAAACCATCAGATATCTACTTGTCATCTCTAATTTGTTGTCTTTAAACAAAAGTGCAAAAATGTATTAATGTTTGTCAAAAAAGGAAAGTGCGATGTTTTACTTTTTAAAAAGTACAGTTTTACATGTTATTGCAAAATGTTTCGCCGTGCATGGTGCAGAAAGATAGTATGGTCACAAAGTTGCGTATTTACTATTTTATTTTTCTATATCGCACAACAAGAACAAGACAAATCAAAAGGGTAAAAAACAACGTTGAACTAACCTCTACAGGAGAGTCATGTTGGTCCAGGAGGCTCTTGTCACTCTGTATCCGCTGCATCGTCCCTTTAGAACTGGGATCCATTATCAGCACGTTCTGACTCGCAGCTGTGCCGAACTTACAGTCACTCTTTCTGGAGTCAGTCGTCCTGCACACCTCGTAATTGTACACATGTTGGAGAGTTCCTGTCCCCAAAGTGTCCGAGTAACGTGGCGGATAGTATGGAATGACTGGCAGGTTGGAGTGATACAGAATGCGAGACTGCCTCCATCTGTAGATCTTCACTGAGATAATGACTACTAAACAGGTGATGAATAGGAAGGAAACTACTGCCAGAGCCAACACTAAGTAAAAAGTCAGCGTGTCATTGTACTCCTTGTCGTGTGTGGAGTCAGTGAACTCCGACAGCACTTCAGGGAAGCTGTCCGCCACCGCCACGTTAACAATGACTGTAGCTGAACGAGACGGCTGCCCGTTGTCCTCCACTATAACAGTGAGTCTTTGTTTCACAGCATCTTTATCAGTCACCTGACGGATAGTTCTGATTTCTCCATTCTGTAAGCCCACTTCAAACAGCGCCCTGTCTGTGGCTTTCTGCAGTTTATAGGAGAGCCAGGCATTCTGTCCAGAGTCCACATCAACAGCCACCACTTTAGTCACCAGATAGCCCACATCTGCTGAACGAGGCACCATCTCAGCCACCACGGAGCCACCGGTCTGGACCGGGTACAAAACCTGAGGTGGGTTATCATTCTGGTCCTGGATCAGGATTTTCAAAGTCACGTTGCTGCTGAGTGGAGGAGAGCCTCCATCCTGCGCCTTCACAACAACAACTAACTCTTTAATCTGTTCATAATCAAAGGAACGCACAGCCCGAACAACCCCAGTTTCAATATTTACAGAAACATATTCGGAAATTGGTGATCCAGCGATGTTACTGTCCTCTAAAATGTAAGATATTCGCGCGTTTTGGTTCTCATCAGGATCATTCGCTGTTAGCGAGAGAACAGAAAAACCTGGTGAGTTATTCTCTGTTAGGAACGCGCTGTAAACATTTCGAGGAAAACCCGGAGAGTTATCATTCACATCCGACACCTTTAAATTAAAAGTTCTTTTAGCGGAGAGAGGAGGAATTCCACCATCTTCCGCAACAACAGTGATGTTATATGTTGAAATACCTTCACGGTCTAATACCGAATCTGTCACCAAAGTATAATAATTTTTTAAATTGGACTTGATCTTAAAAGGCGCGTTTTGATCTATTTTACAGCTAACCTGTCCGTTTTCACCTGAATCGAGGTCTTTGACATTGATGATCCCGATAGTTGTACCAGGAGGAGCGTCCTCTGACACAGGACTAGTGAATGACATAACACTGATGACAGGAGAGTTATCATTGACATCAGTTACTTCAATAATCACTTTACTGGAATCTGTCAAACCCCCTTGATCTTTTGCATGAATCTGAAGCTCAAACTTTTTATCTTTTTCAAAATCCACAGACCCTGATGTTGAAACGACTCCTGTTTTTTCATCAATTGCAAATAAATTAGGAAGTGCACGGTTCAGATCTGAGAAATAATATGTTACAATGCTATTTGAACCGAAATCTGCATCAGTTGCATTAACAGTGGTAACATATGAGTCTTTAGGAGAATTCTCTGTGACTGTAGCTTTATAAACAGATTGATTAAACACCGGGGCATTATCATTAGCATCAAGAACAGTAACGTCAATTTTTACCGTACCAGACCTCTGAGGAGTTCCTCCGTCCACAGCTATCAGCTTTAAAGACAGATACGGGTTTGTCTCTCGATCTAACGGTTTCTGGAGAACGATTTCTGCGTATTTCTTACCATCTGCATTTGAATGTTGTTTTAAAACAAAATAATCATTCTCGGTCAGAATATATTCCTTCAGTCCGTTCACGCCCACATCTAAATCTTCTGCAGTCGCAAGTGGAAATCGAGCTGCTGTTGTAGCTATTTCGCTTATTTCAAGATGAATATTGATTTTATTAAACGTCGGAGAATTGTCATTTATGTCTGTGATCTCGACTGTAATCTGATGTAGCTCCATAGGATTTTCTAAAATCATCTCAAAGCTGAAACTACACGGTGTTGTTTCGCCGCAAAGCTGCTCTCGGTCGATTCTCTCCTTCACCACTAAAATCCCTTTGTCTGTCTTCAGCTCGGTGTACTGAATGTTTTCTCCGCTCACAATACGGGCCCGACCAGAACGGAGCCTTTTCAGATCCAAGCCCAGGTCCTGCGCTACATTACCAATCAGAGAGCCTTTCTTCATCTCCTCTGGGATTGAATATCTGATGTGTCCTGAGACAAGGCAACAGAAAAAACAATGGAAAACAAGAAGCAGCAAAATTTGTCCGCAGCCAAAACGCCATTTTGCCCATTCGGAGATAGCTCGGAGTCCACACGACATCATGAAATCAATATTGCTTCCACAGAAAACTGAACGTGGTTCTAAAAAAAAAAAAAAAGAAGAGTGATCACCTAACCTGGAATCAGCGACTGTGTTGTCTTTTTTCCACAAAATTTCTGCTAAGATACGTCTGTTTCCTTCATGTGCACTGATGAAGCAAAACTGTCTCTCTTTCACTGACAAACCACTACATAAAGGGTGGTGAATGGGTGGTAATGTGTTTGAATTTCTTTGTGTTAACCAACAGCGTCCCTTAGAGTCCAGATATGGAAATATAAATGCAACTTTGCTTTGAGGAAATAGGAAATTATTCAGTACAATTTAAAAAATATACACAAAAAGTAAAGTATTTTTCAAAATCTTTATAAAAACGTTCGGAAGAAAAGAAAAAGATTAAAAACAGGGCACAGTTTTTCACAAACTCAACCCCGTTTTATATTTTTTCAAACAATATTGTTTTCAAGTTACCAGAAGGTAAATGATCTCGTATTCTTCAACAAGAAAAGAAGAAGTATAAACCTAAATGAATAACATTTGCACTGCTTGTTGCTGAAATAAGAATCTAAACCGAAAAGTCATAATAAATGACACACAAAAGTCAAACACGAAGATACTCATATAAAATGAATAAATTATATATATATATATATATATATATATATATATATATATATATATATATATATATATATATAACACGCTATTGACGAAGAACTAAGTTGCTGCAGTTAGTTGTTGGATTTTATATTTTATTTTAACTAAACCAATACTTCTAGGTAACGTCAGCAAAAGACCATTATTGGGAAAAAATATATATTTGTGGCATTTAAAGAATATCTAGACAATATTTTCAGAAAAAAAATCCATATGGTTTAATGCCCAATATACTGAAAATGACGCCACCGCAAAGTGAGTCCCAGAGTCCAACAGATCCTATAGAAATATATTTGAAAGATGAAATACAAAACACATTAAAAACTTTATCCAAATTCTCATTAGTAGCACAAAAATATAGTGTTCTACTCAAGAGGTCATCAATTTACTTATGTAGTAAGAATACATAATAAAGTATAGGTTACCTTTAATGAACAAGTAATAAAAAAGGTCCTGGACAGCGCAACCCCCCCCCCCACACACACACACACACACACGGCCATAAAAGCCGATATAAAAAGTCTGATCTGTATGGTGAAACGGATCACCGTAAATACTCACTTATTTTTTGTGAAAACCTCAACATTTCAGAAAAATATCAACACAATCCGTTCATAGGTTTTTAAGTAACCTTGTTAACAGACAGACAGACAAACAAAGTAACATTTTATGAAAACGGGACCTCGTTGACGGGGGCAATAAACGCCAGCAATTGAAAAGAAAACCCTGTGACACATAACAATCGCTTTATCTAAAAAAAAAAAAAGGTTGTAGCCATGTCTGATGAGATGTTGTCCATCGTGCTGAAACAGATGCCACAGCACACAATTTTAAAGGTAAAAGAAAACAAATGCAGCCACACTTATTGACTCACCTCTAAAGGAGAGTCAGGTTGATCCAGGATGCTCTTGTCGCTCTGTATCCGCTGCATCGTCCCTGTAGAACTTAGATCCATTACCAACACGTTCTGACTCGCAGCTGTGCCGAACTTACAGTCACTCTTTCTGGAGTCAGTCGTCCTGCACACCTCGTAATTGTACACATGTTGGAGAGTTCCTGTCCCCAAAGTGTCCGAGTAACGTGGTGGATAATATGGAATGACGGGGAGCTTGGAGTGAAACAGAATGCGAGACTGTCTCCATCTGTAGATTTTGACTGAGATAATGACTCCTAGACAGGTGATGAAAAGGAAGGAAACTACAGCCAGAGCCAACACTAAGTAAAACGTCAGCGTGTCATTGTACTCCTTGTCGTGTGGAGAGTCAGTGAACTCCGACAGCACTTCAGGGAAGCTGTCCGCCACCGCCACGTTAACAATGACTGTAGCTGAACGAGACGGCTGCCCGTTGTCCTCCACTATAACAGTCAGTC
>NC_051438.1:17381077-17381345 GCF_001649575.2 Kryptolebias marmoratus | reverse complement strand
CAGGGACACCTGGACAGGTCTCCGGTCCATCGCAGGGACACCTGGACAGGTCTCCGGTCCATCACAGGGACACCTGGACAGGTCTCCGGTCCTCCTCAGGGCTGGTAGGAACATAATTCTTATAAATCTCTTTTTGCTGAATCGTATAAAAACGGTCGCAGTTTGATTCGAGCAGGGATTGTTTTAGAATCGCTTGCTGCCGTGACAGGTGGGCGACGATGTAACTGCCTCTGTCTGTTAGCAAAATATCTCATGAACCACTGGATGG
>NC_051438.1:17375098-17380977 GCF_001649575.2 Kryptolebias marmoratus | reverse complement strand
CTACAGAAAAAGTGGGCCGTTTAGCACCACAAAAATAAAAATATATATACATAACTGTGGTATATCCTTACAGTCATTGTGTTTTAAATTTAGACACCTGTAACTTACCTTTGATGAGGCCCTCTCGACAAAAAAAGCAAAGTAGTAGCTTCTTCTTCTTTGGTTTTCTTTGGTGGTTGGCAAACAAAAATTTTGGTGCATTACCGCCACCAAATGTTATAGAGTGTGGACTGGAACGACACGGGCGAAGTTCCCTGCGAACGCTTACTATCAGGGATAGGAAGGCTAGAAACAAACCTTCTAACCTGCTAGGAGGTACAGGCGGCGCAGTCTAAAGGCAAATTATGGGAGTGATAACTCTTAATAACGGCCATTCAATGCAATGATAACATTCGAAGCGGGTGGCGAATGCGACTGATTGTAAAGATTTTTATTTTTCTGTTATTTTTTCTTCGCGCAACAAAGGCTCAGATCCGGTATTCAATCCCAGAGGAGCTTAGGATAGGATCCCTGGTTGGTAATATTGCGCAAGATCTCGGTTTGGATCTGAAAAGACTCCGTTCTGGTCGGGCCCGCATCGTGACCGGAGAAAACATCCAGTACACAGAGCTGAAGGCAGACAAAGGGACCTTGGTGGTGAAGGAGAGAATCGACCGAGAGCAACTCTGCGCAGATATTACACCGTGCAGCTTCGCCTTTGAAATTTTACTGGAAAATCCGATGGAGCTGCATCCTGTGACCATAGAGGTTCTGGACGTGAACGACAACGCGCCAACGTTTCAGAACAATAATTTGGAATTTGAAATAAGCGAATCTGCAGCTCTCGGATCGCGTTTTGTTTTAGAGAGCGCAGAAGATGCTGATGTTGGACAAAACGACCTACAAAACTACATCTTGACTCCGAACGAGAATTTTGTTTTGAAACAACACGTTAATCCGGATGGAAGTAAATACGCTGAAATGGTTCTTCAGAAAGCTTTAGATAGAGAGGAACAGCCGCACCTGTCTCTGAAACTGCTGGCTGTGGACGGTGGAAAGCCGCAAAAATCTGGCACAGTAAATATAGATATTAATATTCTAGATGCTAATGATAATGCTCCTATATTTAATCAGTCTTTGTACAAGGCAACAGTGACAGAAAATGCGCTGAAGGGCACTTACATTGTTACGGTCAATGCCAGCGATATAGACAGCGGTTTATATGGAAAAGTAACATATTATTTATCAAAATCAAAAGCAGGTATATCTGGTCTGTTCGATATAGATGAAGATACTGGACAAATATACGTGTCAAAAGAAATTGATTTTGAAAAGGACAAAAAAATTGAGTTCAGGGTTGATGCAAAAGATCAAGGAGGATTCACAGATTCTAGTAAAGTTGAAATTGAGGTTTTAGATGTAAATGATAACGCTCCAGTCATCAATGTTATGTCATTCACTAGTCCTGTCTCGGAAGACTCGCCTGTCGGAACTACATTTGGCATAATTAATGTTAAAGACTATGATTATGGCGAAAACGGACAAATTAGATGCAGAATTGAAGGGAATGTCCCTTTTAAGATTATATCTAATGTCAGAAATTACTATGCATTGACAACAGATACAAAATTAGATCGTGAAATTGCTTCAGAATACAATATTACTCTTATTGCCGCTGATGCAGGATCACCTCCTCTATTCACTAAAAAATAGTTTTATCTAAAGCTCTCAGACGTCAATGATAACCCACCAGTATTTCTACAAAGCATTTACAGCTCGTCAATTATGGAAAATAACTCTCCCGGTGTTTCAGTTTTAACTGTTAAAGCTAAAGATCCCGATGAGAACCAGAACGCTCGTGTTTCCTACATTTTGGAAGAAAGAGAGCTAGGTGGGTCTTCAATATCCGAGTATGTTTCAGTTAATGCAGAAAATGGAGTTGTTCAAGCTGTTCGTTCTTTCGATTATGAACAGATCAAAGAGTTTGTCTTCATCGTGAAAGCGCAAGATGGTGGCTCCCCTCCACTAAGCAGCAACGTGACTGTTAAAATTCGAATACAGGACCAGAACGATAACCCACCTCAGGTTCTGTACCCGGTCCAGACCGGTGGCTCCGTGGTGGCTGAGATGGTGCCTCGTTCAGCAGATGTGGGCTATCTGGTGACTAAAGTGGTGGCTGTTGATGTGGACTCTGGACAGAATGCCTGGCTCTCCTATAAACTGCAGAAAGCCACAGACAGGGCGCTGTTTGAAGTGGGCTTACAGAATGGAGAAATCAGAACTATCCGTCAGGTGACTGATAAAGATGCTGTGAAACAAAGACTGACTGTTATAGTGGAGGACAACGGGCAGCCGTCTCGTTCAGCTACAGTCATTGTTAACGTGGCGGTGGCGGACACCTTCCCTGAAGTGCTGTCGGAGTTCACTGACTCTCCACACGACAAGGAGTACAATGACACGCTGACTTTTTACTTAGTGTTGGCTCTGGCTGTAGTTTCCTTCCTCTTCATCACCTGTTTAGTTGTTATTATCTCAGTGAAGATCTACAGATGGAGACAGTCTCGCATCCTGTTTCACTCCAAGCTCCCCGTCATTCCATATTATCCTCCACGTTACTCGGACACTTTGGGGACAGGGACTCTCCAACATGTGTACAATTACGAGGTGTGCGAGACGACTGACTCCAGAAAGAGTGACTGCAAGTTTGGCAGAGATGCTAGTCAGAACGTGTTGATAATGGATCCCAGTTCTACAGGGACGATGCAGAGGATACAGAGTGACAAGCACATCTTAGATCAACCTGACTCTCCTGTAGAGGTTAGACAGTTTTTGTTTTTGGCATATGTATGTATGTGTGTATTTGAGTATGCATTTAACGTGTTTTTAGATTTTAAAATCAGTAATTATACTTAAGGAATCGTTTTTCAGCACCATGGACAGCACTAAAAAACACTACGGTCAAATTAAGTGTTTTACAATTTCTTCATAGGTGTTAAAGTTTCCTGTTTTGAGAATTTCAAATACTACTTTTTTAATATTTGCTATGCGATGTGATGCTGTTACCAGGAATATCTGTCATTGTTTGATTGATTATTCAACACATAACATCCACGTCTGCATTCGCGCATTCCTTTTTGCAAGTGATTTTGCATAGCAATTTATTTTCCTTTTTTTTCTTTTTTTCAAAGACCTATTGTTATAAATCTACATTTAGTTTGGTAACATTTTCTTGGCAGAACAAGTTTCGTATGGGCTATAACTTTGATTTGTATTTCATATTACATCAACATTTTCATTATTTTTTTTTCTGAACTTTCCATTATCTTCGTGTCCTGGATAAAATTAGGAAAAAATATATTTAGCAGACACGAGCTAAACTATGGTTTAAAATAACTTTTTAGGGTCTGACCGTTTATGTATTTAATAAGTTATTTCTTTATTTTTTATATTTAAACTTAAATGTGTAGTATTAGTCAGTGTCTAAAAATAATATTTTGCCACATATACAAAATTTTGAACTAATGACATTTGTGTTTTCGAAATTATTACTCTGGACTGTAAGGGACGCTGTTGGTTAAGATAAAGTGAACATGAACTGTGTGTCTTAGGAGGTGCCTCTTGTTTTTCAATACAGAGTGGTTGTGCTGTAGAAAGAGTGTGACATGGAGGGTGACGCATACACTCTGGCTTTGCTTTAATCGTTTACACTCTGATAAACCAACAACTTTTATACATTATATGTATTGTCATAGTTAAGTCTTGTGTTTTTTTAAATCCAGAGATTTTTTTTTAATAAGGACTATTTGCTACAATGGATTCCGTAAAATATCTTAACGGGATTGTAAGATGGCGACTCTGCTCCAAGTTGACGTTGCGAAATTTTATTTTCCTCCTTTTTGTGAGTCACATTGTCGGCGGTCAGATACGTTATTCAATCCCAGAGGAGATGAAGAGAGGATCTAACATCGGTAATGTCGCACTGGACCTCGGGATAGATACGCAGAGGCTTCGTTCTGGTCGGGTCCGCATTGTGAGCGGAGAAAACATCCAGTACATCGAGCTGAAGGCAGACAAAGGGATTTTAGTTGTGAAGGAGAGAATCGACCGAGAGCAGCTTTGCGGGGAAGTAACGCCCTGTAGCTTCAGTTTTGATTTGATTTTAGAAAATCCCATGGAGCTTCATCACATCACGGTCGAAGTATTAGACATTAATGATAATTCACCGTATTTCCATCAGCATGACATGAATTTGACGATCGGAGAGTCAGCCGCACCCGGAGCACGTTTTGTTTTGCCAACAGCCAACGATCCCGATGTCGGAGTCAACGGGCTTCAGGACTATGATTTATCTTCAAATGAAAACTTCATAATAAAAAAGCATTCAAATACGGACGGGAGGAAATATGCAGAGATGGTGCTCGAGAAGCCTTTAGATAGAGAACAAAATCCAAGTTTATCTCTAAAGCTGATAGCTGTGGACGGTGGATCTCCGCAAAAATCTGGTACAGTAAATATAGAAATTACAGTTCTAGATGTAAATGATAATGCTCCTGTTTTCAATCAATCTGTTTATAAGACTACTGTCATGGAAAATGCTGGAAAAGGCACACACATTGTGACAGTGAATGCGTCTGATGCAGACAGTGGTTCAAACGGCTTGATTTATTATTCAATTTCCAAAATGCAGGGTAGCATTAACAATATATTTGAAATTAACAGAGCAACAGGCGCCATTTTTCTTTCTGGGCAGGTTGATTATGAGCACTCAAAGAAATATGAAATAAGAATTGAAGCAACAGACCAAGGAGCTTTAACAGACTCGAGTAAAGTCATTGTTGATGTGATTGACGTGAACGACAATACACCTGTTATTAATGTAATGTCGTTCACAAGTCCTGTGTCAGAAGACTCCCCTCCTGATACAACTATTGGCATTATTAACGTGAAGGACCTAGATTCGAAAGAAAACGGATATGTAACATGCAGAATAGAGGAGAGGTCACCTTTGAAGATTAAATCAACTCTGAGAAATTACTATGCTTTGGTGACAGATTCTGTATTAGACCGTGAAAGTGTTTCGGAATATAACATAACTGTTGTTGCGACAGATAATGGAATCCCTCCTCTGTCAGCTAAAAGTAAATTTACTTTAAAGATCTCTGATGTGAATGATAATGCTCCAGTGTTTAAGGAAAATCCTTACAACGCCTTTCTTGTTGAAAATAATTCACCAGGAATTTTTCTGATTACCGTTAGGGCGAGAGATCCAGATGCAAACCAAAATGCTCGTATATCTTACATGCTGGACGGTAATAATGTAGGAGGATCTCCGATTTCTGAATATGTTTCTGTAAACGTAGAAACTGGAGTCGTTCAGGCGGTGCGCTCATTTGATTATGAACAAATTAAAGAGTTAGTTTTTTTTGTCAAAGCGCAAGATGGAGGCTCCCCTCCACTCAGCAGCAACGTGACTGTGAAAATCCTGATCCAGGACCAGAACGATAACCCTCCTCAGATTCTGTATCCAGTCCAAACTGGTGGATCCGTGGTGGCCGAGATGGTGCCTCGTTCAGCAGATGTGGGCTATCTGGTGACTAAAGTGGTGGCTGTTGATGTGGACTCTGGACAGAATGCCTGGCTCTCCTATAAACTGCAGAAAGCTACAGACAGGGCGCTGTTTGAAGTGGGCTTACAGAATGGAGAAATCAGAACTATCCGTCAGGTGACTGATAAAGATGCTGTGAAACAAAGACTCACTGTTATAGTGGAGGACAACGGGCAGCCGTCTCGTTCAGCTACAGTCATTGTTAACGTGGCGGTGGCGGACAGCTTCCCTGAAGTGCTGTCGGAGTTCACTGACTCTCCACACGACAAGGAGTACAATGACACGCTGACTTTCT
>NC_051438.1:17372070-17374334 GCF_001649575.2 Kryptolebias marmoratus | reverse complement strand
GGGGGGGGGGGTTGCGCTGTCCAGGACCTTTTTTATTACTTGTTCATTAAAGGTAACCTATACTTTATTATGTATTCTTACTACATAAGTAAATTGATGACCTCTTGAGTAGAACACTATATTTTTGTGCTACTAATGAGAATTTGGATAAAGTTTTTAATGTGTTTTGTATTTCATCTTTCAAATATATTTCTATAGGATCTGTTGGACTCTGGGACTCACTTTGCGGTGGCGTCATTTTCAGTATATTGGGCATTAAACCATATGGATTTTTTTTCTGAAAATATTGTCTAGATATTCTTTAAATGCCACAAATATATATTTTTTCCCAATAATGGTCTTTTGCTGACGTTACCTAGAAGTATTGGTTTAGTTAAAATAAAATATAAAATCCAACAACTAACTGCAGCAACTTAGTTCTTCGTCAATAGCGTGTTATATATATATATATATATATATATATATATATATATATATATATATATATATATATATATAATTTATTCATTTTATATGAGTATCTTCGTGTTTGACTTTTGTGTGTCATTTATTATGACTTTTCGGTTTAGATTCTTATTTCAGCAACAAGCAGTGCAAATGTTATTCATTTAGGTTTATACTTCTTCTTTTCTTGTTGAAGAATACGAGATCATTTACCTTCTGGTAACTTGAAAACAATATTGTTTGAAAAAATATAAAACGGGGTTGAGTTTGTGAAAAACTGTGCCCTGTTTTTAATCTTTTTCTTTTCTTCCGAACGTTTTTATAAAGATTTTGAAAAATACTTTACTTTTTGTGTATATTTTTTAAATTGTACTGAATAATTTCCTATTTCCTCAAAGCAAAGTTGCATTTATATTTCCATATCTGGACTCTAAGGGACGCTGTTGGTTAACACAAAGAAATTCAAACACATTACCACCCATTCACCACCCTTTATGTAGTGGTTTGTCAGTGAAAGAGAGACAGTTTTGCTTCATCAGTGCACATGAAGGAAACAGACGTATCTTAGCAGAAATTTTGTGGAAAAAAGACAACACAGTCGCTGATTCCAGGTTAGGTGATCACTCTTCTTTTTTTTTTTTTTTAGAACCACGTTCAGTTTTCTGTGGAAGCAATATTGATTTCATGATGTCGTGTGGACTCCGAGCTATCTCCGAATGGGCAAAATGGCGTTTTGGCTGCGGACAAATTTTGCTGCTTCTTGTTTTCCATTGTTTTTTCTGTTGCCTTGTCTCAGGACACATCAGATATTCAATCCCAGAGGAGATGAAGAAAGGCTCTCTGATTGGTAATGTAGCGCAGGACCTGGGCTTGGATCTGAAAAGGCTCCGTTCTGGTCGGGCCCGTATTGTGAGCGGAGAAAACATTCAGTACACCGAGCTGAAGACAGACAAAGGGATTTTAGTGGTGAAGGAGAGAATCGACCGAGAGCAGCTTTGCGGCGAAACAACACCGTGTAGTTTCAGCTTTGAGATGATTTTAGAAAATCCTATGGAGCTACATCAGATTACAGTCGAGATCACAGACATAAATGACAATTCTCCGACGTTTAATAAAATCAATATTCATCTTGAAATAAGCGAAATAGCTACAACAGCAGCTCGATTTCCACTTGCGACTGCAGAAGATTTAGATGTGGGCGTGAACGGACTGAAGGAATATATTCTGACCGAGAATGATTATTTTGTTTTAAAACAACATTCAAATGCAGATGGTAAGAAATACGCAGAAATCGTTCTCCAGAAACCGTTAGATCGAGAGACAAACCCGTATCTGTCTTTAAAGCTGATAGCTGTGGACGGAGGAACTCCTCAGAGGTCTGGTACGGTAAAAATTGACGTTACTGTTCTTGATGCTAATGATAATGCCCCGGTGTTTAATCAATCTGTTTATAAAGCTACAGTCACAGAGAATTCTCCTAAAGACTCATATGTTACCACTGTTAATGCAACTGATGCAGATTTCGGTTCAAATAGCATTGTAACATATTATTTCTCAGATCTGAACCGTGCACTTCCTAATTTATTTGCAATTGATGAAAAAACAGGAGTCGTTTCAACATCAGGGTCTGTGGATTTTGAAAAAGATAAAAAGTTTGAGCTTCAGATTCATGCAAAAGATCAAGGGGGTTTGACAGATTCCAGTAAAGTGATTATTGAAGTAACTGATGTCAATGATAACTCTCCTGTCATCAGTGTTATGTCATTCACTAGTCCTGTGTCAGAGGACGCTCCTCCTGGTACAACTATCGGGATCATCAA
>NC_051438.1:17366213-17371970 GCF_001649575.2 Kryptolebias marmoratus | reverse complement strand
CAGCCCCCTCTGTCTGCCACCTGTGCCATGTATTTACTGATTTCTGATAACTTAGCTGAGGTTCCAGAACTGAAAGATATTTCTTATGAGGAGAAGAACTCCAAACTGACCTCCTATCTGATCATTGCGCTGGTTTGTGTGTCCACCTTCTTCCTGACCTTCATCATCATCATCCTGGGTGTTAGGTTCTGTCGCAGGAGGAAGCCAAGACTGTTGTTTGATGGAGCAGTTGCCATACCCGGCACTTACCCCCCTCCTAATTATGCAGATGTTGATGGCACAGGAACTTTACGCAGCTCTTACAATTATGATGCCTACCTGACAACAGGATCTAGAACCAGTGACTTTAAGTTTGTTTCAACTTACAATGACAACACGCTGCCTGCTGACCACACTCTGAAGAAAAGTCCAACTGAGTTTGCTGATGTGTTTGGAGGCAGTGATGGTTCTCCAGAGGTAGGACCAAATTTCCTATTAAGATAGTTTCCATATTGTTATGAACAATTCTCATGTGTATTTGATTTAACTGTTTTCCTGTTCTTTTTAACCCTCCTGAAGCCCTTAGAAGAGAGTGATAGAGATAGGCAGTAAAGCCTTTGTAACTTTGGATCTTTTTGACCTGAAGGCCATGGGATGGTTAATAATTGTTTTTATCAATATTTTTTTATTGATACACAATAGAACTTCAATTGCATTTTTTTTTTTTTTGGCAACACATTTGCATACTGAGAAATTCATCAAAAGCTTGTCTACTTATCTTACCCTCATTAAGGTGTAATAAAAGGTCTTCAATAAAACAAGCCCCCATGTTTGATGGTGTTTTAACTTTTGTTTAGTCAGGTATATATCTAGTTTCATAGATTTCATATTGTACCTGTAATACTGCTTATAATTTTTACTCTTTATCTCCAAGTGACTGCTTTGTCAGTCACTTTATCTTTGTGCTTTTGTTCTCTTTAAGTAAATTTGCTGCAATTTTGTGGTTTGTCTTCAATATAATTATTCAAGTTATTCTTCTTCGCTACCTCCCCGAGTCGGGAGTGGGTGGCTGGTTCATTCTGCTAAGATCAAGCATGGCGAATCCAGAATGCAGACTCAAAATGATTAAGCTGATTTAGTAACAAAAAGAAAACAAGCAAACAAAGGGCTGACTTGACAGCAAAAACTAAGCAACAAAAACTTACAGGCAGGTGAGTTAAATGAGGAGCAAAAAAAACAGAATTTGACCGTAGCAAGGAAAAACACAAGAGCATGAACATCTGAGCAGAGTGAATGAATCAGCGAGTAATGAGTGTCAAAGACCAGATTATATAGGCAGAGGATAATGAGGAAGTGGACACAGGTGACAGATTTGTAACTAGAGGCAGGTGTAGATGAGTGTGGCAGGCTGAGTGGAGAGCTACTGAACTGAGGGCAGGTGAATGGTGACAGGGAAACGCATGAGAACACATACCAAAGACAACCAGAACATAAAAGTGCCCACATAAGATAATACAGACAAATAACTCAAATCATTACATTCAATAGTGACCGTAACTTCATTTTCCCCATGTTACAATTAGATTTACAGTTGACAGTAGTACATGTAACATAAAGAAGCAACATATACTGAACTAATTTACACTTACATCTTAGAATATGCATGATAAAAATCTAAGGAACTTCAGGACGTCAGGAATCAGTTCTGTTACATGAGAGGGTGTCTCTGTGTCGAAATAGAAACATGTCAGGGTTTTTGCTAAGTGGATTACTTTATTCAGCCAAGATCAATTTGGCTTTCTTCAGACAGGTTTATACACAATTTATTTGTCTCTTTCCTTTGTGCTGAAAAGTATTATGGCATTTCTTAGTTTTTTAATGTGTGGTCACCATTAGATTTTGTTTTCAGGAGCAATTTATAACCATATTCAAAGTGCAGCTTATAAAGACAGATGATTAACTAAATACTGTATGTAGAATGAACGTTAATCACTGAAGTAATAATGAGGCTTATTTCTTCACGCATGTCAATTTTATTAATATTATTCTTTTTTTTTGTACTTCTGTTCAAGTTTTTACTTGCATTTTTAAAAATATTTTTTCATCACCATGTTTTATTTTCTTTATTTGTATTTGTTTGACAAAATTAATATGTCATGTTTTTTAAATACATTGTACATTCTTATTTTTGTGTCTTTGATTTAAGGTTTAAAGTAATTTGTAGTTCAAAACTAATTGCAATCTTTTTTACACAACAGAAATACAAAAAATAGCTAGCTTTTACTCTAGAAATATGATAGAGTAGATATTAATGTTTTAAAGTTATAAATCAGTTCCGGGCAACAAATTGAGAGCAACATTTGGACATTGTCAACCTCATTACTATTTTACATATTTTAAAAATGCTGCCTTGAAACGACTTCGGTCTAACAGATGTTTAACTTATTCATGGCATTACTGTATTTTGCATTCAATGCACCATTTGAGTGTGTGTTGTATGTATGTGTAAGTGTGTGTGGTGGTGGGGTGTGTGTGTCAGGGGGTATGTCACTTTTTAAATATTGAAACCTGAACTTTTACTCCATGGGACGGTGCAATAGTTTGCAATATATATATATATATATATATATATATATATATATATATATATATATATATATATATAATAACAATAACGACAATAAAACTGTGGAGTATTATCTCATAGTCCCAATATATAGTTAGATTTTTCTTTCATCCTTTTAATTCTTTTAATTTTTCATTCAGATGACTGCACTTATGTAAGATAATGTTGTAATAAGAATTAACCAAACGTAACTGGTTTGACTAATAACATTTTTTTTTTACCAATAAAGAAGGTAAAACGGAGGACAGCATCTGAGACTCTAGCAACACATTCAGTAAATTATAAAACCTAAACATAATACCATTTGAAATGAAATCTTAAAAAAGCATGGCATACATTTCAAAGTAGTGTTATTTTATTGAAATGTTGCTTCTATGTTTTTCCTAAGTGGCAACAATGCCGCGTGACTTTCTTTTCAAATTTTGGTTAGTCTTAGTATGAAAATCTTAAGTTCAATTGCTTTTTAAAAAATGTAACAGTTAGTCTTTAGGCTTGTTTTAACCAAATAAATGCTCAAGGTGTCAGTGTGTACCAGCAAACGAGAAGTCACGGTTGTTTTCTTCCCTACTGTGTCACTGAATTGAGCCTCATTTTGCTGTTGTATTGCGCTAAGACAGAATCGGGTCCATAAAAATGATTTTATGAATGTTCGACAGCCTCTATCTAGAAGATCCGTCATTCAAACATCATCCATACTTAAAATTAAAGTAAACGTTTAGGTTATAATGTTTTTATAACAATGGAGTCCACAGTAACGCTGCACTACGGCCTTGCTTTTATGTTTCTGTGCCTCCGCCTCGTCAATGGAGACGTGAGCTACTCTGTTCTGGAAGAGATGAAACGAGGATCTGTGATTGGAAACATCGCTAAGGATCTGGGACTGGAACTGGGAATGCTGTCTGCTCGTAAAGCCCGAATTGACACAGAAGATAGCGGTGTAAAATACTGCGGAGTGAATCTCAACACCGGAGAGCTCATTGTGGAACAAAGGATCGACAGAGAAGGTCTTTGTGAGAAGAAACCGTTGTGCGTTGTAAAGCAGGAGCTGGTCCTGGAACATCCTTTAGAAGTGCATCATATGAACATTCATATTCAAGACCTTAATGATAATTCCCCACAGTTTAAGGAAGAATCACTCAAACTGGAAATTCGTGAGTCGGCAGTTAAAGGTGCGAGATTTGTGCTTGATGAAGCGCATGACGCAGACATTGGAGATAATTCCGTCCAGGGCTACTCACTCCAGCAGAACGATCATTTTAAGATAAATGTTAAATCAAAAGGAGTTGGCCGAAAATACTGTGAACTAGTCTTAGAAAAGGAATTAGACAGGGAAGATAAAAACGAAATGGTGCTGCTTCTCACAGCTCTAGACGGCGGATCTCCTCAAAGATCAGGTACAGTAGTTATCCATGTCTCTGTGCTGGATGCTAATGATAACGCCCCAGTGTTCAGTCAGACCGTTTATAAAACCAGTGTGCCTGAAAACGCTCCATTAGATACTGTAGTGGTTACTGTGAGCGCAACTGATGCAGATGAAGGCGTGAATGGGGATGTCATTTATGGATTTGACCATGTTTCAGATGAAAATCAAGTTTTCACCATGAATTCTAAGACAGGTGAAGTTAAAGTAGCTGGAACTATTGATTATGAAAAGAAGTCATCATACGACATTCAAATCAGCGGAAAAGATGGTTTAGGACTGGCGTCATATGTGTCCTTATTTATTACAGTTACTGATGAAAATGATAACTCTCCAGTCATTTATCTCAAATCTATATCTAACCCAATACCTGAGAATGTGCCACCTGGTACAGAGGTGGGCATCATTAACGTGCAGGACAGAGACTCTGAGAAGAACCGACAGGTCCGCTGCTCCATCCAGCAAAATCTCCCTTTTAAGTTGGTTCCTTCTATTAAAAACTATTATTCTGTGGTGACCACAGGACAACTGGACCGGGAACTAGTATCTGAATACAACATTACAATCAGTGCCACTGACGAGGGCTCTCCCCCTCTGTCCTCCTCTAAAACTGTACACTTATCTGTAGCTGACATCAACGACAACCCACCTGCATTTGAAGAACAGTCCTACAACGCATATGTGAGTGAAAATAACAAAGCCGGCTCCACTTTGTGTTCCGTCACTGCTCGAGACCCTGACTGGAGACAAAACGGGACAGTAATTTATTCTCTGTTACCTGGTGAGATTAACGGAGCCCCAGTGTCCTCCTATGTGTCTGTTAACTGAGACACGGGGGTGGTCCACGCTGTAAGATCGTTTGATTATGAACAGTTTAGGAGTTTTAAAGTGCACGTGATGGCCAGAGACAACGGCTCGCCTCCGCTCAGCAGTAACGTGAGCGTCAGTGTCTTCATATCGGATGTGAATGACAACTCTCCTCAGATCCTGTACCCCGCCCCAGAGGGCAGCTCCTTTATGACCGAGCTGGTCCCCAAAGCTGCACACAGAGGCTCTCTGGTGTCCAAAGTGATCGCGGTGGACGCGGACTCCGGACAGAACGCCTGGTTGTCCTATCATATAGTCAAATCCACTGATCCGGGACTTTTCACTATTGGACTGCACAGTGGAGAGATCAGGACACAGCGGGACATTTCTGAATCTGACAGCATGAAACAGAACCTGATCGTGGCAGTGAAAGATAACGGACAGCCCCCTCTGTCTGCTACCTGTGCCATGTATTTACTGATTTCTGATAACTTGGCTGAGGTGCCAGAACTGAAAGATATTTCTTATGAGGAGAAGAACTCTAAACTGACGTCCTATCTGATCATCGCGCTGGTTTGTGTGTCCACCTTCTTTCTGACATTTATCATCATCATCCTGTGTGTCAGGTTCTGTCGCAGGAGAAAGCCCAGACTGCTGTTTGATGGAGCAGTTGCCATCCCCGGTGCTTATCTCCCACCTAATTATGCAGATGTTGACGGCACAGGAACTTTACGCAGCTCTTATAATTATGATGCCTACCTGACAACAGGATCTAGAACCAGTGACTTTAAGTTTGTCTCATCTTACAATGACAACACGCTGCCTGCTGACCACACTCTGAAGAAAAGTCCAACTGAGTTTGCTGATGTGTTTGGAGGCAGTGATAGTTCCCCTGAGGTAGGGATAAGTTTTACTCAGTTTCATA
>NC_051438.1:17307335-17366113 GCF_001649575.2 Kryptolebias marmoratus | reverse complement strand
AAGTTGCCTGCGAACGCTTATTATCAGGGATAGGAAGGCTAGAAACAAACCTTCTGACCTACTAGGAGGTACAGGCGGCGCAGTCTAAAGGCAAATTATGGGAGTGATAACTCTTAATAACGGCCATTCAATGCAATGATAACATTCGAAGCGGGTGCATTCGCCATCTTACTCCTTTACCTCGGTGGCGTTTCACGAGCTCCATGTAAAAATAGAATCCTCAAACAAAATAATTAAAAAAAGATATTTTAGCTCAGGGAGAAACACATTTCAAAAAAAAAAAAATACTGGCATTCAAATATAGAAGTGATATGTTCTGGATGAACCTCTGTGTTTAAGAAACGAGGATCGTCTGCTGATGTAAAACGCTGTGAGGAGGGAGGAAAGAGCTCTGCCTTAAAAGGAACAACACAACACCACAGATTCATCAGACAACAGCGTCACTTGGAGGATAAAATAAGTAACTCTAAATCAGACCTGCAACCCGTGTTTGCAGCTTCCGTTGACGTTCTCTCAAAGCACAACCCCTAAAAAACATTATGAGTTGTTCTGTTTGACTCATGGTGGCTTTAAAAGCATTCATGCCAGTTTTTTTTAAATAAATGATAATAAAACCCCATATATTTAATATTAGATTTGCCCTTTCACTGATGCCAATAGCAATGAATGACAAAACGATATTAAACAATAAAAGAAACTAACAGACTAAGAAGACAACACTTAAACGCTTAAGTTATCCTGTTTGGTCGGAATTAATTATGTATATATGTCCTGAAAACCACACTTTTGTAATTTAGCATGACATATTGTGTATGAATTGAAAAACAGAAAACACAATATCAACATGTTTTGAAAATATATATATATCGAAAAAAGAAAATATGTAAATGTCGGTTATTTGAGATAAACGGTAAATATATGTGCTCAAACAAGGTAGTTACTTCGCTATGGTGTGATTTTAAAATTATTATAAGAAATAACTTGTACATTTAGACTAGTAGATGTAACCTAAGTATGTCTTTACTGAACCAAATGAGCTCAAATGAAAGCAGAAAACATCGCTTAAGTGACCGGAACTTCAGCACCATGGACAGGGAAGCAGCCGAAGGATTCATTTGGTGTGGAGCAGCATTGTATATAAAGCTTAAACAAGCAAACAAAATATCTGAATAAAACTGCTTATATTGTTATTTTTTTCATTTCATAATTTGTATAAAGGTGTACACGTGAAACACGTTCCGTGCCAATGACGTGTCCAGTTTGAGCTGCACAAATGGCACGTTGAAATATGTTTTGCATCTATATTGTGTAATAGGATGTTAGATTTTCTACAATTAGGCAAGTCTACTGATATGACCGACACACTGCCAAGTGCGAAGTTAATTTGTTACATTTTTAATGTCCACAGTATAGTTTTTTTTGCGGGTGAAAACTATAGGTATTTAAAGTTGTTTGGAGTATGAAATTGTTAATGTGCAAAACCTCTGTGTACACTGGTCTAAATGCTATAAAAAAACCTTATAATAAATTTAAAATATTTCAAATATGTATTCCTAAGGAACCACAAAAAAAAGAAATTAGTAAAAAAAAAAACTAAGGCAAAACTAAAACAACTAACCTCCACAGGAGAGTCAGGTTGATCCAGGATGCTCTTGTCGCTCTGTATCCGCTGTATCGTCCCTGTAGAACTGGGATCCATTATCAACACGTTCTGACTCGAGGTTCTGCCGAACTTACAGTCACTCTTTCTGGAGTCAGTCGTCCTGAACACCTCGTAATTGTACACATGTTGGAGAGTCCCTGTCCCTAAAGTGTCCGAGTAACGTGGTGGATAGTATGGAATTACAGGGAGCTTGGAGTGAAACAGGATGCGAGACTGTCTCCATCTGTAGATCTTCACTGAAATAATAACCACTAAACAGGTGATGAAGAGGAAGGAAACTACAGCCAGAGCCAACACTAAGTAAAAAGTCAGCGTCCCGTTGTACTCCTTGTCGTGTGGAGAGTCAGTGAACTCCGACAGCACTTCAGGGAAGCTGTCCGCCACCGCCACGTTAACAATGACTGTAGCTGAACGAGACGGCTGCCCGTTGTCCTCCACTATAACAGTGAGTCTTTGTTTCACAGCATCTTTATCAGTCACCTGACGGATAGTTCTGATTTCTCCATTCTGTAAGCCCACTTCAAACAGCGCCCTGTCTGTGGCTTTCTGCAGTTTATAGGAGAGCCAGGCATTCTGTCCAGAGTCCACATCAACAGCCACCACTTTAGTCACCAGATAGCCCACATCTGCTGAACGAGGCACCATCTCAGCCACCACGGAGCCACCGGTCTGGACCGGGTACAGAATCTGAGGAGGGTTATCGTTCTGGTCCTGGATTGAGATTTTCACAGTCACGTTGCTGCTGAGTGGAGGGGAGCCTCCATCTTGTGCTCTGACGCGTATTTTGTACTCTTTCACCTGCTCATAATCAAGTGAACGCAACGACTGAATGACTCCGCTTTCTGTATTAACTGAGAAATATGCAGAGACCGGATTTCCATTAATTTCACTGTCAATAAGAAAATAGGAAATCCGTGCATTCTGACCCTGATCTGGATCTGAGGCGTGGATCTGTAACAGAGAAACGGCTGGGGAATTGTTTTCCATCACATGCGCGCTATAAAGATTTTGGCTAAAAACTGGAGCGTTGTCATTGATGTCAGATACGTCTAAAAATAAAATTGTTTTGCTTGATAAGACAGGAAAGCCTTCATCAGAGGCAGTGAGTGTGATGTTGTATTTGGATTGCCTTTCTCTGTCGAGAATTTTCTCCGTGACTAATGTATAATAGTTTCTTAGAGAGGATTTTATTTTAAATGGAAGATTTTCATCCAGAGTTAAACGCACCTGCCCGTTCCTACCTGAATCTTTATCCTGAATACTAATTAATCCCACAACGGTGCCAGGAGGAGAATCTTCAGAGAGCTTTCCCGAGTACGACGCCAGTGTGATCACGGGGCTGTTATCGTTGACATCCACTATCTCTACCATTAATTGGCTTGCGCCAGCTAATCCCCACGGATCTTTAGCTTGAAGGTTTAATTCATAACTCGGAAAAACCTCGTAATCAAGCTCACCAGTGAGTTTAATATCTCCGGTATGTGAGTTGATCTTGAATGGACAAGATGAATCCTCCCCTAAGTGGGTGAAGGAATAAGTAACATTCCCATTGAAACCCTGATCCGCATCTATAGCACTGACTGTAAGAATAACTGTGCCTGACAAAACATTTTCCAGAACAGAGGTTTTATATATAAGTTGTGTAAAAATTGGTGCATTGTCATTTGCATCCAAAACAGACACGTGGATCTTGACCGTTCCTGACTTCTGCGGTTCTCCTCCATCAGCTGCTGATAATATCAGCGTGTGCTCGCTTTGCTTCTCACGGTCTAACCCACTCTGAAGCATCATTTCGGCATATTTTCTCCCATCGGCTCCAGCATGCTGTTTAAGGACAAAATGCTGGTTTTCTTTTAAAGAATAACTCTGCAAGGAGTTTATTCCCTCATCAGGATCAGTTGCGCTATCAAGCAGGAAAACGGTCCCCGCAGACGTTGATTCGCTGATTTCTAAATTAATTTCCTTTTTTGGAAAAACAGGAGCGTGATCGTTTATGTCTTGCACCTCAATCGTTATGGAAAACAACTCGAGGGGATCTTCGAGGACAATTTCTAGACCGAAGCTGCACGGGGATTTCTTGGCGCAGAGCTTTTCTCTGTCGATCCTTTCATTGACAACGAGATGTCCTTTGTTCTGGTTCAGCGCGACATATCGATTTTCATCATCTATAACCAGACGAGCTCGACCAGACACCAACCTTTTCACATCCAGGCCCAGGTCCTTTGCGACATCTCCCACAAACACCCCTTTCCTCATCTCCTCTGGAATGGAATATCGAATTTGTCCACTAACCACAGCGATAAGGCGAAAGAAAAGCAAAATGGAGATTTTCCGATCCAGCAAATGGCCTTCACTCTTCAGCTTATTCATTTTTTTCTCAAAAATATGATAAAAAACAAACAAACAAACAAAAAAACAAAACCAAAACAGCTATCCATACAGGGTGTAGGTCCACTTAATATGCACCATATATGTTTAACTTATCTAAACAAAGAACGGATTCAGTCTAAAGCCTCAGTGAAATCACAGTCATCGTCCCCTTCCCCCCTCTTCTATGAAAGACGGGTGGAGACTTTGTATTTCATTACGTTACATAAATAGTCTGCTTAGGCAACAGCACCACCAGCAGTCATTGCATAAGAATAGCGGTAACACTGCAGGATGTGTGCACTTCTGCTGTCTGCCCAGTATATTTTTCTGACATTCTATGCATTTTTTTTTTTTTACCATTTTTCAAAGGGAAATTTTTAATTACTGTTTTCATTAATACATGATTTAAACTTCTCAAAATTATATCAACCCATCCTAAAAGCAAAGTGATGTTAATTTGTGTAAGAGTATCTTAAAACAACCAGCCAATGAACTTTAATTTGGCTGTAAATTATAACATAATAATGATATATATATATATATATATATATATATATATATATATATATATATATATATATATATATAGAGAGAGAGAGAGAGAGAGAGAGGTATTTTTTAATTGAGAAAGAAATTAGAACATGCTTGAAAATGAGTAAAGGAACACATAACTGGGTGTTTGAAAAGGGTTACATAAATAGGCAGAAGCAAAAACACAAAAGTAATCTGCTTCCTCATCTAATCTAACAGATGAGTCCAGTGACCTACATTTAGGGTCTTATTTAAACTACACAGCAGCACTCTTCCACATGCATAAACTATCAAAGACCAATTTCATAGCAACATGTTCCTTTCTTATAAAAAGCCAATCTATGCAGAAATATTTATAGATGTGTTTTAATAGGTTATAAAAATGCCCTAAACAGCTCCTCTGCTCACAAAGAAAAACACATTCTTCTTAAGAGCAAAAAATATGTGCATCATGATGATGCATTATTCAGTTGATGACTGCACAGTGGAAACCAGGGCAATTAATATTCATGTGCTACGAACCCTGAGGTAGAAGCATATGGCACACCAAAATAACAGCAAAGCAGCTGTTTGTGTTTCAGTACTGATGTAGCAAACATCCTCATATTTGTATTATTATTTTTTTCATGTAAGAAATTTTACTTATGACAAATACTCAAAATGTTGCAAAGCTGGTGTCAGTTCACTTTTTTTGTGGTTCAAAGTACATACAAATAAAAAACAGGAAAGAGAAAATATGTGTGTTTGCGGTTTCTGAAAACCGACTATAGTGGTGCTGAAGATGACATGACTGCAAGTGTCTTGTGTTGTGTGAGATTTAAAAAGAAAGAACCAAACATATCTTACCTAGTGAAGATCCAACACAGGTGTTTCATTCAAGATGAGCACAAAAGAAAAAAAGAAAACACAAGAAAGGTAATTAGTTATGTAAAACATCAAACAAGTTAACTTGGTTAAACAGTGTAAAATTTTATTAATGCTATTTTTATGATTACTATATTCATGAAAAATGAACAATCACTTGTTAAATATTAGAGGTAGAGACTTGCTCCACATCAACAACAAACAGTAACTTCCATTTATATTTACAGACTTTACGTTTTTTGTTTTTTTTTTCCGGTGACGGAGTTCGGTGACTTTCTTTTATCAGAGGATTTTTTTTTTTTATTGGGACACTCACGTTTGTTGAAACAAGGTTTGTGAGTCCACGAGACCGTAAGTTGTCTCTTTCATTACTCGACTACCTTCTAAATACTGTGTATTGAGTTTCAACTATGAAGTAATGTGCTTTTATACTTGTTTAAGCTGTTTAATCTTGAGTGTTTCGACACAATGTGAATTATTATTTGTGAATCTATCACTGCAAATACTTAATTATTCTTAATTCAGTCTAATTTGGTCGTTTATTATTGCTGTTTCTAAAGTACCAGTGGTGCATTTAAAGACCATCGGATATCCGACTTTTCTTTAATTCGTCACTTCCGGTGGTGCAATCAAGTGCGATTGGAATTTTCAATATTTGACAAGAATATACCAAATTATCAGTATTTTCTTTCTAATGTACTGTTTTAGTTTATAGACTATCATTCCAATAATTCTTTACACTATCTTGGGTTTATTTCATTGTGTTCACTTTGAATATCTAGCTCTGCTGCTAGATAGATTGGATTGCTGTGTATTGTTTACTTGATCACTTATTTTGATTTATCCTATTTTGTAGAAACCATAAACCTCATCATAACTCCATCAGAGTCCTACAATAAAGTGGTAGGAGTGTAACTGACATCTTCTATCCTTTGTTCTGGCTGGACAACCTTGGGAGATTGAAGATTAAATCAGTTGCCTATACAGTTCTTCAGAGGTCACAAGTTGGGGTATATTCCATCACCTCTTTCACAAGAAGTGTAATGAAATTGAATAACCACATTGCTATTTGGTGCCAGTATGTCACATTATAGGTAAAACTATTTTTTGTTTGTTTGTTTGTTTGTTTGATTTTTTTGTCCAAGAATCACTTGTTGAATGATTGCATGACAGAAATTTAACCAACTGAAGAACACCAAGTGAAAATATGATCTTAAAAAAGGGGCAGCTGAAAAATTGTTGCTAAAAATGCCTGAACAATGCAATAAAGGCTCAGTTGTTTTCCAGACTATACATACAATAGGTTTCTAAAACAAAGACAACTATTTACAATATTTCAAAATACTAGAAACAACATATTATCGAAAATAAGCTATACTAATAAGGTAATTATAATTTGCATTCTGCAGTACTGCAAAACATGGTTTAGAATCATGGCTTTGTGACCCAGATAGCAACAAAATCTAAGCCTTTTATTCTCCTCCTACACTTGCTGAAATTAGAAACTCACTTGTGCCTGCAGCAGTAACACAAATAGGGACAAACATGAATTCAAATATGCAAACCTGTCTACTTATAAATTTAATTGAATTGAATTATTTATATAATATCAGTTCACAACAAATGTTATTTCAGGGCACCATAAAAAAGGAACAAGTCCAAATCCAACTCAGCCCAACTCAGGAAAATCCAGTTCAATACAGTCACATGAACCCAATTATTACAACACAATTAGATTCACAAAAGCTTAATTTATTTATAAAAAGTTATTTATTTAAGAAAACCAGGAGATTGCTTGAAATCTTCTTACTATCTTCCTCTGTGACTATGTATAAATAGCAGGCTTTTAAAATTTTAAGTTTTGTAAGACTTGTCACAAACCTGAGTGCAGCTCAGAGCAGCTGTACTAATTTGCTTTTTATAATAAAATGTTACTCATTGCTAATAAAAGAAGACGGACAGATAGATTTACTGATTTGACAAAATAAAACTGCAAAAAAGTGAGATTCTGAACAGTATATATAATATTTTTGTATTAAATGTAATTAAAACCAACAAAAACAAATACTCCCAATATGCTTTATTGTTTTTTTCTTTCATCATATGCATAGTTTGTTTATACATTGTTCAGTTCGTGAGATGGATTTATGGCATAGTGCAAAAGTTCTTTGTCCATCAAACAGTGATTTATATTTTATTTTGTGAAAACACAACTAAATAGTGCATAATATCAAAAATTGACAAGATAAACTTATGTGAAAGCTGCTACACCAACAAATATATAGGAAAGACAAATCTTCCATTACTAGAGCAAAGGTTCAACACAGGATTACATTTAGTTAACTGTATCATGCTCAGACAATGTAATGCTCTTTAAAACACAAATGAAGACAAATATATTTATTGTTTATATAACATCTTCAAAAACAACATAATAAATCTCATATAGTGAATATTTACTTATATTCTGACAAAATAGAAGAATAAAAAACATAAGAAAAAATACACAACTGAAAAATATATGCAGTCTGTTAAGAACAAAACAAAAATTAATGCATATTTAATAATTAGTTTATTTCTCCCTAATGGTATACTAATGTCGAGCAAATAGCAAAAGGTTTAAAAGGTTAAGACTGTTTTTTGTTTAAGGTCAAGTCCTCTGAGGATGGAAATGAAGTTGAATATAAAACACTGTCAATAAATTCATGCATCAAAACATTTATAAAAAAAAAACATTTTTCAAACAGAACTGTTTTTTTCTTAATATCAAAGAAACACAAACAAATACAGTTAGAATAAATTTATAGGAAGATGTTTGATAAAATTATCACTCATTTGATCACATAGCAGGGATGCTGTGGTCCTGCCCTGACCTTCAGACTGCCTCTCTCTGCGCTCAGGCGCCTCAGTGTATTCTTTTGATAAGCTGCGCTTCTTTTCTTTAATGTGTCAGTGTCTGTGTTTGACCCAAACCGAAAATCACCCCTCCACGAGCCGGTGGTTAAAAAGGGGTCATATCTGTCATCACCCAGCAAAGTCCCACAGCGACTAAAGTCAGTGAGAGTAGATGAGCAGTATGTGGTGGGAAAAACAGGCAGACTGTTTGTGGTGGAACGGTAAACGTAACTTCGCCGGCAGAGCTTAAAATAACACACGCCGCTGATTAAAAGGATGAAAAGAAAAGAAACGGTTGACAGCGCGATGATTAGGTAGAGTGTTAAGTTATCTTCTTCCTGAGACTCATCTGCGAACTGAAAAAGTTCATTAAAAACAGGTAGCCCGTCACTAATAGTGATGCTGACCGTCGCTGTGGCCGAAAGAGAATCACGGCCGTTATCTGTCACCAAAACCACAAGTGTATGTTTGGGCTCATCCTCCTCCATGAAGGCTCGCAGAGTTCGGATTTCTCCCGTGTGCAGATCTGCCATGAATAGGTTGAGTCGTGTCGCTTTGATGATTCTGTAGGCGAGCCAGGCGTTATGGCCACTGTCCGCATCCACAGCCACCACCTTGGTGACCAGGTAACCTCTAGGTGCTTCAATTGGCACCATGTCTTCAGCAATGAACCCTGAGGTTTGGACGGGATAGAGGATGACAGGCGCGTTGTCATTTTGGTCCTTAATATATATATTTACAGAGCAAATGGTGGAAAGTGGAGGATCGCCTCCATCTCGAGCAGTTACCTTGAGTTGGAAGTGGGCCGACTGTTCGTAATCGAAGAGGCGCGATGTGAAGAGCTCGCCTGTGTCTGGATTAATGGTAAGGAAAGATGACACGTCAGAGTTTGTATCTTTTGATATGCGATATATTATTTTTGCATTTGCTGCGTTGTCTATGTCCTGCGCTTGAAGTTTCATGACAAATGTGCCTACAGGTTGGTTTTCCAAAACATTGGCATTGTACACGCTCTGTGTAAAGGTCGGTGGGTTATCATTTACGTCATTAACAATGATTGTTATAACCTTTACACTGGAGAGTGAGGGAGAACCCGCATCAGTGGCAGTGACTGTGATGTTGTATTCTGGTTGGACTTCTCTGTCTAGCACCTCATCACTAACTAACATGTAATAGTTTTTGACTTCAGAAATTAGTTTAAATGGAACATTATCTGAGATTGAACACGTGACCCGACCACTGCTGCCAGTGTCCAGGTCGTAAATATTAATAAGAGCGATCATAGTTCCTGGTTTGCAATCCTCAGCCACCTTAGCGGAGGCTGACTTTATTTCTATCACTGGCTCATTATCATTCACATCAATAACATCAATTACAAGTTTGCAATGAGAGGCCTGACCGCCGCCATCTTTGGCCTGAACATCCAGTTCATGTGAGCTTGCTTCTTCATAGTCAATAACACCTGCAACTCGAACCTCCCCGTTGAGGGGGTTGATTTCAATAACCCCTCTCATCTTGTCTGACAGGTGGCTGAAAGAGTAAGTTATCTCTCCGTAGACACTCTTGTCCAAGTCTGTGGCATTCAGAGTTGCAATGACAGCCCCCAGAGGTGAGTTCTCTAACACAGAAGCTTTGTAGACTCTTTGGCTAAAAACTGGGACATTATCATTGGCATCCAAAACACGGATATGGATAGAGGCGGTTCCAGATCTGACTGGATTTCCTCCGTCAATCCCACTGATTTCCAGCATATGTTCATCTTCCGCCTCTCGATCCAAGGGCTTTTTAAGAACAAGCTCAGGATAAGCATTGCCATTTATTTCAGTGCTCATTTCAAGTGCAAAATGATCATTCTGGTTCAGTTTATATTCACGAACAGAGTTCGTGCCCAAATCGGGGTCATGCGCGCTCTCTAAAGGAAAGCGCCTCCCCAGAACTGTAGATTCCACCAAATCTAGTTTGATCTCCCCTGTAGCAAACGCTGGGCTGTTGTCGTTTATATCTGCTATGTCCAAAACTAAGCTGAATGCTTGAAGCGGATCTTCGAGTAAAAGCTGGAACTGCAGGATGCAGACGGTGGCTTGCGCGCACAGCTCCTCTCGGTCTATCCGCTGGCTGATGAGAAGATTCCCAGAGGCAGTGTCCAGTTCGCAGAGCTGGCTAGTTCCTTCTGCAACAACCCGGGCTCGACGGGAATGAAGCTCTGACAGCTGCAGCCCCAGATCCCGCGCAACGTTTCCGATAACGGAGCCCCTCTGCATCTCCTCTGGAAAAACATAACGGACCTCTCCGAATGAAACGCCAAATAGGAGAGCGCAGAGGAAAAAATCAGTCCACCATTTTAAGTTTACTCGATGATCCATCATACAACATGCTTTCAAAAAAAAATACACGGTCGACATTATATTTAAATCCAACTACAAAGCTGAAAACGCAGCAATAATCCGACGTTGCTCTGCTCCTCTTGCTGAGTTATTCATGCTCTGTTAGTGATGCTGTCAGCTTCTATTCCTCTCCCTCCTTTCCCATTCCACCACTGTTTTTTTTCCTCCCTCTATTTCTCTCTGACTCACACACTCACGCAGCCGCTGTCTTTCTCTCCCTCCTCCACTGGCACAAATGCGCATCCATGCACAACTCTCTGCTCAAACCTATTGCTCCAGTTCTACTGACACAGATAGGGAGAGACATTACCATCCATGAGTTAGGCATTACAGTAGAGCGTCACCAAGAGACGAAAAGTGATATTGCAACTTATTTTTCATGTACATATATCTGACTGTGACTGAGATATCAGCAGAAAGAAAAAAGAAATAAGTCACTAAATACAAATTTTTATGAAAAAAATAAGATTTTAAGCAGATGGGGACTAATACAGCAAAAGAAAAATACGTGGTATATTTTGTTTTTTACTATACTGCCCATCTAATAAATGTTTTACAAAGCAATAAATAAATAAATAAGGATGTGTGAGGGCCCACATGTTGAATAGAGTTCTGATTGTAATTATTTGGTATCAAGTGAGATTATTAGGAAATTCTCCATATGGATTTATAAATTAAAATAAGTAGTACACAAAGTACATTTTTTTTGTTTAGTTTTCTTTTTTAAACATATTTTTAATGTTTTGTCAAACAGCATTTAGGGGTTAAATGCTGTTAAAGTGTTAATTTAGTGTTTTGTAATAATTTCTTTTAAGATATCTATCATAATTTCTGCATTAAATACAACAGTTTATTGTTCATTTGGTTGTTGAAAAAGTCATTTACTCAACATAGTTAAACTTTAATTTTTATCCTTTTCACATCACAATAAATGTTGTACATAAGTTTCATTTTGTTTTGTCTGTCCATAATAGCAGAGGATCCTCCAAATGATTATGGCTGGCTGTGGCTCAGTGTGGATCAGTGGTTAGAGCAGTTCTCCTCCAATGAGAGCTGGAAATTCAATTCCTGGCAGTAGTTTCATGTTGAAGTGTCCCTGGTCAAGACACCTCATTGCCTCTAATGTAGGCTATATCTCATTGGTGTATGTATGAATGTGTAGCTTTGTAGACATGTAGTAGATTGCTGTATTTCTATACAGTGCTAGAGTGCTGTATGAATATATGACAAGATGGGTAAATGAGGGCAAATTGTGTTGTAAAGTGCCTTCTGTTGCCTGGTTGGTTAGAAAGGTGCCATATAAGAACAGTTCATTTACCAAAGCCTCCCTAAAGATCCTGTATTTTAAGGGTTTTAGAAAGTTAAAAACTGTAATTCTGATGTACGTGGTCTGCTGAAAAGTTACCAATGGACTCTTAAATTACATACAATTTAAGATGCTAATATATCAAATATGAGTTATTTTCATAACAAATATGATAGGTAAGAACCTTAGGGTCATATGTTGGGTTAGTTTTACCAAATATTGGTTCAAGCCATGACTCAGGGGTTGGGTCAGCGACACGCCATTTTTTTAAAAGGAACTCCACAGAAGGACCTCCACAGCTTGACTAATTCTGTTGGGTTACAGGTTGGGTAGCTTTGATGAAATATTGGGTGAAAACTTTACCCAATTGGTTGGATTAAATACAAGGCTTATGAGGCCATTCCCTCTTCACAAACTGTGACCTGATCAAACAACCCCTGACTTCTACTTTGAAATAAAACATGGTAAACTAAAATGGCATCCTAATAGTTTTAAAGTAAATATGGTTATTTTTTTAAATTCAGTTTTTTATTTATGTATCTGATTAAAGACATTTTAACAGATAACACTAGCTAGAGAATGTTTGATATATTGTTTTTAGGTATTTTAGAATGTGGATTTGGTTGCTCTGTTTGACAAACTATTGAGATATATTAATGTGTATGTGTGCAGCGGCGCTGGATTCATTTTTGAGGTAGGGAGGCCGATGGGGTGTTTCGTCACCTTGCACTTTCTGTTTGTGTGCACCTTGAATGTCAGGAGCGCACATTCAGTTTTGCCACACGGTAATGTCAGTGGGTACTTTCACAGCCATCAGATCTGGAAAAGCTTGCAACAAAAGTCTTTCTTTTGAAAATGAAAAAAAATGTACATGTAACAAACTGCAGTCATGAATAAGGTGTTCTTTTTTCACAGGGATGTGTAGATATACATTTCTCTGTTTATCAGTAGTAAAGTGTGTTATTAGTGAAATGAAGAGCGTCTCTTTAGTTTGTCATCCTCTCATCATCGCTGTTCACACATCTGTGAACAGCAAGGGGTCATTTTGACCACTACATAACCTCAATTAATTCCCCTTGCAAGTTTACAACTAAGATAAAAATTGATTTATTTAACTAAACAATGATTTTAAAAACTAAAATAGACTATTTTTAATTTAATACACAACGTTTAATTATGCATCAAGCTTTTACCTGTATCAAATCATCAGCAAACATCAATTAACAATTAATTAATTAATGAAAAGTTTTCACCTGTGATTTTTTTATTCAAATCATTTATTAGGAGTGATGATCATTAGTAAAACTAACTGCTTTTTAAATGACCATGGAAAAAAATAAACGCAAGTAAATAATAAACACTGGCACAAGAGCCGGTTTGGAACAGCGTCACCCCAGCCCTGGATGTCTGAGATTAGCCTACATCACGGCTGTTTCTGAGTGACATGCATTCAGAAACCAAATCAGACCTGCTGCCATTGTCTTCTTTTCCTCCTCTGGCTAAATTTTCTCCAAAGCGACCTGCCATCGCAGCACAGCTGAAAACTCCAGCTGCTTTTAGCCGAGCAAAAATGACAAACTATCCACGCAATTATTTGTCTACCCTGACAGAAAAAGATATCTGCTCTGGGCCAAATATAGGTGAGCATTTTGGCCTGGACCCGTAAACAGACTTGGGTCCGGGGTCTCTATTTTTTCAACAGCACGGGCGTGGATCTAGGTCAGAGGTGGCCTACGGGTGCTATAAATGTACTCATTTACTTAGAAATATTCTTATTTTATTTTTAGGCTGATTTGGTCCAGACCCGAACCGGATAAAAGCCAAAATGTTTTTTGTAGGTGTCAGGCAGGCTCATGAGCCCAGCCTGACCCGGAGCTGGTGCACGTGCGTAAATTCTGGAGCTGCTGACTGTTATCCAGATCTGAATGCTGTAGATTTCATCTGTGCCTCTGTCTGGATCTAAACAGAGAGAGAGCTGTCAGTCACAGCTTGTCAGCGTTGGATGTAGCCTGTGTAAATGTCTGATGGGACCAGCTGACAGGCAGGGCCATCAAGAGTGTGTGTGTGGCATGTGTGTGTGTGTGTGTGGGGGGGGGGGTTCCATTTTGTGTGTGTGTGTGTGAAAACTATATGCACTGCTGGGAATTATTTGGAGTCAGAATATTAATATGTATTTTCTAATACATTTTCCAGCTAATAACATTGATGAAGAAAGCTTATTTCTTCTAAATGCGAAATGCCTGACATACCTGATACCTCATCTTGGTCCTTGTCTGAAATTTCAACGTCATATAGCAAAGTTTCTCGTGTTGCACTTTCTAAGAAGAAGGAGGACGTCGGGTGATTTTCAGGTGGTTTTAGTGCCTCACAACATGGCACACAGCTTCCACAACTGATTTTGTTTTCTTCTTCTCTCTCTGTGCACTCACAAACATTCAACTCACCACAAGTGACGCCCTCTGGTGGCGCGAAAGTGTATCTACATACAAAGTGTAACCTTGAGGTTTTGAATGTCTCCATGTTTAAGCACAGACTAAAGATCAAACTATTGCTTATAAACCAAACATACAATAAAACAAGCATATTGGGGTGTTCACATTTTACAAATAGCACTAAAAATTAACATTTGCCACAATAGGACAAGACAAAATGTGATATGTGTTTTAAATGTGAAATGCCTTTAGGACACAACATAAGACATTTTTTTTTCTCATCTAAAAGTAATTCATAATATATATTCAAGTTCAATATATTTCCTAGTAACTGAAACATGAGTGCTATAAAGTATCCATGAATTTCATTTTCTTCCAACAAATCTGCTCATCACATCCAGATTTCCAGTGTCTTGGGGCGCAATCTCTCCAAGATAATTTTTATGTAAATTGATTACTGAAGATAAAACAAACAATTTAGGCTACTATGACAGCACTGTACAAATTACAGTAACATTAGACTGTACTCAAATATAGCAATTTGCTTAATTTAAATGTTTTAGGATAAGCACTTACTCAAGGTTTTTCCTTATGTGGCACCCAGGGTCATTGAGCTATTTAAAGTCACCCCTCAACATTTTTTTTAAATTTTATTTTCTGTGTTTTAAGTATTTATGCTGTGTGGTACTGACTCACAATTACTAGATGATTTAAAAAAAATTCTGCAGTATTACCAATTGACGCCAAAAGATGGCAGTAGTGGCACGTGAGTGGGAGGGACCTGTAAAAATAAGCCGATGTACTGTCATCAGCTGTACTGTTGTCGACATCGCAGCGAAGCCACTACTAAGAGTATGGTTTCTGTTTTAACAGAATAAAAGACACCCTGTTATACACCAAGTCAGTGTGTCTGCCGTCATACCTCATGTCATGTAACCCTGACACTCTGGGGGAAAAAATACAGATTATCAGCAAACCTGAACTTAAATAATTGACATGCTCTGCAAACACTGTTTCTTGTTAACACATATCTTTAAAATTAGGTATCATACTGAACGACGCACTTAACATAATAGTTCAACAAATTTCGACCACAGATTAACTTGGCGACACGCCTCCAAGACAATACACAGGGCAAAACTACCCAAAACACAGCACCCTGCCTGCAAGAACGTGAACAGGGGAAATTAACCCATGAAAGTCAGCAGAGAGCGGTGGAGTAACAAATTGTCTTTCTAAGCACACAAAACTGTTCAAAAACCACATTACTACTCCTTCTCTAACATTTGGGCAGTTTAGTTACACATTGATGGAATATTTATGAGTGTAACCTGTAAAGTAACCTATCAAATCTGGTGACAGGGCAGAGAGCCTCACCTGAATGCAACCTGCCATCACACCGTCCACAAACAAAGGTTCCGCAATTACACTGCTTGCATTTATCAGTCCTTTTCACCACGCAGTTGAATTAAAGTGCAAATTCAAAACAGGGTGGTCCCAATTATGTTGGGTGTACTAAACAATAAGTTCACAAAGAGTATTATATGAAGCATATTAAAAACTAGAATTCAAATAAGCTAAAATGTCTTGCATGAATGGGTTAAAATATTGAGTATAACTTTTAAAATGTACAAATGCATGGTTAAATTGATCCGATTAAAGAGTTATTTGCTAAATATATGTTGTGTTATTGTGAAAAGTTCATGGTTGTAAGAGGAAGTGATGCGGAAATTTACAGATATTTTTGTCATTCACTGGTGAGACGCAAACAGTGACAATTGTGTAACTTTACTGGCTAAAATGGAGTAAAACGTGATCAAGAGTTTGTGTACAAAATAGCGTGTATAGTTGAATGTCTCAAATCTTCTACTTGACAGTCTTCATGAAACCATGCTCTACTATGTTTTTTTGTTTTGAGGTGCACAAATGCTTATTATATCATTAGTTTGTTGAATGTAGTTAACATTCATCATTAGCAAAGTGAATGTACTTTTAGCCACCGTGAAGCCAAAAACCAGCTAACACGAAGGTCTAAACAAGTGTTTTTGACGTGGAATTTTTTTTGGGAAATTCAGGGTTTGGTACACCCAGTTGAGTCTATATGTGGGGTTATGAAATTGTGTGGAGAAGCTTACACTCTGACTGGCTGTTCTAAACCTGCTGTTCATCTGTGGAACTAGAGAGTGATAAAGGAGCCAGGAATACCCTTCGCCATCTTTATCATCTGAGTTTGTCACTCTGGTAAAAGGTAATGAGTGGAAATAAATCTTCAGAATAAGGTATTACACTGTGATATCCAATAGACTTACATATATTTGTTAACTTTACTAAGTTATCAAAACTATGCTCTTATGACTAGTATTTATGAATTAACAGTTACTTGCATTGTGAAAAACGCAAAATACTTAGTGTTTAGACTGAACATTACTTTATTAAGAGTTAAGCTCACTAGCAATAATAAGTAGCCAACGTCACCCACATGACGTGCGCATGCGCAGCTCAGTCTCTCCCACTCAGTAACAACAGTCCAGCACAGAGTGTATCCTGCTGACTGGATATTTGCGCTGTCTTGTTTCTTGTTTTGAAGAATAATAAGGTAAGTTCTCAAGCAAGCATGTCCGTGAATATGTTTTTATTACTGCTACAACTGTTAGCGTTCGCTCTAACGTTAGCATTAGTTAGCTTGCTAACGAACCAAACAGACATAGCGTTAGCCTGTTCAGGCCATGGTTAAGGCGAGTTCAGTCGGTTTACCACTGTAATCCTGGGATGAGCTTAAAATGTTTTAACAGTTTCACATCCTAGTTACTTAAAACACCTTTCGACACTTGTCCGTTTTGGGGTTCTTAGTTGTTTTTCAAGGGACAATTTTAATGTCAGAATAATTTTTAAACCATGACCTTCATCTCTGATATTTTAAAAAGAAATCTTGAGACATCTGTTAAGCTTGAATGACCACCTTTTAAGGGCTAATAAAATTCAAATGTTATATTTTACGTTTTAACATTTTTCCACATGCTCACATTTAAAGCTGTTGTCCCAGTGTGAGGACAGAGAGAACTACTGCATAATAGGGTGGGAAAAAAATCTGATTAATTATTTTGACCAAAAATATTAGGAAACGATAGCCCTCAGGTCAAACTTGCCTGAAATTGTAATTTATTATTTAATACATTTTTTTTTCTGTTATGGCTGTGTCAATAAACTACAAACCATGATATCAGTAAAACATCCTTTTAACTATAACATTCTTTGTCGTTTTCAGAACAAGTGCTCAGAGTTAGTGAACAGCTGCCTTGTCAACGCAGGCCCAGTGCAGTGGAGGTAAGATGCCAGTAGCTTATATCTGGAGAACATTTCATTTTAAAGGAATAGTTCACTCTAAAATGAAAATGCAGTCATCATCTACTCTTAAATAGAAATATACAGTACATGTGAAACAATCTAAGTATAACCTACAATTCCTGTAGAATCTATATTTAATTAACTGCAAAGAAACAATCTACAGCTGTAACAGCCAATAAATTGTTTGCTCCACTGTCAAATAATTCAGTGACACTTATTTCGTATAGACTTTCAAATACATTTTTGTACTGTAGCTTTTGAATGCTGCATTATCTGGAGCCTCATTTGTTCATTATCCACTCCTGGAAACCAGATGTGACGGCGATGTGCACCATTGTGCTCCGAGGTCTCCTTCTTCTACTTGGTGATGACCCCAGTGACTTCTACATAACCTGCTTTGTAAGTTCTCATAGGAGCACTTATGGGGAAATTTGATTTGTTTACCAGTGTTTCAGTGACAGTAAGATTAAAAAAAAAAAAAAGTAATTCATGGAAATATTCTGTATTAAGTACAAACATTGGCGAGGGTTGCTTGCTAACTGACAGTTTGGTGTATGCCAGTGGGGTAAAGTTTCCAGTCTATCTCATGTGAAGTGAGACGAATCATACATTGTTAGTCTCCAAAGCTGAGTTTGTTAAATGCAAGACCTTGTATATATTCTTTTTTTGTAGTTTCTGTTTTATTTTGAATGATGCTGTTAAGAGAGAATGCAACGGCAGAGAAAGACTTGCAGCAAACAGCCCAGGACGAATTCAAACCCAGGGTTGCTGTGGGAAAGATACAGGCTCAGTATGTGATACATGCTCTACCAGGTGAGCTGCCGGAGCCCTCCTGACCTTGCTTATGTCACTTAAGATTTAAAAAAGGAAAAAAAAAGGATCATGGTTGGATTGTCTGGTAGTTCACATGGTAGAGATGTATCACATATGAAGACTGAGTCCAAACCACAGCACCTGCGGTCTGATTTGGAAGGAAAACTTTGGTGCATGTTTCCTTCTCTCTGTGCAACTCACTCCAAATTAGCTCCACTTTCACCCAGTGTCTACTGCCGTCATTGTTGAGGAAGGTATTGTGCGGAATGATTTCCAGAGCCTACCTGAGGCACTTTGCCTCTTGTTTGGACTGTCATATGCTATACAGTTGGACTACCCTAAAGCCATGAAAACCACATTTTGCTTCATACATAGAGTGATATTTGGCTTGGGAGAGAACAAACTCCCACCAAAACTGCAAAGTCTTAAAAATCTCTTGTTGATTTAGAATGCAAATGTACAAGTGGTGACTTTTGGCAAATCTCAATTGTTCATGAGTGGATTCAGTTGTTCAGTTATTTTTTATTGTTCACTACATTAAGACACTCAAGTTACTAGAGGCTGTAGATCTTTGATATTCATTCACACATATGTGAGATAAATTGACAGTCATTATCTTTTTAGGTTTCTTCACTCATTCAACGAAGCCACTTTGCACGTGTTGGCCATTTTTTTGTTTTTCTCCCCACACATATATCTATATTTTATTTACTGAATTTAAGTAACGTTATTCAGGGATACAAATGTGTACTTGTCAGATTTGTTTGTTCATTACGAAGGTTGGTCTAAGTGTTTACTGTATTATTGATCTTACAGTATTGAAGCTGTTTGTGGATGTAATTAAAGACAATTTTTAAAGTTGATTTAAAAGGAAGAAAAATAAATAAACTCAACATCAACTGTGTTATTACCTTAATTTCATGTTTAATTGTTTAGATAATTTTAGAAAATTGTAACCTTTTTGGATTCATGCATAGATATTGAGGCATGTAATACTTACATATTTTTCTTTTTTTAGTTAGGCCCATTAAAACAAAATGCTTCACCATGGTTGCTGCATCATAAGTATTTTATTTGATATTACTAGCAAATGCACTAGTGCAGGTTGTTTAATGCAGACAATTGCTTTTTTTTGTATGTATAAGAAAAGTGTGGAAACTGTTTTTTTTTTTTTTTTTTTTAAAAAAAGGAAGAAAAATTCATCTTTTTTGTTGATTTCTTTTGGATTTCCACCGTTAGGGGAAAAAAAGTGCAGTGTTGTCAAAAAAAATATTTTCTTCTGATTTAATGGAAGCCCTCAACGTTTTGGATGTGCTTCAGGTATTTAATTAATATTTAATTCATTTTTTTAATTTGTTCAATACATATTTTAAATTGTATACAGCCTTTCTTTTTCTGAGTCAGACAATGAGAGATTATTAAAACCTGAAAAGTTCCAATAGTAGGTTTAAAGCTACACAAAGATTCATATTAGAAATTTTGAATTTTTGAAGTGTTGATTATAACTAGTCACCAGAGGTACTTTTAAGTTTTAAAATAAATAGGCAACCCAGGGTGCTGTATGTGGTGGTAATCACTGATAAAATGCTACACTATACAAGACCAAGGAGGGGTTTCTGAGGCAGAATAATTTAGTTGCAAAATGAAGTATTAAAAATATAAATGAATCAGGTATGTTAAAGGTATCTTTTTTAAAGCTGGAAAGTAACGGTTTAATGAAGGAGCGATCCATTTCATGAAAGAAAATAGAAAACTTGTATAAAAAACATACATTGATTTATAATACAAAAGGTATTATAGTTAAAAAAAGTAGCAAGTATGTAATCACCATAGAAAATACATGATTTCTGTAAATAAGAAAACTATCCAATGAAAGACAATGAAGTGTGTCTACATGTCACAAACACAAATCAGAATGGAAAAAAGTTTCAGCGATATTTTATGAGTGATAGGCCTACCTCAGGAGAACCATCACTGTCCCCAAACACATCAGCAAACTCAGTTGGACTTTTCTTCAGAGTGTGGTCAGCAGGCAGCGTGTTGTCATTGTAAGATGAAACAAACTTAAAGTCACTGGTTCTAGATCCTGTTGTCAGGTAGGCATCATAATTATAAGAGCTGCGTAAAGTTCCAGTGCCGTCAACATCTGCATAATTAGGAGGGAGATAAGCGCCAGGTATGGCAACTGCTCCATCAAACAACAGTCTGGGCTTTCTCCTGCGACAGAACCTGACACCCAGGATGATGATGATGAAGGTCAGGAAGAAGGTGGACACACAAACTAGTGCTATGATCAGATATGAGGTCAGTTTGGAGTTCTTCTCCTCATAAGAAATATCTTTCAGTTCTGGCACCTCAGCTAAGTTATCAGAAATCAGTAAATACATGGCACAGGTGGCAGACAGAGGGGGCTGTCCGTTATCTTTCACTGCCACGATCAGGTTCTGTTTCATGCTGTCAGATTCAGAAATGTCCCGCTGGGTCCTAATCTCTCCACTGTGCAGTCCAATAGTGAAAAGTCCTGGATCAGTGGATTTGACTATATGATAGGACAACCAGGCGTTCTGTCCAGAATCCACGTCCACCGCGATCACTTTGGACACAAGAGAGCCTCCGTGTGCAGCTTTAGGGACCAGCTCGGTCATGAAGGAGCTGCCCTCCGGGGCGGGGTACAGGATCTGAGGAGAGTTGTCATTCACATCCGATATGAACACACTGACGCTCACATTGCTGCTCAGCGGAGGAGAACCGTTGTCTCTGGCTATCACGTGCACTTTAAAACTCTTGAACTGTTCATAATCAAACGACCTGACAGCGTGGATCACCCCCGTGTCTCCGTTAACAGAAACATAGGAGGACACAGGGGCTCCATTCACCTCACCAGGTAACAGAGAATAAATTACTGTCCCATTTTGTCTCCAGTCAGGGTCTCGAGCAGTAACAGAACACAAAGTGGAGCCAGCTTTGTTATTTTCACTCACATATGCGCTGTAGGACTGTTCCTCAAACACAGGTGGGTTGTCGTTGATGTCAGCTACAGATAAGTGGACAGTTTTAGAGGAGGACATAGGTGGAGAGCCTTCATCAGTGGCACTGATTGTAATGTTGTAATCAGACACTAGTTCACGGTCCAGTTGTCCCGTCGTCACCACTGAATAATAGTTTTTAATGGAAGGGACCAACTTAAAAGGGAGATTTTGCTGGATGGAGCAAAAGACTTGTCTGTTCTTCTCAGAGTCTCTGTCCTGTACGTTAATGATGCCCACCTCTGTACCAGGTGGGATGTCTTCTGGGATGGGATTGGTCAGTGATTTCAAATTGATTAAAGGGGCGTTGTCATTAACATCAGTGATAGAAATTATGGCCTTAGCATAAGATGATAGCCCTAGGCCATCTTTTGCTTTTACACGTATTTCATATGATTCTGTGGTTTCATAGTCAACAATATCAATTAAACGTATTTCACCTTTTTTACGGTCAATACTAAATACTTTCTTCCCTTCTTCAGAAACATGTCCAAAATCATAAGTCACAACTCCATTCACTCCCTCATCTGCATCAGTTGCACTCACAGTAATCACTACAGTACCTAAAGGAGAGTTTTCAGGCAGACTGGCTTCATAAACGGCCTGACTGAACACTGGGGCGTTATCATTAGCATCCAACACAGAGACATGAATAACTGCAGTACCTGATCTCTGAGGAGATCCTCCATCTAAAGCTGTTAGCGTCATTTTGATTTCATTTTGTTTTTCACGATCTAACTCTTTATCAAGAATGAGCTCTAATTTGTTTCCATCTGCAGCCAAAATGAAATTTTCATTTTGTTCAAGGCTGTATTGCTGAACGGAATTTTGTCCCACATCCGCATCGTGCGCCTCCTCGATCACAAAGCGAGCTCCCCTGTCTGCAGACTCCTGAATTTCTATATCGATCAATTCTTCGTTAAATTGTGGCGAGTTATCATTAATATCTTGGATATGTAGGCTGATGCGGTGGAGCTCGAGAGGATTCTCCAGCACTAGCTCCTGCTTTAAAATGCACGAAGCCTTTTCTCCACAAAGCCCCTCTCGGTCAATCCTGTCGGCCACAATCAGCTCTCCGTTCTTCAGGTTTAGGTCACAGTAACGTTTGTCGGCTCCGTCGGTGTCAATGCGCGCTCTTCTGACAGACAGCGCGCCCGTCGGCAGCCCGAGATCCTTGGCGACATTTCCAATAACCGATCCTCGTTTTATCTCCTCCGGGAAAGAATAGCTCAGGTCTCCATATGCGACGTGGAACCAACAAAGGAAGAAACACATCCCATACGTCTGAATAAAGATAATTTTAGAATCCATTCTTAATGACGAGTTACTATCAAGTTAGGAGAAAAATACTAAATTAACACGACACAACCAACAGAAAGTGCAGTTCGACCCTTAGCTTGTTGTGTTACTAGTCAAGATCCTAAGGATTTTTCCACAGCGAAAAGACGAGGAATCCAATCATTATAAGGCAGTTATATAGCGCCACCGTGAGTTAAAATAAACCAAAACATTTATGAAGGAAACACAAGTACTTAAAATTTTCACCTGAAAAGCACGACATTCACTCAAAATTTGCAACTGCAGCTATTCCCTAAGTTTTACCACTGTAAATATATTCATGCAGAAAGTGTATGATTGGCTGGAATTGACGTCCAAGCACCACATTTCTTTAAAAAAAACACAGTTATACATGTTTTCATGCAGTCAACTATGTATTTTCTTAAAAAAAGAAAAAAAGTTGTATGTAGCTTTGATGAATACCTGACGTTTGTCCAATGACCACACAGCCTCTCAGAGTCAATCATGACAGTTTTATTCATCACGACTATTGTCACGCAGGGTTATATGATTTGTTGTCAGTTATTTCCTAAGACCCCCTTCTTAAATTCACTCTGATACCAGAGGTTCTTGATTTGCAATAAATTTTGGCTAAAAAATACTTCAGTCCAGCAATTTGTTTGTCAGGGTAGATTTCGTTTTATTTATTGTTTATTTGATTTATTATGTGTTTATTTTTCCCCACCAGTATCTACGAGACGATTTTTTTGTCAAACTGAAAACTGAATAGCCTAAAAGATAAGACAAGAATTTATGCTTTGACTTTTATCCAGGAATGCTAATTTTATGACTTTAGATTGTGCTACTCTTCGTTTATACGATTTTTCTGTTTTTCTGTAAAGTATAGTACACTAAATGACTTGATAAATGTTAATGATTTTAATAATTTATAAATCTATTGCAGTNTCATCTAAAATTTAGATATTTATCAAGTCAATAATACAAACACCTTATGGGCACCCATCTACATGAGTTATGCAATCACTTTACTATTAAATAATAAAAGCCTAATTATGAGGTAAAAAGTTGCTAGCATGGCTGTAAATGGGATCTGCCCTCATGTAAAATAAGCCATAATTTATGTAGGGTGTGCTGAATGGTGCTTGTTAAACAGATGAGCAGATTTTGTGTCCTTATACAAAAATTGGAGCCAGGTATTTGTTCAGGCAATTTTCAAAACAAATCTCCAAGTGGAAAAAAATCTAAATATTTGACAAAAAACTGTACTATAAAAACTGTTAGAGGGAGGAAAATGCATGAAAAATGTTTTTTTAATTTGTTGCAAAACTTTACTGTACAACATTTAGTTAAAGATGCGACTAACCCGACTGCAGTCACTTTTAACAAGTTTTAGTACATTTAAAACTGAATTTATCAATACAGACCAAAGTAAGACCACTGACATTAAACTACAAGCCACACATCTAGATAATCAAAACTTTCATTAAACATCCTTTTCTACACACTTTAGGAAATCAGAAAACACTCATATTAAAGTCACATCACAACTTCTGACGAATAAGTTTACGTAAACTTTGCCAAGTCAAAAGCTGTTGAAAACTTGTTTTTAGTTACAACAGAAAACCAAGCAAGAATGTAAAATACAAATACCAAAACTCACAACTGTGAAACTAAAACATGCCCTTATGACTAAAAACATATGATGCACTGAGTAAAATATTAGTAAAAATTTAAAGAAAAAATTGCCCATGCTAAAGCTTTACAGCTTGACCACAAGTAAATAAATAATTGTTTCACTTTAATTGTTGCTGTCTTTGATTTGTTTTCTTTAGATCAGTGTATCATTTTTTTTGATTAAATAGCCTACTGTAGGGAGATGACAGCTTGTTCTGTACTGTTACCCTATCTTTATTAGGTGCAGTGTAACTGATTTCATCCAATATATTGTGATCATAAGACACAATGCCTTCTGCTTTAGTTTATTCCAAAGTCTTTGACTAAATAAGTTAGCATGACGTGGCATGCCTTTGAAAATTCACATACAAATTATTGTGACATGCAAAAATAATAAAAATAAAAATTCACAGAGGGCCAAGTTACTTTGATGTAATTCCAGAAACTAGGAAGATTCCTAACTTGATCACTCAGCAACAAAGTTAACATAATAAAATGTTGAAGTATAACTTTGAACAATGTCTTTTAAATTGTTTTAGAAAAAAAGAGGAAAGAAAATTAAATAAAAAAGAATAACAGAAAAAGAAAGAAAAAAGATAAAGAACAGGTGAAAGAAGAAGATAATTCTGAAAAAAAACATAAAACAGTAAATATTAGGTGAAACAATACATTTACTAATTCTCAACTGGATCAGTTCCACAACCAGTAATACAAGCAATAACAGTAAGAATGTGCTTTGTTACACAGAAACAAATATCTACGTCTGTGAAGCCATTTAAGTGTTCAAAAGCATCACCATTGTCATTGTGTGTGTGTGTGTAAATTTATAATGAAGTGGTAGTAGATTGGAAAAAAGTAGTAACTTGCATAAAATGCTTAAAAAGCCAAGTAGTGTATATACAATCTCAAAAAAGTAAGACAAAATAAATTAAACGGCAAAATGTGCAGCTAAGAAATAAACACAAAATAACTCAACTTTTAAAATTGTGTTGTGAACTAGATCTGAATGAAAAACATACAAAATTAATATTATAAACCTAAATAGCATGTTGCAGTTGATATATTTTTTATTCTTATGGAGAAACATTTAAAAAGTCTCAAAAGAACTCATTCTAAAAACAAAATACCTACAATTACTATGCCTAAACTCTTTCAGTAACATGGATAGCGACAAGAGTAACAAGTTAAGTAGGACTGCTGTTCTGCAGTGCACAACTAAAAAATAAATAAAATAAAAAATATGGGTGAAACTAAGGAAACTATAAATTTTACTAGCATTTACAAAAACATAAGCCTACCTCAAGAGAACCATCACTGTCCCCAAACACATCAGCAAACTCAGTTGGACTTTTCTTCAGAGTGTGGTCAGCAGGCAGCGTGTTGTCATTGTAAGATGAGACAAACTTAAAGTCACTGGTTCTAGATCCTGTTGTCAGGTAGGCATCATAATTGTAAGAGCTGCGTAAAGTTCCAGTGCCTTCAACATCTGCATAATTAGGAGGGAGATAAGCGCCGGGAATGGCAACTGCTCCATCAAATAATAGTCTCGGCTTTCTCCTGCGACAGAACCTAACACCCAGGATGATGATGATGAAGGTCAGGAAGAAGGTGGACACACAAACCAGCGCAATGATCAGATAGGAGGTCAGTTTGGAGTTCTTCTCCTCATAAGAAATATCTTTCAGTTCTGGCACCTCAGCCAAGTTATCAGAAATCAGTAAATACATGGCACAGGTGACAGACAGAGGGGGCTGTCCGTTATCTTTCACTGCCACAATCAGGTTCTGTTTCATGCTGTCAGATTGTGAAATGTCCCGCTGTGTCCTGATTTCTCCACTGTGTAGACCTATAGTGAAAAGTCCCGGATCGGTAGTTTTGACTATATGATAGGACAGCCAGGCGTTCTGTCCGGAGTCTGCATCCACTGCAATTACTTTGGACACCAGAGAGCCTCCGTGTGCAGCTTTGGGGATGAGCTCCGTCATGAAGGAGCTGCCCTCTGGGGCGGGATACAGGATCTGAGGAGAGTTGTCATTCACATCTGATATGAACACACTGACGCTCACGTTGCTGCTAAGTGGAGGAGAACCATTGTCTCTGGCCATCACGTGCACTTTAAAACTTCTGAACTGTTCATAATCAAGCGACCGGACAGCGTGGATCAACCCTGTGTCTCCATTAACAGACACATAGGAGGACACCGGAGCTCCGTTCACCTCTCCAGGTAACAGAGAATAAATCACTGTACCGTTTTGTCTCCAGTCAGGGTCTCGAGCAACAACAGAACATAAGGTGGAGCCAGCTTTATTATTTTCATTTACATATGCGTTGTAGGACTGTTCTTCAAATGCAGGTGGGTTGTCGTTGATGTCAGCTACAGATAAGTGAACAGTTTTGGAGGAGGACAGAGGTGGAGAGCCCTCGTCAGTGGCACTGATTGTAATGTTGTAATCAGACACTAGTTCACGGTCCAGTTGTCCCGTCGTCACCACTGAATAATAGTTTTTAATAGAAGGAACCAATTTAAAAGGGACATTTTGCTGGATGGAGCAGCGGACCTGTCGGTTCTTCTCAGAGTCTCTGTCCTGCACATTAATGATGCCCACCTCTGTACCTGGTGGGATGTCTTCTGAGATGGCATTGGTCAGTGATTTCAAATTGATTAAAGGGGCGTTGTCATTCACATCAATTATAGAAATGATTACTTTAGCATAGGATGACAGCCCAAGCCCATCCTTTGCTTTAACACGTATTTCATATGATGTTGTGATTTCATAATCAACAATATCAATTAGGCTTATTTCACCTATTTTAATGTCAATACTAAATATTTTCATTACTTCTTCAGAAACATGTCCAAAATCATAAGTCACAACCCCATTCACTCCCTCATCTGCATCAGTTGCACTCACAGTAATCACTACAGTACCTAAAGGAGAGTTTTCAGGCAGACTGGCTTCATAAACGGCCTGACTGAACACTGGGGCGTTATCATTAGCATCCAACACAGAGACATGAATAACTGCAGTACCTGATCTCTGAGGAGATCCTCCATCTAAAGCTGTTAGCGTCATTTTGATTTCATTTTGTTTTTCACGATCTAACTCTTTATCAAGAATGAGCTCTAATTTGTTTCCATCTGCAGCCAAAATGAAATTTTCATTTTGTTCAAGGCTGTATTGCTGAACGGAATTTTGTCCCACATCCGCATCGTGCGCCTCCTCGATCACAAAGCGAGCTCCCCTGTCTGCAGACTCCTGAATTTCTATATCGATCAATTCTTCGTTAAATTGTGGCGAGTTATCATTAATATCTTGGATATGTAGGCTGATGCGGTGGAGCTCGAGAGGATTCTCCAGCACTAGCTCCTGCTTTAAAATGCACGAAGCCTTTTCTCCACAAAGCCCCTCTCGGTCAATCCTGTCGGCCACAATCAGCTCTCCGTTCTTCAGGTTTAGGTCACAGTAACGTTTGTCTGCTCCGTCGGTGTCAATGCGCGCTCTTCTGACAGACAGCGCGCCCGTCGGCAGCCCGAGATCCTTGGCGACATTTCCAATAACTGACCCTCTTTTCATCTCCTCCGGGAAAGAATAGCTCAGTTCTCCATATGCGACGTGGAACCAACAAAGGAAAAAGCAAAGTCCACACGTATGAAAAAAGATCTTTTTAGAATCCATCATTAATGACGAGTTGCCATCAGGTTTAGGAAATATAAAGGGAATAATAATAATAATAATAAAACAACTTAAGTAATATTTCACGATCTTAAGATGAAATGCTGTTCGATCCTCAGTGCTTTGCTATCTATCTGTAACGAGACAGACGCACAAGAACATGGCCACACCAAATGCGAACGATAGCTAAACATCATAAGGCAGGTATATTGCGCCACCGTGAGGTGTAATAAATTCAGACACATATTATGTATAAACAACAGTACTGATGTAAGTGGCAAGGAGATAACATTCCATCAAAAGTTCCAATTTCATCTGTTCACCAAGTTTAATCACGGAAAAGAACAAAACGCCCAAAGTGTAAGAAAGTGAAATTAAAAGTTATCCAATACAGTGTATCAGTAAGACGTTTTTGTCCTCATAATAGTGTTTATACATTCTACCATGTGGTTTAGTAATACGCACAACAAGGACTTAAATATTAGTGTGGTCCAAATTCATGTAGTGTCCACAAGTCACTGCATCAAATTATCAAAAGTATTTTCATGTAGGGGTTCGTTGCCATGGGCAGTTTTATGAGATCCTCTAGTAAAATCTAGTGCAGTGGACCTGTCAATATGCACAATTTTTTTATTTAATTGAAAAGTAAAAGGTCTACATTTTTAACCTGAGCTGCTCTTTTACTAAGAGTAAGGAACATTTATTTACTTTGCCAACATGCTTGTTCAGCATGGTTCCATTTATTAAACCAAAAGTAGATAAAGAATAAAGCCTGAAATTTACAACTTGTGTTCTACCTAGTAATGATAAGAAATAATTAAAAATAAACTACGTGTTAGTTAGTTAAACAGTGTTTTTTTGTTGTTGTTTATTTTTGGTTTTTGCTTACACATGATGATTAAAAGACACTCTTTACTCTGTGCTTTTTACAGTTTACACAGTTTGGAAAAAAAGTACAAACTCAAGACTTAATGAAAATGCCTAAATGCGAATGAAAAAAAAAGAAAAATGCAATAATTGGACCTTATGTTTTGCAATAAAATTCAACATGATTAACAGGTAAACATATGCATATATTAAGCACCCTCAGTAAAAACCAAAGCAAAAGTAGCTTAAATAAAAAATGTGAAGAACTTTATAAAATAATATCCTTGTGAGGGAAAAACAATCCTGATCATCAAAGCAAATGCATGAACAGCATGATCAGTTCAAGCTGTTTTCAAAGACAACCCAATCTGTGATGAATACCTTGACAGAAACTCTGTGAAATCAAAAGCTGAGTTCTCAATCCACAGTACATCAGGAAATTAAGCCAAGAGTTTTAGAAAAAAAAAGACAAAAAAAACATGTTGACGTGACCAACTATGATTTATAAGACAAAATAAATTTATGACAAAAAAACTAAAAAATAAAGTCACCATTGCCAAACACTTGCTATTTAACCTCATATAATACAAACTTATTTAACTTCAAGCTCCTCGTAGGTCTATGTTTCTTTTCTTTTTGTGCTAAATAATGGGAAAAAAAACACCAAAAAACAAAACTATGACACCAAAGCCTGTATTGTTGACCATACTGTATTTTATGCTGTGAACTTTATTTGTTGCAGTGCATTAGTGTGGAAAAGTACATACTGCTCTTGGTTTTGGTTTAACCTATATAACTTGATTTTATGTGAGAACTTTTGTTGGTCTGCCAGTACATTAGAATACAAATTTGTAACTTGCAAAAAATGCTCAAATGCTATATATTTATTAGATATCCATTAAAGTGAGGGGTAATACTGTAGGTCACATCAGTCATCAATGACCTGTAATTCAGAAGAATGACTAAACACAGCTTTTATTATTGTTTAGTGAACCTTGTTATATTACCAACATTTCTTATATGAATTTTGAAATATGTGTTATAGCACATTACATATTATCAATTTTATGCTTGTTCGTATTATTATTATTGTCAATACAAAATGGGAAAAAAAGAATATTAGAAAAAATGAAAGAGGAGACAAAGATAAGTAGATAAAAATGTGATAAAAGGAAACCAAAATAGCAGTTTGTTATTAAATGAAAAACATGAATAGAGAAAAACCTAAACGGGCTCAGCACCATGGACAGTGAGAAAAGAAACAGCAGGGAAGTAGTTCTTCTAATGACGAGCTTTTCATACAAAAGAAAAAAGTAAAAGTAAAACTAAAGAAAAAAATAATTTTTACACGGGTTTTAGGAGACATAGCCTTACCTCAGGAGAACCATCACTGTCCCCAAACACATCAGCAAACTCAGTTGGACTTTTCTTCAGAGTGTGGTCAGCAGGCAGCGTGTTGTCATTGTAAGATGAGACAAACTTAAAGTCACTGGTTCTAGATCCTGTTGTCAGGTAGGCATCATAATTATAAGAGCTGCGTAAAGTTCCTGTGCCATCAACATCTGCATAATTAGGAGGGAGGTAAGCGCCAGGGATGGCAACTGTTCCATCAAACAACAGTCTGGGCTTTCTCCTGCGACAAAACCTGACACCAAGGATGATGATGATGAAGGTCAGGAAGAAGGTGGACACACAAACCAGCGCAATGATCAGATAGGACGTTAGTTTGGAGTTCTTCTCCTCATAAGAAATATCTTTCAGTTCTGGCACCTCAGCCAAGTTATCAGAAATCAGTAAATACATGGCACAGGTGGCAGACAGAGGGGGCTGTCCATTATCTTTCACTGCCACAATCAGGTTCTGTTTCATGCTGTCAGATTCAGAAATGTCCCGCTGTGTCCTGATCTCTCCACTGTGCAGTCCAATAGTGAAAAGTCCCGGATCAGTGGACTTGACTATATGATAGGACAGCCAGGCGTTCTGTCCAGAGTCCGCATCCACCGCGATCACTTTAGACACCAGAGAGCCTCCGTGTGCAGCTTTAGGGACCAGCTCGGTCATGAAGGAGCTGCCCTCTGGGGCGGGGTACAGGATCTGAGGAGAGTTGTCATTCACATCCAATATGAAGACACTGACACTCACGTTGCTGCTGAGCGGAGGAGAACCGTTGTCTCTGGCCATCACATGCACTTTAAAACTCCTGAACTGTTCATAATCAAACGACCTGACAGCGTTGATCACGCCCGTGTCTCCGTTAACAGATAGATAGGAGGACACCGGTGATCCGTTCACCTCACCAGGTAACAGAGAATAAATTACTGTCCCATTTTGTCTCCAGTCAGGGTCTCGAGCAGTAATGGAACATAAGGTGGAGCCAGCTTTATTATTTTCACTCACATATGCGCTGTAGGACTGTTCCTCAAACACAGGTGGGTTGTCATTAATGTCAGCTACAGATAAGTGGACAGTTTTAGAGGACGACAGAGGTGGAGAGCCCTCGTCGGTGGCACTGATTGTAATGTTGTAATCAGACACTAGTTCACGGTCCAGTTGTCCTGTGGTCACCACAGAATAATAGTTTTTAATAGAAGGAGCCAACTTAAACGGGACATTTTGTTGAATAGAGCAGCGCACCTGTCCATTGATACCAGAGTCTCTGTCCTGCACATTAATGATGCCCACCTCTGTACCAGGTGGGATGTCTTCTGAAATCGAATTCATCAGTGATTTCAGACTGATAACAGGGGCGTTGTCATTAACATCAGTAATAGAAATTAATACTTTAGCATAAGACGAAAGACCGAATCCATCCTTTGCTTTAACACGAATTTCATATGATGGCATGGTTTCATAATCAACAGCTCCTTTTATGCGTAATTCACCAATTTTGCTGTCAAAACTGAATGTCTTTTTTACGTCTTCAGAAACATGTCCAAAATCGTAAATCACAACTCCATTCACTCCCTCATCTGCATCAGTTGCACTCACAGTGAGTACTACAGTACCTAAAGGAGAGTTTTCAGGCAGACTGGCTTCATAAACGGTCTTACTGAACACTGGGGCGTTATCATTAGCATCTAGTACAGAGACATGAATAACTACTGAACCTGATCTCTGAGGAGATCCTCCATCTAAAGCAGTGAGGAGCAAATTAATTTCATTTCGTTTTTCCCGATCCAGCTCTTTATCTAGAACAAGCTCTATTTTATTTCCATCTGCAGCCAAAATGAAATTTTCGTTCTTTTCAAGGCTGTAATGTTGAACGGAATTTTGTCCCACATCCGCATCGTGCGCCTCCTCGATCACAAAGCGAGCTCCCCTGCCTGCTGATTCATGTATTTCTAAATTCATAGAGTCCTCCTTAAATTGTGGCGAGTTATCGTTGATATCTTGTATATGAAGGCTGATGCGGTGGAGCTCGAGAGGATTCTCCAGCACTAGCTCCTGCTTTAAAATGCACGAAGCCTTTTCTCCACAAAGCCCCTCTCGGTCAATCCTGTCGGCCACAATCAGCTCTCCGTTCTTCAGGTTTAGGTCACAGTAACGTTTGTCGGCTCCGTCGGTGTCAATGCGCGCTCTTCTGTTGGACAGCGCGCCCGTCTGCAGCCCGAGATCCTTGGCGACATTTCCAATAACCGATCCTCGTTTTATCTCCTCCGGGAAAGAATAGCTCAGGTCTCCATATGCGACGTGGAACAAAAGAAAAAACTTGCAGCTCCACGACAGAAACATGAACATTTTGTCACCCATTTTCAACCAAGGGCCCTTTCTACGTTAGAAGATCAGTTTAACAATCGTGATAAAAATAAAAATACTGAAACAAGATGATGCGCCGATTCAGCGCGACTGTCTTTTGCGCAACTACAGGGCGTCTAAGATCGTCAGTCAACAAAGAAGAGAGAAATACAATTTTTTAACGCTGGTGCAGAGCGACACCGTGAGTTGAGTTAAACAACTACATTTTTTCAAAGCCCAATAAATATAAAAATACTAATTAAAGTATTTTTTAAATTCGAATATTCCTCCAACTAAAATGGACTGTGTTTCAACATTGGTCTGTCCCAACCAAGTCAGGATGAGTTCAAAAGGTTTGACAGTATATGCATTTAATATGTCACTTCACCAACCAACACACTCACATTCATATCTACATAATTCTTAACTAATTCAACCTCTTAAAATATGTTTTTACCAGCTACAAGATTAACATAAAACATATCAGGGCATTTAGGGTAACCCCAAACAAAATCAATGTGATGTGATATTTAAAGAATGATTTTGATATTATAGTATTCATTATAAATTTTACATCGCTGCAACTCATTTGTCAGTAATTGATCAGTTATCAGTTGGCCCACATTAGAAGACATAGAATCCTGTATATACATAATTATTTTTATTAATGTAATGTATTGATTTTTAAAGCATTTTTAGTCTCATTGAGATTTACATAAAAGTAACATTTAGCTATCAGATTAATGTATTCTCACCTACAATTAAATGTCTATAAGACATCAATTGCAATATAGTGTTTAATAATCTGCCTAAACATACTTTGATAAGTGGAATGGGAAGTTTGGTATGATTCCACAGATCTTCCAACAGACACATAGTTTTACTTATCAGCAAAATGACCTGAAGTCAATGCAGTCTAGACAGAAAGGCAAAAAGCTTCTCCTTATAGCTGATACTACTATTTTGCATGTTTGTAACATTAATTTAAGTTCCCTCAACTCAGTATATTTCATAATCTTATTTTACTTAACACTATATCTTTAACAAGTAAAATCAATCAATCCAAAAGAAAACAACAACAACAAAATTGTTGATTTATTGAAGAAGAGGAAATAAAGCACGTCGTACTTTAGATCCCGTTCAACATTGCACTACATTATTGTGGTGATATATGATTTTTGTTTTGACTGTTTTTACCAGTTCTAGTTTCCTTTAAGCTCTACAAATTTTAAAGCAACATATGAACAAGGGACTAAAAAAGAACACTTCTCAAAGTAAAGATTTGTGAACAGGACTAAGGAACCCCATTAAATTCCCATTAGGTTGCACTCTAATATGTGATTGTGAATGAATACAAATCAAAACTAAAACAAGTAAGTTAACTTAAAAAAATTATGTTATAATTTCACTAAATACAGTGTACATTTTTCTAACACTTATTACTGCGGGTTTTACGAAATGTATTATAAAACAGAATTTACTCAACTACACCAAAACAAAAAGACATCACAATGAAATACACGTGTTGGCTAAAAATACTTATGTCACCATGCTGACCCATTTTTGCATCCTGTCTCCTTTTAACTTTGATGCATGAACACTGGCCTGTTTAACAAATCACAAGTCACCGAGTTTATATCTTCTGAAACTTGTTTTTCCTTTTTTTAATAACTGATTGTACATACAGTTACAATGAGTGCTCTTTAATACTTTATACAGCCAATTAATTGAGGTGTTCACATGTTTTCTTTTGTCTCAGTACATTTAAAATGCCAGTGGGAAAAAAGTTGGCAAACATTATGGGGACATTACTATTTTAGCAACCTCTGCAAACTGAGCTAACCAATCAAAAAAGTCAGATTATTGTTCTACATGAATTTTTTTTCAGACAGTAATCCATCACAATAAGATGAAACTACAAATACCACGTCAGCATACTACTCACGCTAAACAAAGAAGTTGATTAGACTACATAAGTGTTGTTTTACACCTATAGTAAAGATACTAATTATTCATGAATTTACGTAAACATTTTAACATGTTTTTCTGACTCTTAGGTCAGAAATGTTTGATTCTAAATAGATACATCTAAAATAGTATACACTGTTGTTATTAATGGCATGATTAGGAAACACTTAAATAAATAAAATTGAGATGATTAATATAAAGATGAAAGTTTTACCTTTTAGCATTTCAAATATATCCGAAATCAAAGTAATGCAGAATAAGAATACTGACAATGCTAACATTTCCTTGTCAAGTAAAATTATTTACTGAATTGTGTCTTTTTCACTGCAGCTTTCAATTAATGCTCAGCTGGAATTGCGTGACCAGCCAGAAGTTTATTCAGGTTATACAACTTTAAGCTACTGTCCCTATTTTATTTAATAAGGCACTGTATTCATCAGGTGGAGCCAAAGAGACAATGCCATACCAAAAGATAAATACATTGAGCATTGTTCACCTTGTAGATACAAAAGCCAAATGAGACACAAAAGAAAAAGAAGATCACAAATAAAATTACAATCAGCAACAACTTTGTCAAAGAACACTCTCTTTCAGCAGACTCAGAGGACCACAAGCCAAACCAAAATGTGTTCTCAAAATGTGGACAGCCCAGCAGTAAGCTCACACATATCAGCATTTTACTTTAACAATGTTCTAGGAAAGATTCCTAGATTAATATGCTAAGCTGTGACAAAGATGTGTAGCACAACCAACAGATAAAAAATTTGATATACTGCCTCACTCTGATGGATAATAATAGAACATTTCTGTGTTTTGTGATTATGTATATAGACTTCTGTAAATAACATCCTCACTTGATTAAAACACATACTTTAGAAATGTAAAGTGTAATGGACACACCGCCTTGCTTCTGCAAAAACAGACAAAGCTCTTGTACAGAACATAAAAACCGCAGGTAAGTATTTGTGATCATCAGTCCACATTCAGTACATATAAGTACATAAAACCAAGTCAATGCTGCAAGCACACAACTAAGTTGCTGAAGTGGTGTGGGGAAATCCTTCAAAAAGACTTGAAAACATCAAGCTTCAAGATTATTTTGAGCTCAGGATGAAGGCCAGAGGAAAAATGAAACTGGTTATAAAATACTTGCCACAAATGCAAACAATCAATCAATCAATCAAAATGCTTTAAAATGTGCAAAACTGCTGTGTGCAAACTGTTTGAGAATGGACTAACTCCTACCTCTAAGGAGCCATCACTGCCTCCAAACACATCAGCAAACTCAGTTGGACTTTTCTTCAGAGTGTGGTCAGCAGGCAGCGTGTTGTCATTGTAAGATGAGACAAACTTAAAGTCACTGGTTCTAGATCCGGTTGTCAGGTAGGCATCATAATTGTAAGAGCTGCGTAAAGTTCCTGTGCCGTCAACATCTGCGTAATTAGGAGGGAGATAAGCGCCGGGGATGGCAACTGTTCCATCAAACAACAGTCTGGGCTTTCTCCTGCGACAAAACCTGACACCAATAATGATGATGATGAAGGTCAGGAAGAAGGTGGACACACAAACCAGCGCGATGATCAGATAGGAGGTCAGCTTGGAGTTCTTCTCTTCATAAGAAATATCTTTCAGTTCTGGCACCTCAGCTAAGTTATCAGAAATCAGTAAATACATGGCACAGGTGGCAGACAGAGGGGGCTGTCCGTTATCTTTCACTGCCACAATCAGGTTCTGTTTCATGCTGTCAGATTGGGAAATGTCCCGCTGTGTCCTGATCTCACCACTGCGTAGCCCAATAGTGAAAAGTCCTGGATCAGTGGATTTGACTATATGATAGGACAGCCAGGCATTCTGTCCAGAGTCCGCGTCCACCGCGATCACTTTGGACACCAGAGAGCCTCCGTGTGCAGCTTTGGGGACCAGCTCGGTCATAAAGGAGCTGCCCTCCGGGGCGGGATACAGGATCTGAGGAGAGTTGTCATTCACATCTGATATGAACACACTTATGCTCACGTTGCTGCTGAGAGGAGGAGAACCGTTGTCTCTGGCCATCACGTGCACTTTAAAACTCCTGAACTGTTCGTAATCAAACGACCTGACAGCGTGGATGACGCCTGTGTCTCCGTTAACAGACACATAGGAGGACACTGGTGATCCGTTCATTTCACCAGGTAACAGAGAATAAACCACTGTCCCGTTTTGTCTCCAGTCGGGATCTCGAGCAGTAACAGAACCTAAGGTGGAGCCAGCTTTGTTATTTTCACTGACATATGCGCTGTAGGACTGTTCCTCAAACACAGGTGGGTTGTCATTGATGTCAGCTACAGATAAGTGAACAGTTTTAGAGGAGGACAGAGGTGGAGAGCCTTCATCAGTGGCACTGATTGTAATGTTGTAATCAGACACTAGTTCACGGTCCAGTTGTCCTGTGGTCACTACAGAATAATAGTTTTTAATAGAAGGAACCAATTTAAAAGGGACTTTTTGCTGAATGGAGCAGCGGACCTGTTGGTTACTTTCAGAATCTGCATCTTGCACGTTAATGATGCCCACCTCTGTACCAGGTGAAACATTTTCCGGCACTGGGTTTGTCAGAGACTTTACATAGATTATAGGTTTATTATCATTGGCATCAATTATATTTATGCTCACCTTCGTGTATGTCGACAACCCTAATCCATCTTTCGCCTTAATGCGCAAGTCATATTTTGTAACAGTTTCAAAATCAATGGCACTGATAAGTTTTAATTCTCCTTTTTTACGGTCAATACTAAAAACTTTTTTTACCTCCTCTGAAACATGTCCAAAGTCATAACTTATATTTCCATTCACTCCCTCATCTGCGTCAGTTGCACTCACAGTAAGCACTACAGTATCTAAAGGAGAGTTTTCAGGCAGACTGGCTTCATAAACGGCCTGACTGAACACTGGGGCGTTATCATTAGCATCCAACACAGAGACATGAATTATTGCAGTACCGGATCTCTTAGGTGTGCCTCCGTCTAAAGCAGTGAGGAGCAAATTTAATTGATTTTGTTTTTCACGATCCAGCTCCTTATCTAGAACGAGTTCTAATGTATTTCCATCTGCACCCAAATTGAAATGTTCGTTCTTTTCAAGGCTGTACTGCTGAATTGAATTTTGTCCCACATCCGCATCGTGCGCCTCCTCGATCACAAAGCGAGCTCCCCTGTCTGCAGACTCCCGAATTTCTATATTGAATGGACCTTCGTTAAACTGCGGTTCGTTGTCATTAATGTCCTGTATATGTAGACTAAAAGGGTGCAGCTCAAGAGGATTCTCCAGCACAAGATCGCGTTTTATTACGCACGACAGCTTTTCTCCACAAAGCTCCTCTCGGTCGATCCTGTCGGCAACAATTAAATCCCCGGTGCTGAGGTTGATGTCACAATATCGTTTGCGATTCCCTGCGCCATCAACGCGTGCATTTCTCGACGACAGTTTACGCAAATCCAGGCCTAAATCCTTCGCAATGTTTCCAATAACAGATCCGCGCTTCATTTCCTCCTGGAAGGAAAAGCTCACATCTCCATTTACAGCGTAAAAAAATAAAAAGGAAATAAGGCAGAACAGTCTGCGCTTCATAGTGGCTCTCATGAAACGTGTTCAGAAACACAAAAGCTATCCTCTCTTAGGTTTCCAATCTCGACAGCGCCAGAGACAGCCTGGCTTCGCAGCCCGAGACAAATGCAATTAAAAAAAATACTCCTCCATCGGTTCACACAACAAAGGGTGGAGTGAAAATAACTTCACAGGCGGATAGCGACACCGTGAGAGGAAAGAAGAAACAACAATGTACAACTAACAGTACATAGTTTAAAATTAAAATTGAGCAAATATAATTGATTTACATTCACCTGCAAGTCCTCAAAATATATCGGTCAGCAGATTCGGTATGATAAAAAGGTTCCAATAGTAAACATATTTAAAAATGGTAGGATTTATTATAGTTAAAAACAACAACAACAAATAGCTGCATAATAAAAAATAAATTATCTAAAATGGTTCCCATATTTTTAAAAGGTCCATATATACTAATTGTAAAGTATATGTATTAAACTTAATGCCCTAAAGGAATCCAGCGCTGAATAAGTTATAAAAACTGATGTTAATGCAAAGACTGAACATGTTAACTCAGGAGAAATGCACCCTTGAAAAGCATAAAACCAATAATATTTTATAAAAGCCCAACTGTAAAACTAGAATTCAATATATTTATTGGTCAAGAGAAAAAAAAGACACATAAACCCAAAGACAAAATTATTCTGCTTAATTGCAGAAATATTAAGTTTCACCTGTTTGTGATGTGACATTCACTTTCAGTTTTAGTAAAACACAAAGTCAAGAGTCAAAAGAATAAATTTCAAATAAAATTAAAAATGCATTTGGTTCAAGGTAAAAAGTTTTATCCACTAGTCTGCATTTTTTTATAACTGAGTTTCAAGGTTAGAGATATTCTAGTTTGCTAAGAAATGTAAGAGTGTGGCTAATCAAGTAAAACTTGAAAATATGAGACCCTGCTTATTAGAAGCACAAATATACTATTAAAAAATGTTGAAAACAATAAGATTTTCATGAGTGTGTATTTAGTGTTTAAACATGAAATGATAAATCCACCAACATTGCAATTAAAAAACAACAACAACATTTAACAATGGAAGTCTTTAACATAATAGCCTCTGGTCATGAGGATGTGGATATTAGTCAGCTGTTTGGTCTCAGTTGATTTTCATTTGTGCCTGTCTTTTCATTCATGAAATGCTAAGTAGCAATAAAGTCAGTTTCACTGTTACTTCAAACTCCTGAAGTAAATAACTGAAAAACTTAAGGATGAATAAACCTTAAGCGCTTTCAGGAGGTAGGGAGTTTGTCCTGTAATTGGAGGGTTGCTGGTTCGAGCCCCCACCCCGGCTGTCTCAGCCGTTGTGTCCTTGGGCAAGACACTTCACCCGCCTTGCCTACTGGTGGTGATCAGAGGGCTCGGTGGCGCTGGTGTGATGCCAGCCTCACTTCTGTCAGCCCGCCCCAGGGCAGCTGTGGCTACAATGTAGCTTACTGCCATCAGTGTGTGAATGATTATAGTGTAAAGCGCTTTGGGGTTCTTGGACTAGATAAAGCGCTATATAAGTGCAAGCCATTTACCATTTACTTATAAATAAATAAATGTAAACACTGAACATGTGATCCTCCATCAGGAGAACCATCAGACTCTCCAAAAGCATCAACAACTCAGTTGAACTCTAATATGATATAAAACTGTTGCAAAATACAAAAGAGGAGTCAGGCTTCTCCTTCTATTTTATAGTAAAAGCAACAAGAAGGATTCAGCACCAAGGACAGAGACACAAGCACAAAAGTACAAATACCACTACACAGACAATTAAATCAAGGCTTCTAATGAGCAGATTTCTGACTGTTTCAGCAACCTCTTTTTAATGTGCAATATTAGATAAAAGCTTGGTGCATTGCCAAGGTAAGTGTGCACATTTAGAAATTACAGAAACAAATCAGGCTTCCATTTGAAGCTGTAGCAAGTTTTACAGAAAATAAGCTCAAATGTTTATTGAGTTCCTCAGGATTCTCAGTAATTAATTTTCAGTTAATGACACATATGGCAAACAGTACACGTAAAAGCCACTGGCTCATAATCATCAGCATATTTATCAAAAACTAAATAAGCAGTTATTCTAGTCAGTAGAATTCACCTTAAGAGTGCTGACACTTGTTCATAAATAACTTTCAGATGGAGTTACTTTAATAAATCCAAGATACAGTTTAGACTTTGGTGATACATGATACCCTCCCAAGCAAACAGTATCTCCTATTTCTCACATGTGGTAGTTTGCAGAACATGACATGATGGCATAGTCATTGCAGGGTAAGCTGTTCAAATAAAGATGCAAATATATGAACTTGATATGCTGACACAAAACAGCAAAGGCACTGAACTTACAAGAGTATATTACAGTGCAGAATTGTGCGTTGTGTTAATAGCACAACAAAGCACAACTACTGGAAAAAAGAATTATGCAAAGACATCATAATAGTTTTTGTTTTTTTTGAGAAATTGCTCTTTTTAATCTTTTCGTATTTTGTAATTTCTGAAATACAACAATAAAGTTGTAGTTTTTGAAATAAACCATTAAAGTTTTATTTTATTTTTCAGTTTTAGTCTTTACCCATGGAAAAACCTTTGAACTTCCATTAGTGCACTCTGGCAGATTAGTAGTGCAAACTACTAGATCTCATTGCTACAAGCACACTCAATGTCCTCTCATAAACCACTTACTGTCCTAAACACTTTTAAAATTACTTCTTAAAAATATTTTTGTAGGATTATTACAACAGACACAGATACATATGTAAAGCATGCATGATCACGCAACAAGATAGTTCAATCTAACATGTCAGTGTAAAACAGAAACAATACCCGAGACAAATACTTTATGTTAACTATTAAATAAAATCATTAATGTAGATTTCATCAAAAGTGAAATGTACATTTTTCCCATTGCAACCTTACATTATGAACTGGACATCAAATAAAAGGGTTCACATTTTTAAATATTTCATTTAATTTTCTGAGTGATGTTAATCCCTTTAAAAACTCTACTTTGTACCTGTAAAACTAACAAGTTTTAAAACACAATAAGGTCAAGTATAGTGTCTTTTGACAACCTTATTTTTGGCTTCTGTATTAATACAAAAATGTGACACTAACCCAGGTTCAACTAACTTTTAAAATGTATTTAAGATAAACAAATAAACATAAAAACATTATCACAACACAAAATAAATATTAATATTTTGGATCAAAAACAAGCTAGAGCTTATGTGGACTTTTTCTCAGATGTAATGAACTAATAAATGGAAAAGGTGTATATAATTGAAATCTTAGGAAATTTAAGGAAAATACGAACAATTAAAACAGAAGGAAAAATATGGCATAAAGACATAAAGTGAGTCAGACACTCAGTGAGTCAGACAAACAAGGATTCTAACGAGCCTCCATTGTTAGGAGAGTGAGAACAATTTGCAAGCAATCCAGTTTACATCACATCTCAGCTTTAAAAGCTCAACTCCACACTCTCTATTTCTGAATTGAGAAAGCTCCTCGGATGAGAAGCGAAACGTCTTCAGCTACAGAATAGAAGTCCAGTTGTTTTTGTTTTTTAACTTTTTTTGAATGGCATAAAGACAGTTTTAGGAACAAAATACCCACAAGTAACTGACTAAAAAGAATCTACAGAAACAAAATCTATGTAAGCTTTATTTAAAAGTCGATTTTAAGGACAATAAAAAATAGTAAGTCAGACTAAACAAAATCCTGCCTCAAATAACCATCACAACCTCTAAACAAATCTGCAAACTGCAGACTATTTCAGAAGTTAGTTAACTTACACAATTCTACTGTAATCAAATACCTAAATAAGGATAAGATGGAAATTTAAAGCTATGTTGCCCTATTGAACTAATTGGTAACTTGACCAAGAACAAGTTCAAACATCAGAAACAGCTTGGACTCAGTGTGATCAGCTCCACGGACAGAGACATACCAAAAACTAACTAGAGCATCACCAAGACAAAAAAAAATTGAATAATTACAGTCATTGAGAACAGAAGAGGAAATGGTTCTTGTTCTTTAAAAACAAACAACAATGATAATAAAATCAATAATAATATAAAAAAAGATAAACTATAAGAGAAAAAAATGTATGACTTGATTTCCCCACATAGTTTGTAAATTACGTTTTATTTCTCATACATATATTTAATGTATATTAACTAACGTTATAGGTTAAGAATCCTAATGTACTTTTAAAAATGATTACATATTTAAACACCGAAATTTGTATATAAACATGACTGTATTGGAGAGAAAGCAAACTGGAAAAACACTAAACAATGAGTAAAACGTAAACGATTTATTTTGCATCTATCCAAACTTTGAAAGCTGCAGTTTTTTTTTTATTGCAGTGTAAGAATGTGTAAAAACAAGAAAAATGGATGAGTAAACTTTTATGTAAGACTTTAAAAGTTATATCGAATTATATGGAATAAAGGATTCTCCAGCACCTTTTAAAATTGCGAAAAAAAAGAAAACGGAAAGGAACTCGAAAATAAATAATATACGGTTATATTTCGTGTAAACTGTAAACAATCGAGCAACAAAGATAAGAAAAAACACCACTAATTAAAATGTACAAAAAAACAGAGCCAGAAATAATCAAATAAATCAACAAAAACGAGAAAACCTTTGAAAGGACGTTAATAATGAGTGGCGTGAGGTTAAACATGTCCTACCTCAGGAGAACTATCACTGCCTCCAAACACATCAGCAAACTTAGTTGGACTTTTCTTCAGAGTGTGGTCAGCAGGCAGCGTGTTGTCATTGTAAGATGAAACAAACTTAAAGTCACTGGTTCTAGATCCTGTTGTCAGGTAGGCATCATAATTATAAGAGCTGCGTAAAGTTCCTGTGCCGTCAACATCTGCATAATTAGGTGGGAGATAAGCACCGGGGATGGCAACTGCTCCATCAAACAGCAGTCTGGGCTTTCTCCTGCGACAGAACCTCACACCCAGGATGATGATGATGAAGGTCAGAAAGAAGGTGGACACACAAACCAGCGCAATGATCAGATAGGAGGTCAGTTTGGAGTTCTTCTCCTCATAAGAAATGTCTTTTAGTTCTGGCACCTCAGCCAAGTTATCAGAANTGATATGACAACCAGGCGTTCTGTCCTGAGTCCGCGTCCACCGCGATCACTTTGGACACCAGAGAGCCTCCGTGTGCAGCTTTGGGGACCAGCTCGGTCATGAAGGAGCTGCCCTCCGGGGCGGGGTACAGGATCTGAGGAGAGTTGTCATTCACATCCAATATGATCACACTGACGCTCACGTTACTGCTAAGTGGAGGTGAACCGTTGTCTCTGGCCATCACGTGCACTTTAAAACTCCTGAACTGTTCATAATCAAATGACCTGACAGCGTGGATGACGCCCGTGTCTCCGTTAACAGATACATAGGAGGACACTGGTGATCCGTTCATTTCACCAGGTAACAGAGAATAAACCACTGTCCCGTTTTGTCTCCAGTCAGGGTCTCGAGCAGCAACAGAACATAAGATGGAGCCAGATTTGTTATTTTCACTTATATATGCGCTGTAGGACTGTTCCTCAAACACAGGTGGGTTGTCGTTGATGTCAGCTACAGATAAGTGGACAGTTATGGAGGAGGACAGAGGTGGAGAGCCCTCGTCGGTGGCACTGATTGTAATGTTATAAACAGACACTAGCTCACGGTCCAGTTGTCCTGTGGTCACCACAGAATAATAGTTTTTAATAGAAGGAACCAACTTAAAAGGGACGTTTTGCTGGATGGAGCAGCGGACCTGTCGGTTTTTTTCAGAATCTCTATCCTGCACGTTAATGATGCCCACCTTTGTACCAGGTGGCACATTCTCAGGTATTGGGTTTGACAGAGATTTCAGAAATATTATTGGGGGGTTATCATTCACATCAGTTAGTTCAATAACGGCTTTGGCATAAGAAGTCAATCCTAATCCGTCTTTTGCTGTAACACGCAGTTCAAACGATGTCACTGTTTCATAATCAATCGTTGTGATCAATTTTATTTCTCCTGTCTTTTTGTCTATAGTGAATATCGTCTTAACATCTTCTGACACGTGTCCAAAATCATATGTAACCTCTCCGTTTATTCCCTCGTCTGCGTCAGTTGCGCTCACAGTGAGGACCACAGTACCTACTGGAGCGTTTTCAGGCAGGCTGCTTTTATAAACGGCCTGAGTGAACACGGGAACGTTGTCATTAGCATCCAACACTGTTATATGAATGATCACAGTACCTGACTTTTGAGGGGAGCCACCATCTATAGCCTTAAGAAGAAGGTTGATTTCTTTTAATTTTTCACGATCAAGCTCCTTGCGCAGGACGAGCTCCACAGAATTTGTTCCAACACCAAGCATAAAATTGTCATTACTCTGGAGATTGTATGTCTGCACTGAATTCTGGCCTATGTCCGCATCGTGAGCTTCCTCTATTGGAAAACGAGCATCTTTTACTGCCGATTCCCTTATGTCAATGTGAATTAAATCTTTATTAAATTGCGGAGCATTGTCGTTTATATCCCGAACAAGAAGACTGACTCGGTGCAATTCTAATGGATTTTCCAGCATGAGCTCCTGTTTCAGAAGGCAGGTCGCTTTGTCTCCACAGAGGCTCTCTCTGTCGATCCTTTCGGCCACAATCAGATCTCCGTTGCGGAGGTTTATGTCAAAATAACGTCTGTCGCTTCCATCGGTATCAATATGAGCCTTTCGAGAGGACAGTTGGCTTGCTTCCAGACCCAAATCCTTAGCGATATTTCCAATTACCGACCCGCGTCGCATCTCTTCAGAAAATGAATAGCTCAGATCTCCATGGACAAAATTCAGAGAACAAAGCAGAATAATGAAAACACGGCTTTGCACTTCGGATCCCATGGCAATCTTTGTCACAATTAAAAACGTGGTAAAAGCAACTGATGGCAGCCAAACCAAGATAATGATTTGCTTCAAAACACCCACAATCCAGGAGAATGTCTCTTCCTTCTTCAATCATCAAAAACACCTTCAGACTCACTCTGCGTCACAATTCTGTGTGGAAACTGACACACAGTTTCGTACTGCTAGTACACAGCGACATCGTGAGTCTGCTGCTCTATATCGCTACTGTTGTCAATTTCATACCACATCAAAGATTTTGCATAGACATATTTTATAATACTTAAGAAAGAACTAACCAAAAAATTTCTAAAAAAACAATACTTTATTTGTACAAAGTATGTTGGACAACTGTTATATTTGAGGATTTGGCTTTATGTATGCCTGAACACTTACACCACTGCAATAAAAAGCCATTTTATGTATTTTAAATATTTGTGCTTTAAAGTTTAGTAAAATGTATTTGCAACAATCAGAAACATCTATGTGGAAGACATCATTTGTAAACTACCAGCATATTGAAATAAATAAATCAACAATTGAAATAATAAAAATATGATTATATAAGAATCTGATTTTTCATTATAATGATAAAATAAAAAGAAAGGTAGAAAAACACAGGGTATGTTTTTGATGACAAACATTTGGCTTATTGCAAGAACAGTTTTTGTTCAATTTTACTCCGATAACTAGGTGGTGTATTACAAGGCAGATAACAAAGCTGAACAAACACAGTTTGCAAACAACAACAAAATTTTTTAAAACATAAGTATTTGAGGTATTTTATATAAGTAAAACTATTAAAAATCGAAAAATGGTTTTAAGGATAAAAAAAAAAATTCTATATTAAATGGCAGAAGCACTTGTAAGACATGACTTACAGATAAAATGAAACTGCAAAAATAGCCCACAATGACAACATAAAAAAAAAACCAGAGGCAGGTATTTATGACTGCAAAACTGGTTGTCCTAAGAGACTGCTTAGGCCTTAATCTAAAATGATACATCCATCAATTTTCTTCACATGCTTTTTCTTTTCTGGGTTTCAGGGGAGCTGGTGCCTTTCTCCAATAATGCAATAGGTGGTGTATGCTCTGCTGAGATGGTAAAGTCCATCACATGATCACACAGAGACAAACTAGACAAGCGACCAATCACGTTCTCCCTCACACCCAAGGAGCAGTTTTACAGTTAAAAAATAACCTTACATGAAAGTTTTTGGTCTGTAGGAGGAAAACAGTAGTACCAGGAAAATTAAAACATGTATGTAGGGGGAAACTAGGCAAACTCCACTTTCTGAGTGCTTCTAGTTTATTTCTCAGACGTGTTTGATATGTTGACCATTGATCTTTAACTTTAGGTATATGCCATCTACCCAAGATGAGTCATTGAAGAAAAGTAAACTTACAGTTTTACATATGAACTGTCACAACACACATGATTCAAAGAAATGCTTCTCATCAAGTTCTACAGAAGAAGCTCAATTATCCATCATTTTAAATTAAGTCCACTGAAGAAAAGTAAACAAAAGAGCAAACAATCAAAATATCTAAAACATAAATATCAGTGCGATCCAAAAACAAGAATTAGAGCAAATATGACAAGTTCTAATCTATTTTTTCAAAAATAATTGGAGTTCCACCCCACCCCCACTTCCAAGAATACAAAGAAAAATTTAAAAATACATATTACCAACAAACACATCTTTAAAAACAGAAGATTTCATGAGCAAGTATTTACTATAATAAAGGCATAGCAATATAGTCACAAAGAGAGGCGAAGGTTCAAAGTTTCTTCTTCTTGAAGACTGTTCTTGCTGAACAAACAAAAAGGTCAATCAGTGAACTTAAAAAATGAATTCAGATATTATCTTGAACTATATGCTATCGTTATGTCATATAAATTAAAAGTTGTAATTTGATGTGACAAAAAAAAAACTGTTTCTTTAGGCATGTGTTCCTACAACTACTACAAAACAAGTCATATTTTTTATGTGCAAAACTACCATGACCAACTATACCAATGAACAATATAATGAAAAAATAATAATAAATAAAAATTGGGCCAAGTATAAACATTAGAATATTGATAAGATCAAATACCAAAGCTTGGAAGAAATATTCTGTATAAACTATCCTGGAATAAAATGTGTTTTAGCACCAAGGACCGAGAAAGCACATCCTCTAACAAATATTGACAATTGCTAGTCATTTTAAAAATTAAAAAGAGCAAATCCTAGTATTTACACTCTTGTTATGGCAGCAACACCTTTAGGAAACAATGGCAAATTGGTAGAAAAACTGTTAAGGTTAAAAGACAAATAGGTAAGCAGATGACATTAAAAATGGATGAATAAATATTGTTCCTACCTCAGGAGAACTATCACTGCCTCCAAACACATCAGCAAACTTAGTTGGACTTTTCTTCAGAGTGTGGTCAGCAGGCAGCGTGTTGTCATTGTAAGATGAGACAAACTTAAAGTCACTGGTTCTAGATCCTGTTGTCAGATATGCGTCGTAATTGTAGGAGCTGCGTAAAGTTCCTGTGCAATCAACATCTGCATAATTAGGAGGGAGATAAGCACCGGGGATGGCAACTGCTCCATCAAACAGCAGTCTGGGCTTTCTCCTGCGACAGAACCTCACACCCAGGATGATGATGATGAAGGTCAGAAAGAAGGTGGACACACAAACCAGCGCAATGATCAGATAGGAGGTCAGTTTGGAGTTCTTCTCCTCATAAGAAATGTCTTTCAGTTCTGGAACCTCAGCTAAGTTATCAGAAATCAGTAAATACATGGCACAGGTGGCAGACAGAGGGGGCTGTCCGTTATCTTTCACTGCCACGATCAGGTTCTGTTTCATGCTGTCAGATTGGGAAATGTCCCGCTGTGTCCTGATCTCTCCACTGTGCAGACCAATAGTGAAAAGTCCCGGATCAGTGGACTTGACTATATGATAGGACAGCCAGGCGTTCTGTCCGGAGTCCGCGTCCACTGCGATCACTTTGGACACAAGAGAGCCTCCGTGTGCAGCTTTGGGGACCAGCTCGGTCATGAATGAGCTGCCCTCCGGGGTGGGATACAGGATCTGAGGAGAGTTGTCATTCACATCCGATATGAACACACTGACGCTCACATTGCTGCTCAGCGGAGGAGAACCGTTGTCTCTGGCCATCACGTGCACTTTAAAACTCCTGAACTGTTCATAATCAAACGACCTGACAGCGTGGATTACACCCGTGTCCCCGTTAACTGACACATAGGAGGACACAGAGGCTCCGTTCACCTCACCAGGTAACAGAGAATAAACCACTGTCCCGTTTTGTCTCCAGTCGGGATCTCGAGCAGTAACGGAACACAAAGTGGAGCCAGCTTTGTTATTTTCACTCACATATGCGCTGTAGGACTGTTCCTCAAACACAGGTGGGTTGTCGTTAATGTCAGCTACAGATAAGTGGACAGTTTTGGAGGAGGATAGAGGTGGAGAGCCCTCGTCAGTGGCACTGATTGTAATGTTGTAATCTGACACTAGTTCACGGTCCAGTTGTCCCGTCGTCACCACAGAATAATAGTTTTTAATTGAAGGAACCAACTTAAAAGGGACGTTAAGCATGATGGAGCAGCGCACTTGTCGGTTTATCTCAGAGTCTCTGTCTTGCACGTTAATGATGCCCACCTCTGTACCAGGTGGCACGTTCTCAGGTATTGGGTTAGATAGAGATTTCAGAAAAATGCCAGGAGCGTTATCATTTACATCAATGATTTCGATTATGAATTTAGCTTCAGAAGAGAGACCATATCCATCTTTAGCTTCAACCATCATCTCATATTTTGATCCCTCTTCAAAATCTATTTCATCTGTTACAAAGATTTCTCCAGTTTTCTGATTAAGTGAAAATAGTTTGCCTGATTTATCTGACAGTCTGCTAAATTCATAAGAAACCTCTCCATTAACACCTTCATCTGCATCTGTAGCCTTGACTGTGATAACTGGAGTTTTTAATGGAGAGTTTTCTGGTAGCCAGGCTGTATACACAGCCTCAGTAAACACGGGCGCATTGTCATTAGCATCCAGCACAGTGACGTGTATGACTACAGTCCCGGATCTCTGAGGAGATCCACCATCCACAGCTGTGAGCAATAAATTTAGCTCCTGCTGCTCCTCTCGGTCTAACTCTTTATCTAAAACCAACTCTCCATATTTACTGCCAGAACTTGTCGCATGAATTTTAAACACAAAATGAGCGTTTGGCTGCAAAATGTAGCTTTGAACAGAATTTTGGCCTATATCTGAATCATGCGCTGCTGTAATGCGATACTTTGCCCCTTTGTCAGCAGACTCACTTATTTCCAGCTTCACCAAATCCTTTTGGAAAGTTGGTGCATTATCATTTATATCTTGTACTTGTAGAGACAATCGGTGTAACTCCAGAGGATTTTCTAGAAGCACATCGAATCTGAGAACACATGTCGGCTTTTCCCCACAATGCTCCTCTCGGTCTATTCTTCCCGCAACGAACAAATCTCCGCTTCCCAGGTTGATTCCGATATACTGTTTGTCGTTTCCTTCCATTTCAACTCGAGCTTTCCGAGCAGACAGCCTCCCCGAATCCAGTCCCAGATCTTTGGCGATATTTCCGATAACAGATCCGTGTTTCAGCTCCTCCTGGACGGAGTAGATAAGGTCTCCGTGTGCGCAGTGCAGCACAAAGAAGACAAAGAAGAGGCCGCGCATATCAGGGAAACACCATCTGTACGCCATCATCAGAATGTTCTACGCTTTAAAATGACGTGATTACAAGCAAAGAAATACTATTTCCAACCAGAACGTGAGCTTTTCTTGCTTTTCTCTCCAAAGATAGACAACGGAAAACAGACTGACCGATCCCAGTCATGGAGGATTTGTAAACCACATTTTGTGGTTGTTGCTTAGCTGGTATATACTGACATCTTGAGTATCAATGAAATATAACAGCTAAAAAGACTTTTGAAACGAAACTATTGTTGAATTAAAACATAAATAATCATTTCAAACTTTCCTTTAACTTTTGAGTCAGAAGACACTCTTTTATTTTATCCCAGAAATTAATTATTGAGAAACAATTATTATCCGACCACACAATAATCTAAAACGTATTTGTTCCGTCTGACAAAAAAGTGTAAATCTATGACAGCTTTACGAGACAAAAACGGAACGTGTTGCTTTTAATCACTGTTATAAATACATAGTTTCAGTACCAAGGACAGAGACGCACATCCAAAGCTCACGCTTAAAAGACATTGGCCCTAAACAGTGACACAATCATCACAGACAAGCCCACGTTGTGGAAATCTTGTAAAGTCTATCAAAAAGTTGAAATATGAGAAACAAATTGATCCCTGTCTAAAGTAATAAGAATAAAATATAAAAATAAAGACGTCGGAATACGTTTCCTACTATTAAATATTTCTTGCAGAATACTGTTCATTCAAATCTTTTTTTTTAATTCCATGAAACTCTTCACAAGATCTGGAATATTTCTCTAGAAAACAAGTAAAACTTTGACTCTCTATGTATCCACATAGTGCGAAAAAAGAATGTAGGGTTAAAATGTTCCTTACAACCAGTTTTAACTATGACACGTCCCAGCATAAGACACAAAAACAGTGATGAAGCACATTCGGTTCAGAACCACGAACAGAGACAGAAAACCCTCCAAAAGCTCCGACATGACTCAATAGAAACCAAGCATAATGAATGTATGTATGAATGAATAAATGAGTAAATGAAAATTAATTAATAAATATAAATAGGAGTTGTTCCACTCAGTCTTTAATTTTGTCCACAATTTCCTCTAATTCCCTTCCAATGAAACATTCCTTTCAGTATGGAATTTTGTGACTATATGAAAGGTTAGGGTATTAATTTTTTTTTGTGAAATTAAAATACACACAAGAAAACATTAACACAAAAAATCTATTGGAGTACTATGAAAAAAAACGATTTTAGAAACGTATGAAACTGAGTAAAACTTATCCCTACCTCAGGGGAACTATCACTGCCTCCAAACACATCAGCAAACTCAGTTGGACTTTTCTTCAGAGTGTGGTCAGCAGGCAGCGTGTTGTCATTGTAAGATGAGACAAACTTAAAGTCACTGGTTCTAGATCCTGTTGTCAGGTAGGCATCATAATTATAAGAGCTGCGTAAAGTTCCTGTGCCGTCAACATCTGCATAATTAGGTGGGAGATAAGCACCGGGGATGGCAACTGCTCCATCAAACAGCAGTCTGGGCTTTCTCCTGCGACAGAACCTCACACCCAGGATGATGATGATGAAGGTCAGAAAGAAGGTGGACACACAAACCAGCGCAATGATCAGATATGAGGTCAGTTTGGAGTTCTTCTCCTCATAAGAAATGTCTTTCAGTTCTGGAACCTCAGCTAAGTTATCAGAAATCAGTAAATTCATGGCACAGGTGGCAGACAGAGGGGGCTGTCCGTTATCTTTCACTGCCACGATCAGGTTCTGTTTCATGCTGTCAGATTCAGAAATGTCCCGCTGTGTCCTGATCTCTCCGCTGTGGAGACCAATATTGAAAAGTCCTGGATCAGTAGATTTGACTATGTGATATGACAACCAGGCGTTCTGTCCTGAGTCCGCGTCCACCGCGATCACTTTGGACACCAGAGAGCCTCCGTGTGCAGCTTTGGGGACCAGCTCGGTCATGAAGGAGCTGCCCTCCGGGGCGGGGTACAGGATCTGAGGAGAGTTGTCATTCACATCTGATACGAACACACTGATGCTCACGTTGCTGCTGAGCGGAGGAGAACCGTTGTCTCTGGCCATCACGTGCACTTTAAAACTCCTGAACTGTTCATAATCAAACGACCTGACAGCGTGGATCACCCCCGTGTCTCCGTTCACAGAAACATAGGAGGACACTGGGGCTCCGTTAATCTCACCAGGTAACAGAGAATAAATTACTGTACCGTTTTGTCTCCAGTCAGGGTCTCGAGCAGTAACGGAACACAAAGTGGAGCCAGCTTTGTTATTTTCACTGACATATGCGCTGTAGGACTGTTCTTCAAACACAGGTGGGTTGTCGTTGATGTCAGCTACAGATAAGTGGACAGTTTTAGAGGAGGACATAGGTGGAGAGCCCTCGTCACTGGCACTGATTGTAATGTTGTAATCAGATACCAGTTCACGGTCCAGTTGTCCTGTGGTCACAACAGACCAATAGTTTTTAATAGAAGGAACCAACTTAAAAGCGACGTTTTGCTGGATCGAGCAGCGGACCTGTCGGTTCGTCTCAGAGTCTCTGTCCTGCACGTTAATGATGCCCACCTCTGTACCAGGTGACACGTTCTCAGGTATTGGATTAGACAGAGATTTCAGGTAAATAACTGGTGCGTTATCATTAACGTCAGTAACTTCAATAATTAAAGACGCATATGACGCCAATCCTAACCCATCTTTAGCAATGATCTGCATTTCATATGCTGATTCCTTTTCATAATCGATACTTCCAGCTACCTTAACTTCACCAGTTCTTTGGTTTAATGTAAAAATGTTGTTTTCATCTGAAACGTAGTCAAATGCATAAGTTACATCACCATTAACACCTTCATCTGCATCAGTTGCGATCACAGTAACCACTACAGTATCTAGAGGAGAATTTTCGGGCAGACTTGTTTTATAAACAGGCTTACTAAACATTGGGGAGTTATCATTAGCATCTAGAACAGAGACATGAATAATTACTGTGCCTGATTTCTTAGGAGATCCACCGTCAAATGCTGTAAGAAGCAAAACAATCTCTTTTTTTTCTTCTCTGTCTAACTCTTTTTCTAGAACTAACTCACTATATTTTCGGCTAACACCTTTTGATTTAACATTTAACTTGAAATGATCATTCTGCTGGAGTGAGTAGCCCTGGACAGCATTGTCTCCGATGTCTGCGTCATGCGCTTCGTCAAGAAGAAAAGTCGCACCTTTAACTGCGGATTCTTGAATTTCTAATTTCAGTGAATCCTCCTTAAACTGCGGTGAATTATCATTAATGTCCTGAACGCGAATATTAATACGATGAAGCTCCAAAGGATTTTCCAGCACAAGCTCCTGCTTTATAACACACAATACCCTTCTGGCACAAAGACCTTCTCTATCGATCCTCTGCTGCACAATCAGCTCTCCGGTGTTGAAATTCACTCCGCAGTATGTAATGCCGTTATCCTCTGCGTCAATACGGGCTTTCCGAGCCGACAGTGTTCCCTGTTCCAGTCCCAGATCCTTTGCGATGTTTCCTATCGCAGATCCGCGCTTCATCTCCTCCAGAACAGTGTAGCTCACGTCTCCATTGACGAGTCGGAGGGACAGAAAGACAAAGGCAAGGCCGCAGAGCAGGGAATTCCTGCGCGCCATTGTTGCAACTAATCGGGAAATCTAGAGTGTGCCCTGTTTACAAGCAGCTCTAGTGTTTCAGTGACGGATTTCGGATGTATTTCAGGAGTATCAAATCGTTAAATAGCAGTTTTTCCTTATCGTTCTCGTCTGTGCCAATACGGCAGCCAAATGTGGCTAAATTCATAAACACACAAGGGAGGAGAAGAGATGTGTTTTCTCGTTCACTGGTACACACTGACACCATGAGTATATATTTGGTTATAACAGGGCAATAATTAAATATTGAATTTTTTGTTTGTTTCTTTTTCAAATTATTCATATAAAAAACAGAACGTTATCTCAACCAAACTAACAATATTTCTAAACAGCCAACACTTCCGTAAAATATAAAAAAAAAAGGTAAAATACACGTTTTGCCTCGTAATAAAAGTGATCAAGCCAAATATTTACATTCCTTGATAATATACGAAGAAAGACGTTTACAAGTATTTCAGGTCTTATTTATAACAAAAGGTTTATGTCATAATATCTGTTTATTTATACTTTTACTCGTTTTTTTTCACCTTCTCTTTTTTTGCCAACAGTAAGATCATTCTCCTACCGCTCTAAAGTGGATTTCTGCCACTTGGCGAATTAAAAAAAAAATACTTCCTTTGTACTCAGACCTGTGGCGTATCATCCTCAATATGATTTTCAAAACTAATTAGTTCATCACATCTTTGTAAAGCTGTAAAAAATTGATCACAATGTTCTATCTTTATCTTGAATGTGTAAATTTTGAAACTGTTGTATTAGGAAACCTTTAAACTTTAAAACATGCAAACAAAATGTATTTAAAACAGGAATACCTTATTATATTTTGTAAAATGAAAACAAGTGTGGAAAACAATGCATTTCAAGTAGAGAATGTCGTCATAAAAAGGGGCAAAAATGAATCTCCAGCGTAAGTGTAGTGAAATTTGTGTTTATGTGAAATAAGCTTGCATAAATGGAGTATCTCATGCATATAAAAGACTTGGAACGCTACAACCAGTGTTTGAGTAAATTCACAAACGTGAATCAAAACATCTTCAACAACAGAACAGATGTCAAGTTTTTTGTTCTTTTTTATATTTCCATGACCTTGATGACTAAGAATATAACCCAGCAGAAAGACAAATGCTGAAAAAATGTAAAAAAATAAAAAAATAAAGAGGAAACTTGTTCCTACCTCAGGAGAGCCATCACTGTCCCCAAACACATCAGCAAACTCAGTTGGACTTTTCTTCAGAGTTTGGTCAGCAGGCAGCGTGTTGTCATTGTAAGATGAGACAAACTTAAAGTCACTGGTTCTAGATCCTGTTGTCAGGTAGGCGTCATAATTGTAAGAGCTGCGTAAAGTTCCTGTGCAATCAACATCTGCATAATTAGGAGGTAGATAAGCGCCGGGGATGGCAACTGCTCCATCAAACAACAGTCTGGGCTTTCTCCTTCGACAAAACCTGACACCCAAGATAATGATGATGAAGGTCAGGAAGAAGGTGGACACACAAACCAGCGCAATGATCAGATAGGAGGTCAGTTTGGAGTTCTTCTCCTCATAAGTAATATCTTTAAGTTCAGGCACCTCAGCTAAGTTATCAGAAATCAGTAAATACATGGCACAGGTGACAGACAGAGGGGGCTGTCCGTTATCTTTCACTGCGACAATCAGGTTCTGTTTCATGCTGTCAGATTGTGAAATGTCCCGCTGTGTCCTGATCTCTCCACTGTGTAGACCGATAGTAAACAGTCCCGGATCGGTAGTTTTGACTATATGATAGGACAACCAGGCGTTCTGTCCGAAGTCCGCGTCCACCGCGATCACTTTGGACACCAGAGAGCCTCCGTGTGCAGCTTTGGGGACCAGCTCCGTCATGAAGGAGCTGGCCTCCGGGGCGGGGTACAGGATCTGAGGAGAGTTGTCATTCACATCCGATATGAACACACTGACGCTCACGTTGCTGCTGAGCGGAGGTGAACCGTTGTCTCTGGCCATCACGTGCACTTTAAAACTCCTGAACTGTTCATAATCAAACGACCTGACAGCGTGAATCACCCCCGTGTCTCCGTTAACAGACACATAGGAGGACACTGGAGCTCCGTTAACCTCACCAGTTAATAGAGAATAAATTACTGTCCCGTTTTGCCTCCAGTCGGGGTCTCGAGCAGTAACGGAACACAAAGTGGAGCCAGCTTTGTTATTTTCACTGACATATGCGCTGTAGGACTGTTCTTCAAACAGAGGTGGGTTGTCGTTGATGTCAGCCACTGATAAGTGGACAGTTTTAGATGAGGATTGAGGTGGAGAGCCCTCGTCAGTGGCACTGATTGTAATGTTGTAATCAGACTCTAGTTCACGGTCCAGTTGTCCTGTGGTCACCACAGAAAAATAGTTTTTAATAGAAGGAACCAACGTAAAAGGGAGATTTTGCTGGATGGAGCAGCGCACTTGTCTATTCTTCTCAGAGTCTCTGTCCTGCACGTTAATGATGCCCACCTCTGTACCAGGTGGCACGTTCTCAGGTATTGGGTTAGATAGAGATTTTATATAGATTATCGGAGCATTATCATTTACATCAATGATTTCAATAATTAATTTAGCTCCCGAAGACAGACCATATCCATCCTTAGCTTCAATCATTAATTCATATTTTGATCCTTCTTCAAAATCAATTCCACCTGTCACAAAGATTTCTCCAGTTTGCTGATCGATTGAAAACAATTTTCTTGATTTATCTCTGAGTCGACTGAGTTCATATGTAACCTCTCCATTAACACCTTCATCTGCATCTGTAGCCTTGACTGTGATAACTGGAGTTTTTAATGGAGAGTTTTCTGGTAGCCAGGCTGTATACACAGCCTCAGTAAACACGGGCGCATTGTCATTAGCATCCAGCACAGTGACGTGTATGACTACAGTCCCGGATCTCTGAGGAGATCCACCATCTACAGCTGTGAGCAATAATTTTAGCTCCTGCTGCTCCTCTCGGTCTAACTCTTTATCTAAAACCAACTCTCCATATTTACTGCCAGAACTTGTCGTCTGAATTTTGAACACAAAGTGTGAATTTTTTTCTAAGACGTAGCTTTGAACAGAGTTATGGCCTATATCTGCGTCCTGCGCTGCTATTATCCGATACCTCGCTCCTTTGACAGCAGACTCACTTATTTCCAGCTTTAAAACATCCTTTTCGAAGTCTGGGGCATTATCATTTATATCTTGTACCTGTAGAGACAATCGGTGTAACTCCAGAGGATTTTCTAGAAGCACGTCGAATCTGAGAACACATGTCGGCTTTTCTCCACAATGCTCCTCTCTGTCTATTCTTCCCGCAACGAAGAATTCTCCGCTTCCCAGGTTGATTCCGATATACTGTTTGTCGCTTCCTTCCATTTCAGCACGAGCTTTCCGAGCAGACAGCCTCCCCGAATCCAGTCCCAGATCTTTGGCGATATTTCCGATAACAGATCCGTGTTTCAGCTCCTCCTGGACGGAGTAGATAAGGTCTCCGTGTGCGCAGTGCAGCACAAAGAAGACAAAGAAGAGGCCGCGCATATCAGGGAAACACCATCTGTACGCCATCATCAGAATGTTCTACGCTTTAAAATGACGTGATTACAAGCAAAGAAATACTATTTCCAACCAGAACGTGAGCTTTTCTTGCTTTTCTCTCCAAAGATAGACAACGGAAAACAGACTGACCGATCCCAGTCATGGAGGATTTGTAAACCACATTTTGTGGTTGTTGCTTAGCTGGTATATACTGACATCTTGAGTATCAATGAAATATAACAGCTAAAAAGACTTTTGAAACGAAACTATTGTTGAATTAAAACATAAATAATCATTTCAAACTTTCCTTTAACTTTTGAGTCAGAAGACACTCTTTTATTTTATCCCAGAAATTAATTATTGAGAAACAATTATTATCCGACCACACAATAATCTAAAACGTATTTGTTCCGTCTGACAAAAAAGTGTAAATCTATGACAGCTTTACGAGACAAAAACGGAACGTGTTGCTTTTAATCACTGTTATAAATACATAGTTTCAGTACCAAGGACAGAGACGCACATCCAAAGCTCACGCTTAAAAGACATTGGCCCTAAACAGTGACACAATCATCACAGACAAGCCCACGTTGTGGAAATCTTGTAAAGTCTATCAAAAAGTTGAAATATGAGAAACAAATTGATCCCTGTCTAAAGTAATAAGAATAAAATATAAAAATAAAGACGTCGGAATACGTTTCCTACTATTAAATATTTCTTGCAGAATACTGTTCATTCAAATCTTTTTTTTTAATTCCATGAAACTCTTCACAAGATCTGGAATATTTCTCTAGAAAACAAGTAAAACTTTGACTCTCTATGTATCCACATAGTGCGAAAAAAGAATGTAGGGTTAAAATGTTCCTTACAACCAGTTTTAACTATGACACGTCCCAGCATAAGACACAAAAACAGTGATGAAGCACATTCGGTTCAGAACCACGAACAGAGACAGAAAACCCTCCAAAAGCTCCGACATGACTCAATAGAAACCAAGCATAATGAATGTATGTATGAATGAATAAATGAGTAAATGAAAATTAATTAATAAATATAAATAGGAGTTGTTCCACTCAGTCTTTAATTTTGTCCACAATTTCCTCTAATTCCCTTCCAATGAAACATTCCTTTCAGTATGGAATTTTGTGACTATATGAAAGGTTAGGGTATTAATTTTTTTTTGTGAAATTAAAATACACACAAGAAAACATTAACACAAAAAATCTATTGGAGTACTATGAAAAAAAACGATTTTAGAAACGTATGAAACTGAGTAAAACTTATCCCTACCTCAGGGGAACTATCACTGCCTCCAAACACATCAGCAAACTCAGTTGGACTTTTCTTCAGAGTGTGGTCAGCAGGCAGCGTGTTGTCATTGTAAGATGAGACAAACTTAAAGTCACTGGTTCTAGATCCTGTTGTCAGGTAGGCATCATAATT
>NC_051438.1:17244361-17304292 GCF_001649575.2 Kryptolebias marmoratus | reverse complement strand
CGTCCACCGCGATCACTTTGGACACCAGAGAGCCTCCGTGTGCAGCTTTAGGGACCAGCTCGGTCATGAAGGAGCTGCCCTCCGGGGCGGGGTACAGGATCTGAGGAGAGTTGTCATTCACATCCGATATGAACACACTGACGCTCACATTGCTGCTCAGCGGAGGAGAACCGTTGTCTCTGGCTATCACGTGCACTTTAAAACTCTTGAACTGTTCATAATCAAACGACCTGACAGCGTGGATCACCCCCGTGTCTCCGTTAACAGAAACATAGGAGGACACAGGGGCTCCATTCACCTCACCAGGTAACAGAGAATAAATTACTGTCCCATTTTGTCTCCAGTCAGGGTCTCGAGCAGTAACAGAACACAAAGTGGAGCCAGCTTTGTTATTTTCACTCACATATGCGCTGTAGGACTGTTCCTCAAACACAGGTGGGTTGTCGTTGATGTCAGCTACAGATAAGTGGACAGTTTTAGAGGAGGACAGAGGTGGAGAGCCCTCGTCAGTGGCACTGATTGTAATGTTGTAATCAGACACTAGCTCACGGTCCAGTTGTCCTGTAGTCACCACAGAATAATAGTTTTTAATAGAAGGAACCAACTTAAAAGGGACGTTTTGCTGGATAGAGCAGCGGACCTGTTGGTTCTTGTTAGAGTCTCTGTCCTGCACGGTAATGATGCCCACCTCTGTACCAGGTGGTACGTTTTCAGGTATGGGGTTAGATAGGGATTTCAGACTGATAACAGGTGGATTGTCATTAACATCAAATAGTTCTACAATTACTGTACAATATGAAGTAAGACCTGGACCATCTTTTGCTCTAATTTGCAGTTCAATAGTAGTGTCAGTTTCATAATCAATAGGGCCGATTAATTTAACCTCCCCTGTTTTTTGATCAAGTGAAAAAAGAGAAACATGATCGTTTGACATATGATCAAAACTATATATAATATTTCCGTTGGGCCCCTCATCTGCATCAGTTGCCCTCACAGTAACCACTACAGTCTGTAAAGGAGAGTTTTCAGGCAGACTGATTTTATAAACGGCCTGACTGAACACTGGGACGTTATCATTAGCATCCAGCACAGTGACATGGATAACTGCAGTACCCGATCTCTGAGGAGATCCGCCATCTAGAGCTGTGAGCACTAATTTCAGCTCTGTCTCCTTCTCTCGATCTAATTCTTTGACTAAAACAAGCTCCGAGTGTTTTCTTCCACTAACGTCTGTGTTTACATTTATTGTGAAATGCTCATTGTTTTGTAAAGTGTAGCGCTGAACAGCATTTGTGCCGATATCTGCATCACGGGCCTCAGTCAGTACGAATTTAGCTCCTTTGCCGGTTGATTCACTTATTTCGAATGAAATCAAGTTCTCACTAAACTCAGGGGCGTTGTCGTTTATATCCTGTACATGAATGGTGATACGCTGGAGCTCTAGAGGGTTTTCTAGAACGAGCTCCTCTTTTAAAACGCAGGTCGCTTTCTTACCACAAAGGTTTTCCCTGTCTATCCTGTCCGTCACAATCAAATCCCCGGTGCTCAGATTAATATCACAGTACCTTTTATTATTCGTGTCCGTGTCGATGCGGGCTTTACGGGATGACAGCGTGGCTATCGCAAGGCCGAGATCTTTAGCTATATTTCCTATAACTGATCCACGCTTCATCTCTTCGGCTATAGAGTAGCTTACATCGCCATGCGCAAAATGCAGACCCAAGAGAAGAAAAACGCAGCAGAGGTTGAAAGAAAATCCTCCGTCGGTTTTATTCCTCATGACTGGACAGATTTTACCCTCTTGTGTCCCACGTCATTCGTTTAAAAAAGAAGTGTGTGTATTCGGATTTTCTCGCGGAGTATTTCCTTTGGTCGCGTCGTTAACCGAGAGGCACTCACAGACACAATAACGCTTGGCAATGGTGAAAAAAAGAAGAATGGAGTGACAAAGGCTTCATCCCTTCCTTAGTGTACAGTGACACCAAGAGTTCTAACAAGGTACAGTAGTACAAAGAGCCTGATAGCAGCACGAGTTATTATATATATATATATAGTTAGTAAGTTTATTATTAAAATTATTATTATTATTATTCTTAGTAGTAGTAGGAGAAGGGGGAGGAGTACTACGCCCATACTGTTTAAATTAACAGCATTATTTAAATGTTCAGGTTTCAATATTTAAAATACACAACACACAATCACATGGTGCATTGAAAGCAAAATACAGTAATGCCATAAATAAATTACACATCTGTTAGATTGAAGTTGCTTCAAGGCATTAAGTTTAAAATATGTAAAATAATAATTGTCACAGACATTTGTGGTGCATTTTTGTTTTTTGCTTTGGGTTTGGTTTGCAGTGCTTATAAATTATTATTATTATTGATGTGTTTTTGTATTTTCGTGTTCACCTGTCTTGCTGTGTTGTGTGAACATAATGTGTTAGAGTTTCTTACTTATTTGAACTTATCAATGGCACCTGTCGTAAATTGCTCCTCTCCCTGAACTTTATCAATGCAATATTGTCATTGGTGGGGGATTTGTGTCCCACGTCTATTTGAGCCGGACACCTAGGGTCGGGGTGCGCGCCTGGAGAGCAAGAGGAAACGCCCACTTCTTCGGCTGTACTCTGGATGACTTGTGACGCGCCGTCGGTGTGCTGGCTTTTGATTCAATGCTCACTATACTTCAGCTGGACGAAATAGGTCATTTTCTTCTGGTTGTGTGGCTATTAATGAATTTATTTAGGTAACGATTGGGCCTCTTCTTAGTCCCAGTTCCGTGTTTCTGTAGAGCACCTGCGGAAGGATCGTGACACTGATGTAAAACTAAGACGCGCTGACGACTTAATTTCCTGGTTCACTGGTGGGTGTGGAACCTGGCACTGATGAATTTCTACTTATCTTGCTTAAATTTATCCTATCTTACAACAGACTTTATACATTATATCTTGTCGTTGCTTTTGTTGTGTTGTTCTGTAACTTTTGTTCAATAAAGGTTATATATGAAATAAAAATGAAATCCTGGCACTGATCATACCTTATGTGATGGAACTGCATGGCTGGCATTCTGTACTAGTACTTCGTGCTGGTGTGGGGTCCCAGGTAATGCTGCTGACTAACAACTGCCTTTCAAGGACCTTTGCCTATGAATTGAGCCCTGGTGACTGACTTGGACTGTTCCTTTTTAAAGTGTGAAATTTGTTTGCTTTTGTAGAAACCTTTGCACACCAAGTCCTCTTTTTAGCTATTTAAAAGACTTAAATTTACTCTGCTATTTATAAATCTTTGCTTTGTTTATGGTGAATAAAAAGTAAAAAGTCTACAACATTTGTTCTTCCAGTCTTCACTGTGTTTGTGTGATGGGAAAATTGAACCAAATTCGTGTGGAAGTAGTTTCAGGCTTTGACAGTAATTAAGTTGACAATATCATTATGTACAACTATGTTGTAAAAGCATCATTAATGATTTTTATTTGTGTGAATCTTTTTTGCGTGGCTAGAGAAGAGTTATTTAATCACAAACTGTACTTCGTAGACGTTTTGTGAAACAATGTAGAACCATAACAAAATGGTACTAATATATAGTTCAAAATTATGCATGTGTAGCTGTAGTGGCACAAGTTTCACATACAGTATGGAATACTTTGGTCATATTTGTATCTGTCCATTTGGAAACACAGTAGCAGTTGTAAAGAATGTAAAAACAGCTGCAGAAACCCAATGTGGAAGAAGAGGAACCAGAGAAACAACAATGAAAAGATAAGCTCCTACATGGCATGTACTACTGGTAGACTGAAGAAGTGGCTAATACCAAGAAATTTGTCCAGTATCTAGAGAAGGCTGGATTGAAGGAGAGCACAGAAGCACGATCCATGGCAGCACAAGAGCACATTCTCAGCACAACATAAATAGATGCTGGTGCTTACCATATCAGGAAGGACCCATAATGCAGACTGTGCAAAGATATCCCTGAGACAGTACAGTACATAGTAGCAGGATATAAAATGAATGCAGGCAAATCATACATAAAACACCATAAGCAAGTAACTGTAATAGTGTACAGGAACATCTGTGCTAAGTTTGGGCTGCTATTAAGGTGGGAGATTACACCAAGGGTTCCAAAGAACAATATGACTAAGATACTGTGTGACTTCCAAAACCAGACTGAAAAAACAAATAATGGCCAAACAACCAGACATTGTTGTGATTGACAAACTACAAATGAAGGTAGTGGTTATAGATGTAGCAAATAAGCATCACAGGAGGTCTGAGAAACACCAAGGACTGAAAGAAGAAATATAGAAGTTCTGGAGAGCCAAGGTGTCAGTGGTACTAGTGGTCATCGGAGCACTTTGCTGTGACCCCAAAACTAAAGGAGTGACTCCAACAGATGCCAGGTACAACCTCAGAGATCTCCATCCAGAACAATGAAATCCTAGAAACAGCATCAATAACCTCCTAAGCTTTGGTAGAAGATCCAAACTCTGATATGATGTACAACTGCCCAAGTCTGTTTAATTTTTTCTTGTATAGATTTATAGCAAATTGTCAATAAAAATGGCTGAACAATATCAAAAGGAAATTGGAAAGATGAAAATTGCTGCCTTTAAAACAGTATTTATCCAATTTTAAAAGGCCAAAAGAATCTATTTCATAGAGCAAAACTAGGTAAGCAGCAATAGTAAAAAGGACAAAAAAATGGGTACTTAGAAATAATACTAGAAAATCACACAACAGGAATAAATGCTAATGTTCCTATAGAAAAATATAACTAAAACAATTACACAAGCTTGTGCATGCTTACCTCAAGAGAGTCTTCTGATTGACCAAACATATCAGCAAACTCAGTTGGACTTTTCTTCAGAGTGTGGTCAGCAGGCAGCGTGTTGTCATTGTAAGATGAGACAAACTTAAAGTCACTGGTTCTAGATCCTGTTGTCAGGTAGGCGTCATAATTGTAAGAGCTGCGTAAAGTTCCTGTGCCATCAACATCTGCATAATTAGGAGGGAGGTAAGCGCCAGGGATGGCAACTGCTCCATCAAACAACAGTCTGGGCTTTCTCCTGCGACAGAACCTGACACCCAGGATGATGATGATGAAGGTCAGGAAGAAGGTGGACACACAAACCAGTGCGATGATCAGATAGGAGGTCAGGTTTGAGTTCTTCTCCTCATAAGAAATATCTTTCAGTTCAGGCACCTCAGCTAAGTTATCAGAAATCAGTAAATACATGGCACAGGTGGCAGACAGAGGGGGCTGTCCATTATCTTTCACTGCCACGATCAGGTTCTGTTTCATGCTGTCAGCCTCGGAAATGTCCCGCTGTGTCCTGATCTCTCCGCTGTGCAGCCCAATAGTGAAAAGTCCCGGATCAGTGGATTTGACTATATAATAGGACAGCCAGGCGTTCTGTCCGGAGTCCGCGTCCACCGAGATCACTTTGGACACAAGAGAGCCTCCGTGTGCAGCTTTGGGGACCAGCTCGGTCATGAAGGAGCTGCCCTCTGGGGCGGGGTACAGGATCTGAGGAGAATTGTCATTCACATCTGATACGAACACACTTATGCTCACGTTGCTGCTGAGTGGAGGCGAGCCGTTGTCTCTAGCCATCACGTGCACTTTAAAACTCCTGAACTGTTCATAATCAAATGACCTGACAGCGTGGATCACCCCTGTGTCCCCGTTAACAGAAACATATGAGGACATCGGGGCTCCATTAACCTCACCAGGTAACAGAGAATAAATTACTGTCCCATTTTGTCTCCAGTCGGGGTCTCGAGCAGTAACTGAACATAAAGTGGATCCGGCTTTGTTATTTTCACTCACATATGCGCTGTAGGACTGTTCCTCAAACACAGGTGGGTTGTCGTTGATGTCAGCTACAGATAAGTGGACAGTTTTAGAGGAGGACAGAGGTGGAGAGCCTTCATCAGTGGCACTGATTGTAATGTTGTAATCAGACACTATTTCACGGTCAAGTTGTCCTGTGGTCACCACAGAATAATAGTTTTTAATTGAAGGAACCAATTTAAAAGGAACAATTTGCTGGATGGAGCAGCGCACCTTTTCATTACTGTCGGAGTCTCTGTCCTGCACGTTAATGAGGCCCACTTCTGTACCAAGCTGTATATTTTCTGGTACTGGGTTTTTCAGTGACTTTATGGATATCACAGGAGCATTATCGTTGACATCCGTGACCTCAATTATTAGGGTCGAGGATGAAACTAATCCAAGACCGTCTTTGGCTGTTATTTGCATTTCATAGGAAGTTTTCTCTTCATAATCTAACATTCTTGAAACTTTGACTTCACCACTTGTGGAATCAATAGAAAAAACATTATTATTTTCATCAGAAACATGATCAAATTCATAACTTACATTACCATTCACTCCCTCATCTGCATCAGTTGCGCTCACAGTAACCACTGCAGTATCTAAAGGAGAGTTTTCAGGCAGACTGGTTTTATAAACTGCCTGACTGAACACTGGGGCGTTATCATTAGCATCCAACACAGTGACAAGAATAACTGCAGTACCCGATCTCTGAGGAGATCCACCGTCTGTGGCTACAAGCACAACTGTAAGCTCCTTCTTTTGTTCTCTGTCCAGTTCTTTTTTTAAAACTAACTCACTATATTTTCCCCCTCCACTTTTTGCCACAACATTCAAGTTGAAATTTTCATTTTCTTCAATGCTATATTCCTGAATGGCATTCAGTCCGATATCTGCATCATAGGCCTCATCTAAACGAAACCGGCTTCCTTTATCTGCTGATTCTCTAATTTCAAATTTGATTGCATTCTTTTTAAATTGAGGTGAATTATCGTTAACATCTTGAACGTGCAGACTGATGCGATGCAGCTCTAAGGGATCCTCTAAAACAAGCTCCTGAATCAAAAGGCAGGATGATTTCTTACCACAAAGACCTTCTCTGTCAATTCGGTCGGCAACAATGACATCTCCAGTACTCAGATTTAAATCACAATACCGTTTGCTATTTTTGTCTGTTTCCATGCGAGCCTTTCGAGCAGCCAAATCTCCCACCTCCAGACCCATATCTTTAGCCAAATTTCCAATAATCAAGCCTCGTTTCATCTCTTCGGGAAAAGAATAAGACACGTCTCCAATGGCGGAGTGCAACACAAGAGAAAATATTTCCAAGACGGCAATGAGGCCGAGCGCGGAACAAGCCTTCTGCTCCATCTTTCAATTAGTTCATTCACAAATCCACCACATCAGAGGTTTAGATGATAAAAAAAAAAAAAAAAGCCCGTTTAATATTTTGATTTAAAAAGAATAATCTTGCAGACTGATTATAAATGTGACGAATTCAGTGTTTTAGCAGCGGAAGGGATTTTTTTTTCGTCGTCGTTTGGTAATGTGAGGGTGTGGAGCAACATAACGTGACATCAAAAAAAAAAAGCTGATAGAGAGTGACACCGTGAGCTGCCCAATGGTATTACAAACATTTTCGATTTCAGTGGATAAACAAATGTAGTTAAAGTTGTAATCAAATTTAAAAACGATTGTTTTTTTCTTTTTCAAGTACACGTGACTGATACTACTCATAAAAAAATAATTACACAGCAGCGCTGGTGTGAGCAGAAATCTTAAATTTGAATTGTGTTCATTTCAGCACCATGGAGAGTCACCATGTGGCAAATGCCATGGTCAAATGGCTATATAAAGTTTTATAAAAAAAGAAAACTATAGTTCAAAATACCAAAGAGGTTTGTAAAATAAATAAATAAATACAAAATTCAAAATGCAAAAAATTGTCCGTTTCATAGAATTCTGGTTTATTTTAAAGGATTTTCCATCACTTAAATATCAAGTGTTTGGTTTTTATTTGTTATTGTTCTTTTAGAAAATATCAGTGTAGACTAAATCCATTTTGTGTCCATTTATTTCTATAGGACAGGATAGGATTTTCAAATACATTTTTTTCTCAAGGTAAATAAAAGTCTAAAACACTGTTTTTTTTTTTTTTGTTTTTTTTTCGCGGGTGGATTCTTACCTGAAAAGACTCGTCAGTATCGCCAAAAGCCTCGAGAAACTCAGTTGGACTTTTCTTCAGAGTGTGGTCAGCAGGCAGCGTGTTCTCATTGTAAGATGAGACAAACTTAAAGTCACTGGTTCTAGATCCTGTTGTCAGGTAGGCATCATAATTGTAAGAGCTGCGTAAAGTTCCTGTGCCGTCAACATCTGCGTAATTAGGAGGGAGATAAGCGCCGGGGATGGCAACTGTTCCATCAAACAACAGTCTGGGCTTTCTCCTGCGACAAAACCTGACACCAATAATGATGATGATGAAGGTCAGGAAGAAGGTGGACACACAAACCAGCGCGATGATCAGATAGGAGGTCAGCTTGGAGTTCTTCTCTTCATAAGAAATATCTTTCAGTTCTGGCACCTCAGCTAAGTTATCAGAAATCAGTAAATACATGGCACAGGTGGCAGACAGAGGGGGCTGTCCGTTATCTTTCACTGCCACGATCAGGTTCTGTTTCATGCTGTCAGATTCGGAAATGTCCCGCTGTGTCCTGATCTCTCCGCTGTGCAGACCAATAGTGAAAAGTCCCGGATCAGTGGATTTGACTATATGATAGGACAACCAGGCGTTCTGTCCAGAGTCCGCATCCACCGCGATCACTTTGGACACCAGAGAGCCTCCGTGTGCAGCTTTGGGGACCAGCTCGGTCATGAAGGAGCTGCCCTCTGGAGCAGGGTACAGGATCTGAGGAGAGTTGTCATTCACATCCGATATGAACACACTGACGCTCACATTGCTGCTCAGCGGAGGAGAACCGTTGTCTCTGGCCATCACGTGCACTTTAAAACTCCTGAACTGTTCATAATCAAACGACCTGACAGCGTGGACCACCCCGGTGTCACCGTTAACAGACACATAGGAGGACATCGGGGCTCCGTTCACCTCGCCAGGTAACAGAGAATAAATTACTGTCCCATTTTGTCTCCAGTCGGGGTCTTGAGCAGTAACGGAACATAAAGTGGAGCCAGCTTTGTTATTTTCACTGACATATGCGCTGTAGGACTGTTCTTCAAACACAGGTGGGTTGTCGTTGATGTCAGCTACAGATAAGTGGACAGTTTTAGAGGAGGACAGAGGTGGAGAACCCTCGTCAGTGGCACTGATTGTAATGTTGTAATCAGACACTATTTCACGGTCCAGTTGTCCTGTGGTCACCACAGAATAATAGTTTTTAACAGAAGGAACCAACGTAAACGGAACGTTTCGTTGAATAGAGCAGCGCACCTGTCCATTGATACCCGAGTCTCTGTCCTGCACGTTAATGATGCCCACCTCGGTACCTGGTGACACGTTTTCTGTCACTGGGTTCATTAGAGTTTTCACAAAAATGACTGGCGCGTTATCATTAATATCAGTAATATCAATAACTATTTTTGCATCAGATGAAAGTCCATAACCATCTTTAGCATCGATGCGCATTTCGTATTTTGATTTACTCTCGAAATCAAGCGCTCCTATCAGTTTTATTTCCCCTGTTTTACTGTTCAGTGAGAAAACCTTTTTAGCTCTTTCTGAGATGCGGCTGAAGTCATACGTTACCTCCCCATTAACTCCCTCATCTGCATCAGTGGCGCTCACTGTTATTACCACGGTATCAAGAGGCGAATTTTCAGGTAAACTGGCTTCGTAAACAGACTGACCAAACACAGGTGCGTTATCATTAGCATCCAAAACAGTAACGTGAATAATAGCTGTGCCTGATCTCAGTGGATTTCCACCATCAACTGCAATTAGAGCGATATTTAACTCCCGTTCCGTTTCACGGTCCAGCTCCTTCTCTAAAACCAGCTCGATGTTCTTAGATCCATCAGCATCCTCTTGGGCAGACAAAACGAAATGTTCATTTTTTTCTAAATTGTATTGTTTGACTGCATTACGGCCAGTGTCTGCGTCATGTGCTTCGTTCACACGATATCGCGCTCCCTTCACAGCCGATTCCCGTATTTCTAATTTAACAGTATCTTTAGGGAAAACGGGTGAATTATCGTTAATGTCTTGTATAAGCAGAGATACCCGATGCAGCTCCAAAGGGCCCTCCAGCACTAATTCAAATTTAAGCATGCACGAAACCTTCTCGCCGCACAGCTCCTCTCTGTCGATCCTTTCCCTGATGATGAAATTCCCAGTCTTTGGATCGAGATCACAGAAATGCTGCGAGCTGTCCTCAGTGTCAATTCGAGGTTTGCGAGTGAAGAATTTTCCTACATCCAGACCGAGATCCTTGGCAACGTTTCCAACAATAGATCCGGGCCTCATCTCCTCCGAAGCGGAATAGCTGAGGTCCGCAGTGGTGATCCGAACACAAAGAGCAAAGCTGCAGACAAAACTCAGCAAGGATTGTCGTTTGATGAACATATTTTCAACAAAATTTTGAAATAAATCTACAATTTTTTCTTCCGTTGAGCAATCAAGAAGTAAATGGTTAAACAAACGTATACTGACACTGCTGCTACAACAATGACAGCCTTGGTTTAAATGCATCTAGTCTAATTTGTCGTGGGTGGAGAACTAAACCTACTCACATCTGCAAGTGAGTAGCGACTCCATGAGCTTATTTAAAATATTACAAAGATCTAAATACCCATACTGATTCACGAGCCAATGTCACGAATAATAGAGTAAAACCAGGTGTTTGCGTGAGAAGCGAAATTAAGGTTACACATTTGTAGTTAACCCCCACTAATTTCAGCACTGTGGACAGCGTTTCAAAAGACGGCAGCTATAATAAACAAAAAATTTTTTTTTTCTACTCTTGTGTTTCAACACCTGTCTTCCTTTTAGAAAATCAATTATTACAAAACTATTTAAACAGAAAAAAACAATAATCGTTCCCGATTATTATTATTATTTTTGTATAAAGAAAATACAGATTTATTGCAACTACTGTAGTTGGAATTTGATTTAAACCCAACACTCTGTAAAAACGTGGACTACAGAATAAATAGTTTTCTTAGTAAATGTTTGGAGAGTTTAATAAGTGGTAAATTTGTTCGTTGTCAATTAAGAACATGGTTACTCAAATTTTGATATTTTTTAAAAAATGTGCATACATTTGAACTACTGCATTTAACTTTGCTACATAGGGTGAAATGTTTTGCTAAGTGAATAAAGCCAAAGATAAACAGACTGAAATGACATGTTCAGAAAGAAAATACAAGTGATTGTGAAATAAAATGTAAAGTTCATGATTGAATACTTGTAGTAAAATGTGAAATTTATTACAAACAGCCTTTGTCTTGTGACACAAATCAGAAAAGAGTGTTTTAGCTACTGTCATGGAATAACAAAGAGCTATCAGGTTTGATAATGGAGACACAGAATAACAAATTTCTGTTTTTCCACTGTCAAAAGTGTAAGACTTATTTGTGCCAATTATTTTGCATCCAGGTTGTGAACATCTTTATATCAAAAAAAAAAAAAATCTAAACAAGATTTATAAAAAGAAAATGGTACATCATCATAGAATGCATTTTGAACTTGTACGGGAATTTTACAAATCAGTTAAAAAAATCTGTCAAATCACACATCTGATAAATATGTCAGCAGTATTGTGGGGTTCAGTGTCATGCCAAAAACAATATGCGACATATAATTATTTTAAATATAACTGTTGGCACTTCTTGAAAAATGTCTGAGAGAAAGGTAAATCAAATATTTCCACCATTAGGTGATCAAAAAAAAATGTATTAATGAGGAACGTGTAGTTAACAAATGCACATAAGAAGAGGGTTTACTTGGATTTAAATTTGTTTTTTGATAAGTTTAATATTTCAGGTAAACTTAGAAACTACCACTGATAAAGAAAACTCACCAAAATATGGTTAAACTATTGAACTTCCATTACCTGCATAAATTCAGAAAAAAAATACTGACAGTCTCTGCTCTGACCCCCCACCCACATACACACGCACACACAAAAACTAAGCATGTCAGAAAAATATAAATTGAGTTTAATGTAATTTGTAAGCAGGTAGTTTGTAGATATGACGGAAACGGAGTGATGAAACAACAAACCTTAGAAGTAAAATTACTAACAAAATCAAGTAAAAGATTTCAAAAACACTAGGTCAAATTGCATTCCTCCTCTAAAAAAATGAAAAATACATTTAATAAATGCGGTAAAAGCTTTTCCTCTACACTATAGCCTATAAAGGTTTTTCAGACTTTCCCCCCAAAAAACCTTTACGATTTTCAATCCATCTGATAAAGACAATTCAAATAAAAAGGTATGTTATGATTGTCAGAACTCAATAACAAACAATAAAAAGAAAAAATGGTCAGGAACGTTGAAAACATATGATGTGCCTACCTGAAAAGACTCGTCAGTATCGCCAAAAGCCTCGAGAAACTCAGTTGGACTTTTCTTCAGAGTGTGGTCAGCAGGCAGCGTGTTCTCATTGTAAGATGAGACAAACTTAAAGTCACTGGTTCTAGATCCGGTTGTCAGGTAGGCATCATAATTGTAAGAGCTGCGTAAAGTTCCTGTGCCGTCAACATCTGCGTAATTAGGAGGCAGGTAAGCGCCGGGGATGGCAACTGCTCCATCAAACAACAGTCTGGGCTTTCTCCTACGACAAAACCTGACACCAAGGATTATGATGATGAAGGTCAGGAAGAAGGTGGACACACAAACCAGCGCGATGATCAGATAGGAGGTCACCTTGGAGTTATTCTCCTCATAAGAAATATCTTTCAGTTCTGGAACCTCAGCTAAGTTATCAGAAATCAGTAAATACATGGCACAGGTGGCAGACAGAGGGGGCTGTCCATTATCTTTCACTGCCACGATCAGGTTCTGTTTCATGCTGTCAGATTCGGAAATGTCCCGCTGTGTCCTGATCTCTCCGCTGTGCAGACCAATAGTGAAAAGTCCCGGATCAGTGGATTTGACTATATGATAGGACAACCAGGCGTTCTGTCCAGAGTCCGCATCCACCGCGATCACTTTGGACACCAGAGAGCCTCCGTGTGCAGCTTTGGGGACCAGCTCGGTCATGAAGGAGCTGCCCTCTGGAGCAGGGTACAGGATCTGAGGAGAGTTGTCATTCACATCCGATATGAACACACTGACGCTCACATTGCTGCTCAGCGGAGGAGAACCGTTGTCTCTGGCCATCACGTGCACTTTAAAACTCCTGAACTGTTCATAATCAAACGACCTGACAGCGTGGACCACCCCGGTGTCACCGTTAACAGACACATAGGAGGACATCGGGGCTCCGTTCACCTCGCCAGGTAACAGAGAATAAATTACTGTCCCATTTTGTCTCCAGTCGGGGTCTTGAGCAGTAACGGAACATAAAGTGGAGCCAGCTTTGTTATTTTCACTGACATATGCGCTGTAGGACTGTTCTTCAAACACAGGTGGGTTGTCGTTGATGTCAGCTACAGATAAGTGGACAGTTTTAGAGGAGGACAGAGGTGGAGAACCCTCGTCAGTGGCACTGATTGTAATGTTGTAATCAGACACTATTTCACGGTCCAGTTGTCCTGTGGTCACCACAGAATAATAGTTTTTAACAGAAGGAACCAACGTAAACGGAACGTTTCGTTGAATAGAGCAGCGCACCTGTCCATTGATACCCGAGTCTCTGTCCTGCACGTTAATGATGCCCACCTCGGTACCTGGTGACACGTTTTCTGTCACTGGGTTCATTAGAGTTTTCACAAAAATGACTGGCGCGTTATCATTAATATCAGTAATATCAATAACTATTTTTGCATCAGATGAAAGTCCATAACCATCTTTAGCATCGATGCGCATTTCGTATTTTGATTTACTCTCGAAATCAAGCGCTCCTATCAGTTTTATTTCCCCTGTTTTACTGTTCAGTGAGAAAACCTTTTTAGCTCTTTCTGAGATGCGGCTGAAGTCATACGTTACCTCCCCATTAACTCCCTCATCTGCATCAGTGGCGCTCACTGTTATTACCACGGTATCAAGAGGCGAATTTTCAGGTAAACTGGCTTCGTAAACAGACTGACCAAACACAGGTGCGTTATCATTAGCATCCAAAACAGTAACGTGAATAATAGCTGTGCCTGATCTCAGTGGATTTCCACCATCAACTGCAATTAGAGCGATATTTAACTCCCGTTCCGTTTCACGGTCCAGCTCCTTCTCTAAAACCAGCTCGATGTTCTTAGATCCATCAGCATCCTCTTGGGCAGACAAAACGAAATGTTCATTTTTTTCTAAATTGTATTGTTTGACTGCATTACGGCCAGTGTCTGCGTCATGTGCTTCGTTCACACGATATCGCGCTCCCTTCACAGCCGATTCCCGTATTTCTAATTTAACAGTATCTTTAGGGAAAACGGGTGAATTATCGTTAATGTCTTGTATAAGCAGAGATACCCGATGCAGCTCCAAAGGGCCCTCCAGCACTAATTCAAATTTAAGCATGCACGAAACCTTCTCGCCGCACAGCTCCTCTCTGTCGATCCTTTCCCTGATGATGAAATTCCCAGTCTTTGGATCGAGATCACAGAAATGCTGCGAGCTGTCCTCAGTGTCAATTCGAGGTTTGCGAGTGAAGAATTTTCCTACATCCAGACCGAGATCCTTGGCAACGTTTCCAACAATAGATCCGGGCCTCATCTCCTCCGAAGCGGAATAGCTGAGGTCCGCAGTGGTGATCCGAACACAAAGAGCAAAGCTGCAGACAAAACTCAGCAAGGATTGTCGTTTGATGCCCAATATTTTCATCCTCATTTTGAAATTCATACACAAATTTTCTTTCTGTCGATCAATCAAAAGGCAAGTGGCGTATACTGACGCTGTAATTCAACAATAGCAGCCTTGGTTTAAATGCATATCGCCTGACTTGTAATGGGTGGAGAACTCATACGCCTCATATCCGCAGGTCAATAGCGACGCCGTGAGTTTATTTAGAATGTTACAAAAAAGAAAGTCAAATATATGCACGGGTTGATGTCACAAACAACACAGCAAAATTCAATGTTATGTGAAAAGCGAAATTTAACTGTTACACGATTGCAGATTTTTTTTTGTTGTTGTTAGGCACAGGGAATGGCATTTCATTCAGGACCGTGGACAGCGTTTTAAAAGAAGACCGACATAGTAAACAGTTATGATAGTTTTACCTCCTTTTATTTTTTCAATGCCTGTCTTTTATAAAGAAAGGAATTTATCACAAAGTTATCCAAAGAAAGGGAGAAGACGAAGAAACAAACAAAAAAAATCAGTCATTCAACTCTTGATTTTTAAAATATATACAAAATTTATGCAACAACTGTCGCTGAAAAATGGTTAAAACCCAACACCACGTAAAAACGTGGATTAAAAAATAAGTAGGTTTCTTAATAAATGTATGGGGAGCCTGATGTAGATTGATATTCTGAGAATTTGATATTTATACTTATTCAGTTTCTGATTCTTTAAACAAATATGTATACATACAAACTAATGTATTTAACTTTGCTACACAGGTAGGGGGAAAGTATTGCAAGATGAAAAATAGAAAACTAGGCATAAACAGACTGAAGTGACAAATGTTCAGAAAGAAAATACAAGTCCAGGTAAAATTAAAATCTAAATTCCATGGCTGAATGTCTTGGAACATCAGTCAGTTAAGTGTACCTTTTAGCAAATGTCACAGAAAAACAGAGTGTGTAATAAGATGAAATCATAAAAAGAAAACATCTCTCTTTTCTTCACCATTTTAAGTACAAAGTTCATGAATTTCACATTTTCACAACCAGGTTGTGTATGTATTTTGAGGAAGACTATGAGGATCGAGGATAATCTAAATCACAAATGGGGCATTATTATAGAACGCATTTTAAACTTCTAGATAACTTTTAAAAATCAGAAAAAAGTAAAACAACACAGTCGAAAAATATTTCAGCAGCAATATAGGGTTCAGTATCAACCCAAAAACATTTTGCATCATAGTGATACTGTAGATATAAATGTAGGCACTCGTTAAATAATAGTGTGTGAGAAAGTTAAAGCAACGATTTTCAGTGTAAGATGATAAAAACAATACCAAGATGTATTAATGGAGGTATGTCATTAACATCAGAAAAAGGCTTATTTGAAATTGACAAGATACACATAGAAAAAACTATGGATTAAAAATGAAAACAAAAAATGAAAAAAGAGAAAAACTCTTGCTAAGATACAGCTAAAATGTGAAACTTCCATTAACGCAAACATTTTAAATTCAGAAAAATATATTGACAATGTTCCTGACAAGGAAAAAACAAAAAGGATGGCTTAAAACTATAAAATGAGTTTATCTGATTTGTAAGCAGGTGTTTTGAGAATATGATGGGATGGGAGTGATTAGACAAGAAAAGTTAGAATTAAAGTAGTAATGAAATGAGCTAGGAAATTTTAAAACCAATATGTAAAAACGCATCCATCATTTGAAAATTTAAAAATAATAAATAATAACACTTATTTTCCCATTAAATATACGTTACAAAAGGTGTTGAGACACATCAAAAACAAAACCTTAAGCAATATCGATCGATATGGAAAAAATAGAAAATGCACATAAGAAAATACTAAAAAAACAGTGTAATATGATTGTCAAAATTCATTAAAGAAAAGGTAAAACAAATGCAGTAATAAGATATGCCTACCTGAGAAGACTCGTCGGTATCGCCAAAAGCTTCGAGAAACTCAGTTGGACTTTTTTGCAGAGTGTGGTCAGCAGGCAGCGTGTTGTCATTGTAAGATGAGACAAACTTAAAGTCACTGGTTCTAGATCCTGTTGTCAGGTAGGCGTCATAATTGTAAGAGCTGCGTAAAGTTCCTGTGCAATCAACATCTGCATAATTAGGAGGGAGATAAGCGCCGGGGATGGCAACTGTTCCATCAAACAACAGTCTGGGCTTTCTCCTACGACAAAACCTGACACCAAGGATGATGATGATGAAGGTCAGGAAGAAGGTGGACACACAAACCAGCGCGATGATCAGATAGGAGGTCAGCTTGGAGTTATTCTCCTCATAAGATATATCTTTCAGTTCTGGCACCTCAGCCAAGTTATCAGAAATCAGTAAATACATGGCACAGGTGGCAGACAGAGGGGGCTGTCCATTATCTTTCACTGCCACAATCAGGTTCTGTTTCATGCTGTCAGATTCGGAAATGTCCCGCTGTGTCCTGATCTCTCCGCTGTGCAGACCAATAGTGAAAAGTCCCGGATCAGTGGATTTGACTATATGATAGGACAACCAGGCGTTCTGTCCAGAGTCCGCGTCCACCGCGATCACTTTGGACACCAGAGAGCCTCCGTGTGCAGCTTTGGGGACCAGCTCGGTCATGAAGGAGCTGCCCTCCGAGGTGGGGTATAGGATCTGAGGATAGTTGTCATTCACATCTGATATTAACACACTGACGCTCACGTTGCTGCTCAGCGGAGGAGAACCGTTGTCTCTGGCCATCACGTGCACTTTAAAACTCCTGAACTGTTCATAATCAAACGACCTAACAGCGTGGATCACCCCCGTGTCTCCGTTAACAGACACATAGGAGGACACTGGGGCTCCGTTCACCTCGCCAGGTAACAGAGAATAAATTACTGTCCCATTTTGTCTCCAGTCGGGGTCTTGAGCAGTAACGGAACATAAAGTGGAGCCAGCTTTGTTATTTTCACTGACATATGCGCTGTAGGACTGTTCTTCAAACACAGGTGGGTTGTCGTTGATGTCAGCTACAGATAAGTGGACAGTTTTAGAGGAGGACAGAGGTGGAGAACCCTCGTCAGTGGCACTGATTGTAATGTTGTAATCAGACACTATTTCACGGTCCAGTTTTCCTGTGGTTACGACAGAATAATAGTTTTTGATAGATGGAACCAATTTAAAAGGGACATTTTGCTGGATGGAGCAGCGCACCTGTTGGCTTTTCTCGGAGTCTCTGTCCTGCACGTTAATGATGCCCACCTCTGTACCAGGTGGCACGTTCTCAGGTATGGGGTTAGACAGAGATTTTAGATAAATAGCGGGTGCGTTATCATTCACATCAGTTACATCAATTAATACATTTGCATATGAAGTTAGTCCCAGACCATCTTTCGCTTGCACATTTATTTCAAACGAACTTATTTCTTCAAAGTCAATGACACCAGTTACTTTGATTTGTCCTGTTTTTGAATTAATAGAAAATAAATTTGCATCGTCTTCAGACGCGTGTCCAAACTGATACGTCACATCCCCATTCACTCCTTCATCTGCATCAGTTGCGATTACAGTAACTACTACAGTATCTAAAGGCGAGTTTTCAGGCAGACTGGTTTTATAAACGGGCTGACTGAACAGGGGGGCGTTATCATTAGCATCCAGTACGGAGACATGAATAGCTACTGTACCTGATCTTTGAGGAGATCCGCCGTCTATAGCTGAAAGAAGCAAATTGACTTCTTTTTGTTTCTCTCTGTCAAGTTTGTTTTCAAGCACCAGTTCAACTTTTTTGTTGTCAAGAGATAAAATAAAGTTGTCATTCTTTTGAATTACATATTGCTGCACAGCATTCTGACCTATATCTGCGTCATTGGCCACTTCTATCGAGAAACGAGCACCTTTTTCAGCTGACTCTCTTATTTCCATTTTAATAAAATTTTCTCTAAATTTTGGTGAGTTATCGTTCACATCTTGGACATGGAAAGTTACACGATGAAGCTCTAACGGATTTTCTAACACCAGATCTGCTTTCAAAACGCACGAGGGTCTCTTGGCACAAAGGATTTCTCTGTCGATTCTCTCCGATGTCATTAAATCTCCGGTATTAAAATTTATCTCACAGTAGCTCTTTCGATTCCTTTCAAAATCCACACGTGCCTTTCGAGAAGATAAAATCCCCAGTTCGAGACCGAGGTCCTTTGCTACATTTCCGATAACAGCTCCTCGATTTAGCTCCTCTGGAAAAGAATAGCTCAAATCTCCATGAACGAGGTGGAGGATCGAGAAAACAAAGCAGAGGATCAGACGAAGCACAAAAAATCCTTTGTATTCCATCTTGAATGCTTCCTCGACCGCAAACTTGAAATGACTAAGGCAAAAAAAAATATATATCTTTCTAAATATGTTCACTAAATAATGTCTTGTAGTTTAACGTAATAAATGTTCGGAAATAAAACGGCTCCTCCGACAAAGCAAATGCTTCGATGCAGTATAGGGTGAAGTGGTGAATGAATGTTATTTTCTTTCTCTAGGTCAAGAGCGACACCTTTTGTTAATGTTGAAATCTAACAGTTTTTTTGTTTTAAAAATCATTTACAAAAAATTTACAAAACGTATTAAAAAATATGGAAAAATGTCTGAAAACCTTAAAACTAAAAAAGACAAATGATAAATTTATTTAAAAAAGAATAGATATGCTGAATAACACACAAAAGCGTTACGACATAAATATGATTAAACATCAAAGCTTAGGTGTTGTTAATATAAAGTAAAACTGTTGATTTTCCTGAATGTTGTTTCACCACTGTTGACTGTTACGCTCTGTTGGAATTTACCTTAAAGAGAACCACAGATGACCACTTAATTTATACCACTACTGTTTTATTGCAAAGAGAAACAATAAATATGACTTCACAAAAGACATGAATAAATTAACTTGTGGCGACAGCTATAAGTCAAATAGGGAGTTTTTGATGAAAAGCAATTTTTTTCCTCCAAGTTCTTCAAAAGGAAACATCTAGCGTTGATGTTTGACAAAAATATAATAATAAAAACAATATGAAATTGATGAAATAGTGTTAAATATACTATTTTTGTTATATAAAATATACTATAATAGCTCTAAATAGTTTAACCGCGTTTGAAAGACAAAAAAAATTAATTAGGTTATCCAGTAAAAGTATCGTGAGCATGAAGAAGAAAAGTTTTTTTTTTTTTCAAAAATTTACCTTTAAAGCCATGATCGGAGTGCATCAATAAAGTATTTTGTATTCTAATATTACAGAACAAAAGTGTTCCTACCTCTTCAGATGCATCCAGTCCTCCAAACATATCAGCAAACTCAGTTGGACTTTTCTTCAGAGTGTGGTCAGCAGGCAGCGTGTTGTCATTGTAAGATGAGACAAACTTAAAGTCACTGGTTCTAGATCCGGTTGTCAGGTAGGCGTCATAATTGTAAGAGCTGCGTAAAGTTCCTGTGCCGTCAACATCTGCATAATTAGGAGGGAGATAAGCGCCGGGGATGGCAACTGCTCCATCAAATAATAGTCTCGGCTTTCTCCTACGACAAAACCTGACACCCAGGATGATGATGATGAAGGTCAGGAAGAAGGTGGACACACAAACCAGCGCGATGATCAGATAGGAGGTCAGCTTGGAGTTCTTCTCCTCATAAGAAATATCTTTCAGTTCTGGCACCTCAGCCAAGTTATCAGAAATCAGTAAATACATGGCACATGTGGCAGACAGAGGGGGCTGTCCGCTATCTTTCACTGCCACAATCAGGTTCTGTTTCATGCCGTCAGATTGGGAAATGTCCCGCTGGGTCCTGATCTCTCCGCTGTGGAGACCAATAGTGAAAAGTCCCGGATCAGTAGATTTAATTATATGATAGGACAACCAGGCGTTCTGTCCAGAGTCCGCATCCACCGCGATCACTTTGGACACCAGAGAGCCTCCGTGTGCAGCTTTGGGAACCAGCTCGGTCATGAAGGAGCTGCCCTCTGGGGCGGGATACAGGATCTGAGGAGAGTTGTCATTCACATCTGATACGAACACACTGATGCTCACGTTGCTGCTGAGTGGAGGAGAACCGTTGTCTCTGGCCATCACGTGCACTTTAAAACTCCTGAACTGTTCATAATCAAACGACCTGACAGCGTGGATCACCCCCGTGTCTCCGTTAACAGACACATAGGAGGACACTGGGGCTCCGTTCGCCTCTCCAGGTAACAGAGAATATATCACTGTACCGTTTTGTCTCCAGTCGGGGTCTCGAGCAGCAACAGAACATAAAGTGGAGCCAGCTTTATTATTTTCATTTACATATGCGCTGTAGGACTGTTCCTCAAACACAGGTGGGTTGTCGTTGATGTCAGCTACAGATAAGTGGACAGTTATGGAGGAGGAAAGAGGTGGAGAGCCCTCGTCAGTGGCACTGATAGTAATGTTGTAATCAGATACTAATTCACGGTCCAGTTGTCCCGTGGTCACCACAGAATAATAGTTTTTAATAGACGGAACCAATTTAAAGGGGACGTTTTGCTGGATGGAGCAGCGCACCTGTTGGCTTTTCTCGGAGTCTCTGTCCTGCACGTTAATGATGCCCACCTCTGTACCAGGTGGCACGTTTTCAGGTATGGGCTTAGACAGAGCTTTTATATAAATAACTGGAGCGTTATCATTCACATCAACAACATTTATTATCACTTTGGCATATGATGTCAGTCCTAACCCATCTTTAGCTTCCACGCTAATTTCAAATGAACTAATTTCTTCAAAATCAATTTCACCTGTTACTTTAATTGTACCTAATTTTGGATCAATAGAAAACACACTCACTTCATCCTCAGACACATGACCAAAATCATAAGTCACATCGCCATTTACTCCTTCATCCGCATCTGTAGCACTTACAGTAATCACTATTGTTTCTGGTGGAGAGTTTTCAGGCAGACTGGCTTTATAAACGGTCTGACTGAACTCTGGGGCGTTATCATTAGCATCTAGCACAGATATATGAATAATTACTGTACCTGATCTTTGAGGAGAGCCACCGTCTAAAACTGTGAGGAGCAAATTGATGTTTTTTTGCTTTTCTCTGTCAAGATCATTCTCTAATACTAGCTGAACCCGTTTGTTGTCTTCGGCAAGAATAAAATTGTCGTTCTTTTGCAAAATATATCTCTGTACAGCATTCGGACCTATATCTGCGTCATGGGCCTCCTCGATTGAGAAGCGGTTACCTCTATCTGCTGACTCTCTTATTTCCATTTCGATCAAATTCTTTTTGAATTTTGGTGAATTATCATTCACATCTTGCACGTGGAAACTAACACGATGAAGCTCTAACGGGTTTTCTAAGACCAGATCAGCTTTTAAAATACACGAGGGTTTCTTGCCACAAAGGCTGTCTCTGTCGATTCTCTCCGATGTTTTCAAATCCCCGGTATTTGGATTTATGTCACAGTAGAGTTTCTGAGTTCCCTCAAAATCCAGTCGGGCTTTTCGAGAAGATAAAATCCTGAGATCAAGCCCCAGATCTTTTGCTACATTTCCGATAAAAGATCCTCGATTCATCTCCTCTGGAAAAGAATAGCTCAGATCTCCATGAACGAGGTGAAGGATCGAGAAAACAAAGCCGAGAGTCACACGAAGCGCTGAAAATCCTTTGTCTTCCATATTTTAGAAAATGTAAAATTCAATGTCTGTACAAACTGCAATCCAGAGCAAAAAACAAAAAATAATCTGCTTTCCAATGGAGCCGATCACCTCATACTAAAAGAAACGTTGGAATACTTGGAATGAAATGTTCTTTTTTTCGAGCACAATTCGATCCTCCTCACGCTATAACAGTGGATGGAGATGTCCACCCCAGTTAAATAATAGTCCACAGCGGCACCCTGAGTCGCTTTTCACTGTTTACACCCGCAGAAAACATTATCCATAACACCAAGATTTCTTTCCTTCTCAACAAGAGTCAGGTGAACAGAGAGCTGTAAGAAATTAATCTAAATTATATCCAATACAGATTAATCAAACCAAAAATTTACTGATTGTGTGTTCTTTATTATTTGTTGACATTATGATGAAATTACTAATTGATGAAGAGTAAAATATTGGACGTGATAAAAATAAACATGCATTATTCTATTGACTTCCATGAATAACCAGCAAAAATTTATTATATCTGAAGATTTATTTATGATTAGTACACAGCATGCTGGGGTTGAATCATTTTTTACTCTTTTGAGACTTCTATTTTATCTCTGATTAAGGAAAAATAGTAGTTAGTGCAAGCAATCTTTTTTTCCAAATAGTTTAATGTTAGATATTGCTCTTCCAGCACCACGGACAGAGGCATCTAGGCAATCACAAGCAATATTAACATTTCTTAAAAAAAGACAATAGGTCATAAAACACTGGGTTTGAGGTCAGTCATTTATTAGATGTGAAAGTCATTCAATGGAAAATCTAATGTTTAGCTATAAAAAAAGAAAACACTAACACAGTTTAAAAGAAGCTCACTAGTTTGCCAGTAATCCACAACTCAAATTGATTTCACCATTCTAAAATATTAAAACTTATCTACAACATTATTTGCAAGGAAAAGTATAAATAACGAAACTGTAATGTGTAATAAATATGGCTTTATAACAAATAATAATAATATTATAAATTAGAATTGAAAAACAACTGCCATTGGCCAAAGTGCTGTACATAAAATAGTGAGAAACTGATAGCAAAGCACAAGTGACTATAAATAATCAATGGGATAAAAACAAATAAATAATGTTAAAACAAAAAATAATTATAAAAACAATAAAATATTAAAATGATGCAAAAATTTCTACTTAAATGTAGTATTAAAAGTCAATAGGTACAAATGTGTTTTAAAATGAGACTTAAACACACCATGAGTTGAATTTATAGAATTCCATAAGTTTATATGTTTTATACTTTGCCTGATTAAAGTTCATGAAGGTCCTAGTGTCTAATCCAGATGCCATCTAGGGAAATTCAGAGTACACCCTGTACAAGTTGCAAGTCCAACACAGGACCCATTATTTATTAATCAGACCTGTTTCTTTTTGGACTGTGGGAGGAAGCCAGGTCATTCTGGAGAAAATCCACTGACTTAAGATGTAAATTTACCCCGCAAAGACCCACAAACCAGTTATTTGACAGAAAAAAAAAGACAATAATGGTTCAAACAACACAAGTCAAGACAATACAAGATAAGATAAAGTAAGATATGACAAGATTCTTGAATCTCAAATAAGCATTTAATCATGTGTACAGTAATATTTGATATTATGTTAGCAGTTGCCAAAAAAAACAAAAAACATGGGTATTTTGACTTTTTCTTTGTAAACTGGAATTTTGCTTAACATAGTAGTCTAATGATTAATGTAAGTTATTTTCCATGGAAAAAAATAAAAAAAATAAATATTGTTCATTACCAAGTTGCAGTCACGAGTAGACATTGCATTTTACTCCTCTAAAACTTTCTGATCAAAGTAGTAAATGCACATTTTAACTTACTATCTTTCTTTTTGAAGTGAGGGAACTTTTAAAGAGTTTATGTTGTTGTACTGCCATTTCTGTTTCCATGGTAAAGTTCCTATAATTAATTTATTATTTATTAAATTACCTGATGTGGCCTTTATTTGTTTTTAGATGAAATAGTACATATTGTAGTACAGTAGTGGAACATTTAGATGAAAATAAAAGATTAAAGGTGGGGGGAACGACTCTTTGATCAGCGTATCACAGCATGGAGGACTCATTTGTGTGACGGACCGTAGGCGGACCCTAATTATCTTCTTAATGCTTTCTGGCAGTGCCATATTGATAAATTAGTTAGCATTTATGGTTTCCCGTGCCGTATGTTCACTTATGTTTAGATTCAGAGTAAGCATTTAACAAGGGACATATTTCACAGGAGACATTTTTATTTGAAATAGGAGAACGAGATAAGGTGTATTGATGAGTGTCTCTCTAAGCGAGCTTTCTGTTTTTGCGCTACAGATATGTGCAGACGTTAAGCGTAATTACTCTGCTTCTCGGAATGATTTAACTGTAATGGGATCCTTAATGAAAAATAACAGCTACTTACTGTATCTCAAATGTGCAAAAAGGAGAAACGGGGGTGATCCCTTAAGTATATAGGCCTGCAACAATAATCACACTGTAATTATACTAAGTTTTTAAAAAAACCTTGGATTTTGCGTTGTTTTATTGAAAATATGACAAAATGTAAACTCATGCTCTAAGATTCAGATTGTCATGTACACATGCTATTTACAAAAGCTTGTTCAACTATATCCATAAAGCAGGGGGATATTTGTCATCTTTTCTGAAGCCAAATGATAGGAAATACTTATATTAATAGATATTTCGGTAAGGAATAGGATGTTAAATAATGTTTTTGCCTTTTTCTTTCTTTTTCTTGGCTTCTTTATGGACGAGCCAGTTTCCTGACGTGCTGTGACATTTTAACCAGGAGATGGCGCCTTTGCTCAGCACTCCTCTGTCTGATCCTGCAGATGGCAAACAGGAATAAACAGGAGAGACAATCTTTATGGCTTCTGCAGAGCCCTGATATTGTCAAGCCACAATTATCTGAGGTAATCTCCTTCTTCTACTCAACACACTAAAACCATTAGATGCCAAAGCCTCTCTGTCATGTGGCCACATCTTGATTGCACTGTAACACAGTTCATAAACTCCAATAGTTGTTCATTCTCCCATTTCATATTGAACATGCTCTCTGTTGTTAATCAAAGACCAAAGACACACCTCCTTAGTAGTCTGTCCTCGACATGCAATAGGCTGATTACTTGAAGAGGGATTTTTTTTATTTATTTATTTTTAGTTCATGTGGCTTCCATCACATTGAATGCAAATTATGAGAGCCTGTAACTGATGAATGGTGAGTTCTACGTGGTATCTCACAAAATACAATGATGGATAATTTTCTTTGGCAGAAGCTATTGGGCAGTACAGGTCTTTGAATCATATCTATCAAAATATATTTACAAGGGAAAAACTAATAAACAAACAAAATTTTTTTTTTTTTTTCGGTCACTGGACAACATTTCTGTTTTTACTGTTTATTTTTTGCTTTCAAAAAATAAACAGTAAAGAAATAAACATTTGTTTGTTTGTTTGTTTGTATGGAGCCCTTACTGTATACTTACAGTATATCTAAATTCTTTATATAAAAAGTACTTTATGTATATTTGCATGTTTTCCTTTTTGCTGCTACAAAATAACTGAATTGCAGACTCCAAATAAGGTGACTGGAGGCATCAAATTTACATCTTGACACAATTCAGGTTTCAGCAAACATAAACTAAAATTACTTAATAATGACAATCCAGTGTCTTACCATTTCATTACAACCTTTGCACTTTCTCCATATGCTGTGACTAGTGAAATAGTTTATCCTGTTTATGCCCCGAGCTAATATTATTTTGCACTTTAATCTCACCATCTTGATTCATGTAAAGCCATGATCATGCAGGACACAGGATGATGGCTTTGCTGAATCACTGCAGCTGGCAACATCAACAACCAACTCAAATCCCTGAACACACACACACACACACACACACACACACACACACACCTACTCCTGAGTGGCAGTGCAAAATGGCAGCCTGCACTTGAAGTAATATTTCATAGCTGTAGACACATTAAGAAAAGTAAACCCAGAAAGACCAGCACACATTTAGTTAAGTCTCATGTAAATAAGTAACCCAAAGGCATTTTGTATGCGTGGGTGTGTCACAAAGCATCAAGTTTTTCTTTAGCATTTCCTTTCTGGTTCTAGAGTGTGTGAATGTGAGCATTCTGTGAGTCAGTGTACCGATGAAATGTTTACTTTGTTGTCTTTGTGGCAGCCATCTTGGGTCCCTGCTAAAGAGGAGGCTTGCCTCAAACCCAGCTCTTTTATAGGAAGTGCAGTGATAAGAGCTGGAGTTTGATTGGTTAAAACTTAAAGTAACAAAATAACAATGATTTGTAAGTTGCTGTATTTGCACACATAAGATGTTTGCTTAAAATTTTATAATTGAAAAATAATTGTTTACACTATGTATGTGGAAGTTAACTGTTTCCTTTTTTCCCTCTCTGGAAGGCTGAGGTGATTGGCTGAATTGAACTGAGAAGGCGGGGTCTAACGTGTAGATAGGTGAACTGCTAGATGAATCAGGTGTCACTGATGGGAGGGCTGCCATTTTAAACTCTGCTGTGATGTGTGAGAATGAATAAACCTCCTTTGTTTGCTGTACAGCCAAGACTGACTGATGGTGTTTCTTTTACACCACACCTCTCAGTGTTAAGTGTTATTTGTTAAAATAATGCTCTTACAGTGTTGTGCTCTTCTTACCATTAAAATTTCAACAATGAGTAAGAGTGTTTGTTGTGTTTCATATTTGAATCAACAGCCAGACTAATCTGCAATTTTCTTTCTGAGTCGTTTAACAATGACACACTCTTGACCCCATAAGGAGCGTCTTTCAGTTTCAACATGACCATGTTTGGTAAATATATCTGGCTGTTACTATAGAAACTATTTTCCCAAATAGCTGTAACCATGGAAACATCATACAAGGACTACAAAAAAAATGTAGATTTTATTTTTCTTTTGCTACCACTCCTTTTTAACATAAACTCTTTATATCAATCTTCCAACTTTGGATAGAAAATAAAAGCCAAAGCTGGAGTGGTGAAGACATGTATCTTTTAGAACCAGCAATAGTAACCCCTGTTCATTTCATTTTCGGCAAGAAGAAAGTCTATTTGTGTTTGTAAACAACAAATAACCAAAAAAAAATATCTGTGTGGCTTCAACAGGTTTAAAGTACCCATGCAAACTGTAAAGCATATGTGTAAAAGTAGATAACAAAAGTAAACTATTAACTATCAGTTTATTTTAATCCATGCAGACCATCATAGCTGGTGCCTCTTCAATATGATTTGTTAGTTTTCTGACTAACTTACCCATTGGGACACAATAATCCACTCAGCCACTCTATTAAATTATTGCGCGTCTGGTAGCTTCCTTTCATATTGGACATCTCTGACCAGGCTTTCACTGAGAAGAGAATGAGCTTTGCAGATCATTTTGTCCGTCTGTCATGTCTGCAGAGAATGATCCATTCTGACTACTTCTTAGTCCACAAACAGAAGTGTGATGTAAACATATGCGATAGAGGAGCTCAGGCTACCAATTGTCATCTTGGCTCTTTTAGATATGCAGTCCTCTACCCTTTCATTTATTCATTTTTATCCTACTAATTTGAACAGAAACACTAGGAATTTAGAAAATACAGCCCTCTTTTTAAAGTAAGCATAATTCTGATATCTGGCTTTTGTCAAAATAAAATTAAACATTGCTTTTACCTAAATTATGTTACAATCTAGTATATTTTCATACAACACAAACAAATATTTTCACGCAAAAAATCCCCAAGACAATAGGGTCAAAGATTCTTTTAAGAAAGAAGATTTTATTAGTGATTTTTAAACCAAACACATTACCACTGTATCCATATAGGTAAAATCAAAAGTCAGAAAAATAAATGAAATAAACAAAATTCACTACTTCACTGTTACGGTTGATGAGAGGGTGTACAAAAAGAAAGGTTTCACAACATATCTCTGCTGATCCATTTCGGTCAGCACATTGCCACCATAGTTCACCACCATACATTGGGAAAGATCGACAGCATGAACGCTCACTAAACACAAGCATACACTAACATATACTTTTTTTGTTTCATTTTTTTTTATTTTGACATACAATTTTTTCTTATGTTTTTATTTTAATGAGAGTGAAAGGGAAGTGATAGCTCTTCATAAGATCATACATATTTCAGTTACAATAATACAGTGTTAGATCATCATTTCAAAGCCAGACACAGAATGTTTTTTTTTTTTCTTTTTTTTAAGCTTGTTCTTAAAAGCAGAACCCTTGTTGGTAAAAGAGAGAAAAAATAAGCTTGCATTGAAAGGTATCACACTATATAATTTACAAATACCTAGAGAAGGTTAGTGGATGCCATAAAACATCTGTGGAGTGTGAAGATTGTTGTACATAGATGTTTAGCAGAGACAGAAGTACATACAAATATTTCCTGTGTGAATAATGAAAAGAAATGATAATACAAAATAATAAAATCATAGCAATCTATCAATCTCTATATATATATATTTCTCTATATAGTATGTGTTTCCTTAGAGCAGTACATGCAGCAGCCACCTAATGGAGTGACGTCATACTGAGCTGAAAAACCTTTTGGACGTGGCCACAAGTTACAGGCAGAGGGAGGGGAACCAACAGAGGCAGGTCTTGAGGCATGTGTATATTTCAAAACCATCTGTGTAACAATTTGCGGTGTAAAGCTCTGGGATTAAATCCCTAGATGCCCATTATTTCTCATGTTTCTGTTACTACTGTTGAGACAATCTATGTACATATGAGCTCATTTGTGACTCAGTGCTCCTAAACAATCAAGTAGGTGAACCTTTCTTCTAACATACATGAAGAGGAAGGGTCAGCCGCTCCTCATTTCTTCATTGCCCCTGTAATCAGCCTCATACCACTTGTTCCCCTCTCATCAGTGTCTACAAACAGGAAATGAACGGCATACTGTGGTATTCACAAGTTAAAAGCACTGAACCATTTTGCACTTGAGAAACGTCTGACAAAGAATCAGGGCACAGACCCCTGGCTGGTTCTCCCCAGGCCTCGTCCACATTACTCCATGCTGTTCTCAGCACACCACAATGTTCTAAGCGGGCCATTCGCAGAGACTGATCCCAAGAAAGGGGTCAGGGCAGGGGTTATATGGTTAGTCTTGGGGTAAAATCAAGGTGTAAAGCATAAAGAAGTTAAAGCTATGAGAAAAAAAGACAGAACTTGTAAGAATGAATCTCTTTAAACAAAATAATAAAATGAATGTCACAAATGTTATATGAAAGTCAGCCAAAGGAATGGGTAACAAGAAAAAAGTGATTTGGGTAAAATTTGGTTTGTGGCAGCTGGGAGCAAGTACAAGCAGGTGATCATTTGTAAACTCAAGGTATCAGGTAAGGATTGGTTGCTACCAAACATTCAAAGTAGAAAGCATCAGGCTTTTTTCCTGCACCAGGAGGAGAAGAAAAGGTGATATCAGTATTCTTTACTATTTCATGAGTCCACTAAATCACTGATGAGTTTCCAGCCAGGTCAGCTGGTCTTTACCCCCTGTGATATTTAGGAAAATGTGATGCATCTTCCATCTTTTCTCCTTATTCCCAAGTGGTCTCTTCTCAGCTTAGGTTCTGGCAGGAGATGAAGCTCTTTGTTGTTTTAATGCAGTGAGCAAATACAGAGTGACTGCAAAAGAATCTGCTTCCATCCTGAGAGAGCTGACATATATTTTCACACAGGAGGTGACTGTGCAGGGCAAAGAGCTTGCAGTGTCCAGTTTTAAGCACACTTGTTTTAGTTGATTCTCTCTCCTTTGTTAGGTCTGAAGTGCTTTCGGTGTCCTATGTAAGATGGGTTATAGGTTGGTGTTTCAATGTGTGAGTGTGTGCATGTGTTTCAACGCAATTTCAGGGAACACTGTTGGTAATTACCTGTGAATCTGCAGCAGTGTCATATTAGCCTTAGTTTCAGTGACTCCTGTCAGTGCTATTTACAAGTAGAGTGTGTCCAGCTCCAGACTGCATGCATTTGTGTCATTCTTGTTCATGTTTCTTCTTTTCCTTTTTGCTGGCACAGTTTTTTAATTTATTTTGTTTCAAAATATTGTTTTCCTCGATGAGAGAATGCTTTACACATTGAAGAGGGGATAAGACAGAGGTGCCAACGTGCCCAGTGGGTTAAAGGAGAAACAAATTGAGATGAGGGCAAAGAGTGGAATTTTCTTTTTCTAAAGGATGACATGAGTTGACTCAGGGTGCATAGGCACATGGGACATGGCGAGAAAGAAACAATCTTTATATTGTTTGTGGTGTCATTAATTCTATAAAGGCAAGATAAATAATTTACATCAGTAAGTAACTGAAGGTAAACTAATCGTTGGTAAGGCCAGGATCACAAGAGTAAAAGCTTTAAATTGCTGTCAGTGATAATAGGTAGTAAAATGAAATATTCTCTTTTTTTGCCCAGTGAACTTTGGTTGGTACCTCTGTTTTAGAAACGCCCTTTTCTTCTTTGCCATTTTCTTTTTTATTTCCTACTGCTTTACTCGTCACCGTCATCCTTTCCCTTATCCTTTTTGTCTTTCTTCTCCTTCTCCTTCTTCTTCTTCTTTTTTTTCTTGGCCTCCTCTTTCTTTCCAAAGGTGATGAAGTCGCTCTTGTCATCCTCTCCTCCCTGGTTCTGTCTGATAGATATTATGGCGGGCGAGCCAGGAATGATGAAAGCTTCTGGAGGAACCTCGCCAGGCTTCAGGTGTTGTGGTGGTGCACCGGGACCGCCGGGGCCATAGCGAAAGTGCCAGCTGTTGCTGTCAACGCCGGCACCCATCGGAGGTGAAACCTCTCCTCCTTCACCGTCTGAAAAAACAAAAAACAAAAAAACATAAAAATGAAATGCTGCTTTCTGTTTTTTTCCATCAAAGACATGTTATTTTTTACATGATTACATATGTGCTGTGTGTACAGATTTAAATTTAAACATGTTCCATTGGTTCAATATTTCATTTATTCTTTTATTTTTCATTAAAAGTATGCTTGTAAGTCCCTATGTTTTAGTTTATGCACTTTTTAAAAGCAATACAGCCTTGCTTTACTTCAAATAAGTTCCAAGCATCTCATATTTTTTATGTCTTCATTGAAATTAACATCAGATAAATCTCACTAGTGTACTAAAATCTCACTGGGTCTTTGTGCAATAACTTTGTAGAAATAAATCACTTCTGTAAAATATGTGAAATTACTTTTACTAAACTTTACTGATTTACACAGTCCATTTTTGAATATCAGAAACAAACAAGACAAAATTTGTTAGGTGAGAAACTTTCAAATTCTTGAAAATTTTCAGGTGTCTAGAAAGGCAATGCATTGTACTCCATCTTAGCTAAAACAAGCATCCAGGATAGTTTTATTAGACTGCAAATGTTTGGTAGTGGTGGAAAAAAAGCCCTTTTCATACTTTAGTGGAATTCAATTTAAATCTATTGCAAGAAATCTGTAATTCTTTTAAATTGCATACTTTTAGCTGTATGAAACCTCATGTCTTAGAGAAACTCTCAGACAATCAGCCAGTGAACAAAGACATCTTATTTGCCAATTTTAATGGTGTTTTAAAAAAGTATTGTTAAACATTTGTTGCTTAAAAGGTCTACGGTTAGGACATAGACTTAACATGGAATTACTTCATTATTTGCATGTAATAACTGTATTTAGAAAGGCATAAACAAGCATCACTAATTAGTGTGTCAGTGTTTAGAAGATTACAAAATGAAACAATCATTTCACTTTTCTCCTCAATGCAGTGACCTACTTGCCACACTTTCCTCACATATTCCCTTTGCTTCTCTGATTCCTTCTCTGAGCTTTTTTTCTTTTACCAAAGGGGAGATTAACTGAACACATCTCCATTCAACCAGAAGAAAACCATGTCTAGTCAAAGAAAACTGGCCTCAAGCAGTTCCCAGGGCAAAGATTTTCATCTTCTATGATGTATGATATTTTTTATTACACATGAAGGTCATAGTTAGAAAGTTCAGATTCATTTACTTTCAGATGTCATGCTCTAAATGAACATTTGATTGGACATGACGTTCGTGTAGCAGTACAACATCTGGTCAAGAGAAAATAAAACCATTTTGTAATTTCCTGACCTACTTTTTTATTAATTTATTTATTTTGTGCATCTGTTTTATTGTTTTGGCACAAAATTCCAAAATGTTGATTCAGATGTCTGTTGTAGGTCAATTGTCACTCTTCTAGCATTTTGGGGATTTTAAGATGATAAATAATATAGCAATTTCCATGAATGTAATTATACATTTCTAATTAAAAAGTTTCCAGCCAGTGTGTATTTAAAGAGGATCACACATTTGGACTGTTCCAAATCACTTTTTCCCCCAAAATATTTCTGTTTTCATTGACTGAGATGATAGAGCTGAAGAGCTGCAGAGAATATGTAATTTGACCGAGACTGAGATTTAACAGCATGACAGGCTAAACCCAGACAGTACATTCTCAATGTGTAGACACTGAATCAGAAAAAAGCCACACTCATTTAGAAGATAAGAGTCTTTCCCTAGAGGAAAAGTCCTTGTTTGACTTCCCCTCTTGAGGTTTGAAGCTGATTTGGTAGTACATATAAAGCAGAAACCAAATAGATGCAGCATAAAAAGAATAAATGAGAACACTTAATGTTGAAGTGCTAGCAGGGCTTTGCTCTGAATTACCCCCTCCTCTTGCTTCTAAAATATTACCTGTCTAAGTAAATGTGAGAAGTTGATGAGGCAGCAGTGCCTATGTGCAAACTTGCAGCAATAAACAAAATTATACTCCAGAGAGTGATGAGTCATACTGAAAGCAGACAGATTGAAACAGAGTAAAGCAGGACAGAGTAATGCATATGAAAAGGGACAGTGTTTGTGTTGTGTTTAGAATATAAAAGACATGTTTGTCAAACTGTTTTAAACTTTGATGTAAGTGTAATATTATAAGTATACGTATATATTTTTACCTGTCTAACAATATGTGGATCATTTTAGATAAGTTTACATTTTATTTGTTTCATCTTCTTTTTATCCTCTTCTTTACAATTTCCCAGATAATAACAAAACACCTTTCTCCAACAGCAATTTTATCTCCACACCAATGCTTTTTGTTTTGTTAACAGTTTTATGATGTCTCCTACTTGTTCGTCTTGCACAACCAACTCTTTTCCTTTTCTCCCCTACCACCTCCCTCCCTTTTCAGTTTAACTCTTATTTCCTCTGACCTTTTGTTTAATAAAGCATGAAAATGTTATCAGTCCTAACCAAGTCCTAACCATGCCAATCAGTGTTTACGGTAACAACAGTGTGATTGGGTTTCAAACTGCTTGTCCATCAAAGATAACCACCAGGCACATTAGAGCCACTAACTGTTATGTTTCATAATTATGACTTCTCTCTTTGCAGGTTTAACCCTGCTGCCTTGTGTGCAATCTTAAAGAGAGTCGTAATATTGGATTACAATCTCTATTTGCTGCATGCCCTCTTGAGTTTGATCTCTGAAGTCATAAGTCCTGATTCTCTGTGTGCCAATGTCTATTTCCTCCCCTTGTGGTTTTCACACTCACTCAAGTCACCCAAGCTCCATTTTTGCCACATCTACTTAATTCATCTACTTTTCTTGCCCACCATCAGCCCGTTGGACTGAAATCACAGTGGACTGCAGTGCAGCATTACATAACTCACTGAGGAGGAGGAGGAAGAAGAGGAGCCAGAAAGCTGTAGATATATTGCAAAATCAGAGAGAGGGAAAGGAGGAAATACACTTAAATGTCCTCTAGGTGTGACTTCTCTACACCTGTTCTAAGAGGGCGTCTGTTAGTGTCCTGTGTACTATGTGAGCATGTTTATATTCTGATAAAAATAAAATATGATGTTGGTGTCAACTCAAGAATATAAGTAATATCCATATTTCTATATTACTGCTTTAAGAATACAGCTAAGTACCTGCATAAATTACTATATAATCCCCAAACTGCAAACAGCAAATATGTAGTCAACTGCAAAAATACAATACTGATGGGTGTTGTCATACATTACAGTGATATATACATTTATGTGTAAATGGGGTTGTTCATTTTTTGCCAGATTGAGCACCTTGCTGTTTGTCCACAGCTAGAACAGATGGTAGACACAAAATGTATCCTGTGAGAGTTAATCAGAATGATAAGTATTATTATTAAATTTCGGTGCCTGTGTAGGTGTTTGAATCTGTGTATGCACAGAATATCCTCAGTATTGTTGCTGTGACATAAAACGAACTGTGAGAGGAGTGATTTATCTTCAGTGAGAAAAACAGGGAGAGAACTGGCATGATATTTAAAGATACTGGCAGCAGAGGATGGAACAAAGCAACAGAGTGCTAATAAAGGAAAGAAAATAACTGTCAAGAATGGGTGACAGATGGGCTGAAAGGATTTTGAAATGGTGAATAAAGTCCTCAATTGGTACTACACTGCTCTACCTTACTTATCTGATTGTGCCACAAAATATTTTCACATTATAAGAATTTCAAGTTAAAGACTGCAGCCTGAAAGTATCAACAATTTACTCTAAATTCACATGCCAATTCAACTTCACACTTGCTTGTATAAGAATTTAACAAAGTAAATATAAATTCATGAGATGAAAGATTGAAAAGCAGCTCCTACGGTTATGTTTTGTAACAGCAAATCTTGTTTCTAAAGACTTTCTGCCCATCATTAGGCTGATTTGCTTCAACACAGAGTCCATATTTGCTTCAAAATCTGCCTACTACTGTTGATGACTGTAGATCAAAACTGTTGTTCTTTGTGTCTCTGTGAATGAGGAATGTGTCTGTTACTATGTGTAAGCTCTAGGATAACAGAGAAAAACAATAAATCTGCATCCATATCTGCAATAGACCAACGCCCAAGTGAATTTAGGTCACTTTCCTTGTTTCTGACACCTTTGTTCTCCTCCTCTCTTAACAACTCCTATCGTCATTTATCACCCTGCAGACATGTTTCTCCTTTTTTAACTTACAACCTTCTTGTCTGTTTCACCCATTGCACATATAAAAACATGTTACCTCTGATTGTCTTGTCCTTCATCTAATGCTACAGCTTGTTCAGTTCTATTTCTCCCCCATTCCCTCTTCTTGTGAACCTTTTGCCCAGTGCCATATGTTTGCAACCCCTCCCTCTCCCTCTCGGGCCAATTTCAGGGGCCATGAATGATTGCCATGGAAACAACATCCTCCTGTGAAGCAGTAGGACGTTCGTGGGAGTCATGGTGACAGTGCTTATGCTGATGGAGAATAATGCTGGGAGCTTTCTCTCCCTCCCTCTCACAATGTCTGGTTCAACCACTCTCCCTTAGCAACAGCATCCTCATGCAACCCCCATCTTTTTTCACAGGCTTTGTCTCAGTCAGTCACTCTTATTTGGTCACTTTAGCCTAAATGCCCCACTGCCTATTGATTATTTTGTTGTTTATTTTGAATGTTTTGCCTTACAAGCCATTTAGCTCCCTCCATTGTTCTGTCTCTTCTAATCAAACAGATATTTAGATATAGTTTTGCACAATTCTTTTTCAATGAATGACCTGTCAACTAGAAGGATAAAGACAAAGCACAAAGAGTGATGAACAAGCAGGAAAGGATGACTTAGACACCAAACAGAACCCTGATTTGACTAATGTAGATCTGTTAATCTGGGCGTGGGCTGCGCACCATCTGCCACAGCAGGAGCAGGACACAAAGCAGGCAGACAAAACACACACACACAAACACTTATTAGAGCCACAGCCAGGCAAAGAAAGAGACATACAGGACAGAAACGCAACATAAACTCACAACACGATACCAGCTCACAGATCTGCAGATTCTAAGGCAGAGGAAAGAAAACATGGGCGTTGCCAGCCATTTGTGTCTCATGGAGCAGAGACAGCACCCTGTAGATAAACTGCATCCAAGCTGAAAAGATTCATTGAATGAAACTGACCTAATGATGAGAAACTGAGTAACAACCAAGATAATGTGGTTATAAATAGCACAGCCTGTGACTCATTGGGATCTGGCAGGTCAATCTCTTCATTTTTTTTCTTGTTTCTCAAATGCAATCAACAGGATTAATCATTCTCTTGTCCATAGATTTATAGAAATGGTTTCATGTATTTGACATTCTTAGCCCCGAATTACTGTTTAAGCAACCCTAAAATTTAACATGAAACTGATGTAGTCCTCAGGTTGTATTCCTATTCTTGACTTGAACAGCAGTCATATGAAGAGGGAACAATCAGCCCTCAAGTTAAAGCAGTTTTAGTGTATGCACAGCATGTCGCCTCTGATGTCAACAGCAGCCAGATGAGACCACCTCAAATCCTCACAAGCTGATCTTACTGCTACTGACCTGCCCTAAGGACGTCACTACTGTCTGTCCTGTTCTCTCCATCATTCTTTCTGTCCATTTCTTTTTTCCTCATTCTATCACTCATGTTTTGAAGTGTCCGCAAGCTGCAAGTCCTCAGCCAAGGCAAGAAATCAATGGAAGAGTGAAGGAGGCTGTGTGTACGTGAGTGTGAATAAGAGGAGACAGTTGTTAGTCTGGGTAGTTTGTCTATCTGTCTTGTCTAAGAAGGACACCAGAATAGTCCAGCTCAATCACCTCCTTATCATAACCTAATGTCATCTATGAACATCATGTGTCTTGTTTTGACCCATCTTCCCCTTCATTTTAATCAGCAAAAACTATACCATTTCTATTTGATTCTGAATCCTATTTTCCTGTCAACATGAGAAAAATTGACTGTTAAATTCCACATTATGTTTTATATACAGTTTATGCAGTCTATCTTTAATAAATATTGTTAAAGGGCAGTGAATATGGCATCATATACAATGACCTTCACACTCTGTTGTCTGGGTAACAAAATAAAAGAAAATCAATATAAAATGTTTCAATGTAGTGTCAGTTGTCCACATGCTCCCAGCACAACTTCAGTGCATAATGAAGCTACAAGTTCCTTAAACTATACTGGATGAATGGAATGTCATTTTACTGAGTATTTTGCTTGTTCTGGTGTTTTAATACTGACTGAAGAGATCTGTGGATAAATGCATTGTCAACTTTTAAGAAACAATTCGTCAGCATAAAAAATACTTATTCAAAATGTTTTGACTGACAATGACACTTCTCTCCAATGGAATAAACAAGTCTGAGCTACATCAGCTCATTGTAAGCCACAGTATTACTACAATATTTCCTAATTTGTCTGTCAATAAATATGAAGTGATTCAGAGATTTCTTTTTTGTATCATTGTTGCTGTTCTCATAGTCCATCTGCAGCAATTTTCCAACATTGAAGGGAGTATCTCACTGAATTGTGACTGTTGGAGAATAGATGGCAACTCAAACTTGTCTAAATATTGCAAGAAAATATGCTATTTTTTTGCAAGCAAGCTACCAGCAGGTTCTGTGGCTGTATTTTTTTTTTTAAATCAGCCTATTTTTGTATGCACTGCTCACAAAATGTTATTCTATGGAATGCACACCTTTTCATTTCTCCACCTTCTTGAAATGAAAATAGGCAGATTTGGACAATGTTTTACTGTAAATCATCATCATCATCATCAATGTACTTTTTAATTCAGGACATGTTTTCTGTCAGAGGAGAGCTTTTGTCATGTGTCAAAAACAGCTCTGTCACACTTGAGATGGGGTGGACACACCCTGGTCAAATGGTGAAGCTTGTTTAACATGTTCTTTTCTGTAAATTAAACTTTTTGATACTATGAGTAAATCATCTTGCAATACTACTATGACGACAACTACTACTACTAATAATGATAGCAGTACTAATAATACCAATGTTGCCCACACCTTGTCATGGTTTATCTGATTAAAAAGAACTTACTGTAAAGTGATCTGCAACATTTATCCTTTGTGGCTCACTGATTTTTGTCTTCTTAAACATTTTATCATTAATTCAGTCAAATACTTTCTTTTTTTCTCTTCCCTTCTCTTTTTTCTGTAATTTCTCTCTTCCTGCTACAGAGCTGAGATATCCATCTCCACCTACACAGTATGTGTCATTTCCTGTGCCTGCAGCAGTGGAAAGTGGTAGGAATAGTTTCAAGCGATCTCGTATGTGATATCTCGGTTATTTTTCTCTTGCGATTTGACAGGCTCTTGAGGAATCTGCAGTTACAGAATAAAGATAGTTTTAGCTTGTATTCTATTAAACTGTGTTGGCCTCTTTAAATATAAATGCTAATCCTTCTTTAAGTCATTTATAACCAGACTAGATCTATGTTTGTCATGTTTTGTCTCCAATAACCAGCCTTTAAATTGGTTGCACTTGTTATTAGGTGAGAGTATCTTGACAGACTCTTACCAGCAGCACTGGATGCAGTGGGCCAGTTCTGTACCAAGACGCCCTGGGCTCCCTGCATGACCGAGGACTCTTCCATGTGCACTGAACTGAAACAAAAAAAAAAAAAAAAAAACAAACAAACAACAAAAAAAAAAAGAAAACATCAAAATGTTACAAACCAAAAAAAGCCTTTTGAACAAAACACAGAATATGAACAGCTTCATGGCACTTTAAAATGAAAAGGAATAAATACACAAAGGTTTATACATTGATATCACAATGTTATGCTTTAAAACATCAGGAAAAAGAATATTGCTAAAAATGTAAAAATTAGATGCAGCTCAGTATTGCAAAGCATTGGTGCTAATAATGTAGGGGTTTTGTTGGCACAGTCGCAGAAGAAGGGAAAACATCTTCAGGTTAAGATTAAAACATTGATACTGCATTTGGATTATTGATTACAGATGGCTCTTCTACCATTTTCACACCCAGTCTAGTATTTCAGCACCCTCCATTCTACTGGAATTTGTCTCATGCTCTGTAGTGCCAAACAAGCACAACAAATACACTGCAAACTAAATCTCTCTCTTTGTGACACCGATTATCTTTAAAGTAAATACTTCAGATCATAAGGTTTAAAGTCAACCTTGCGTATCTAAATAAAAAATAGTGGACATAGAAAGGACTACAAATCTTTTTTTAGAAAGTGAAATCAGCAGTACATACATCAAAGTCCAGCTATCAGTATATAAACTACACTAAATACTAGCGACTGAAATAAGTATACTTTGTTAAATTAAAAGCCTTGTGATTCATGGGATAGTTTGGTAAAAGACAAACAGGGTTGACTGCAACAGTAATGTTAAATTTTTAAGCAAAGATTTTGTTCATGAGTAACACTTGAAGTATTTGTTGTGAATGACTCACAACTAAAATCATACCAAATTTTAGCTCAATATCTGTGGTTGTAGAGGTACATTCACTGTATATTTCCTATAAGTTTTTCCTATAATAATTAAAATACATCCAAGAGTTCATGAGTTATTTTATGAACAGAAAAAGAGAATTAACTCCAAATAGTTACTGATAAAATTTTAAAAAAGGCCTTGTACTATCTGTTAGTGCTCAGAGGATGTGTCAATGGAATATTTCATTCCTTAAAGACACAGCGGAAACATTGGTGTACTGGAAGGGGGTCTTTTTTTCACCAATAACATGTCCAGTTTCAACCTATTTGCTTGTGTGTAAAATATATATTTTTACTTCCATAAAAGGTTTTATGAATTTTAAGGCTATTCACTTCGATTTCATATCAGAAATCTAAACTGCAGTCTTGAATAGATGATAAAATATTTGTCAACAAGTGCCAATGGTATTGTTTATTAAGATAGTATGAATTTAAATACTCATGTTTTGTTGTTCAGTGAAAAAACAAACAAACAAAAATAAATAAATAAGAAAATAGATTGGTGATACACCATCTTTAAACATGGGTTAATGTTCCATTCAGTTCTCACCTACATCTTATAACCAGATACATAGTCATTGGGTTTCAACATTAATATTTTGTTTCAGTAGGTCCACAAAACTGCATACTTACTACAAAATTAATTCAAATACAAGGTACCACGATTCTAATAAAAGTACATTTTTAGGGATTCATGAGAGATTTGGTTAAACTAAAGAAAATCACTCTGAAAACATGACGTTTGAAGATAATCGTCAAAAATTTCCAAATACGGCTTGATTATGTTGCTTTATAAACAGATAAACACTCAGAGATGTTTTAATGCAACATGGATGTTAGTCTGCCTAAAGTACATTAGCAGCAGTGAGTCATGAAACATATTAAATATGTTTCACTCAGTCTCATTAGATCTCATTAATATCTTCAGCAATTAGAGGATATGATGAAAGCGTAATGACAGTTGATGCATTGATATTAATCTGGCATGGACATCTAAGAGTACAGATAAAGATAAGGTATTAAGTACTACCTTACTTGCAGATTGGTAATACTAACCAGCATAAATAAGCATATATATGAACATGGTTGTCTCACAATTTAACATCATAACCAAAAAAAAAACAAAAGTTTGTGTTTAAATCCCTTAAATTTTTAACTTGTGTTTTCTTTACATTTGGGAGCAGAAAAAAAGTTACATTGCATGACATCTATAAATGATTTGATTTATATGATGGAGCTAACACAAGACACTAAATTGCAAATGATTTGTATTTTTGGTGCTGTATCTCAATAAACTGGCTATTGACATGGTTCGCAGTGTCTTCTGGGTAATGCAATAACTACTGTGGTCATGCAGCAATCTCCGTGTCCCCGATAGTTAATTTTTCCACCTGACAGCCTGCCCTTCATACATCACTGAATACCTCTGTGCTTGCTCTTCCCTCCTGTCATTCGTCCATCTGTCTATAGTAACACTATGAGTGAATTTAACTGCTTTCAAATTTGGTATAATTGAGGAAATGTTTGATTTTAAGTAAACAATTCTACCTTTTTAAAGTTTCACAATTTCTACATTAAAGAACATTTTAATTGTTCTGCCATTGTATTTTACTGTGTGTTAAATAAATAAAATTTGCATGAAAAAAAAAATTCTCATGAAGTTCTGTAGCCACTAGGCAAGGCATTTTGGTAAAGACAGGTATGATTCAAAAGACACTTAAATAGTTTCCGTCTTGGGGAAATAAATGAGGTACTGCCTGCCATTTCATATAAATTACCTTTTTTTAAACTGAAAAAAAAAGTTGAGAGTTGGTTAAGTGTGGTTCAGACGTGCGATAGACCTTATTGTGCTCGCAAAAGCAACAAATAAGTTTCAAAGAAAATATAACCATTTGTTCACTAGGTTTCTAAAATGATATTTAGTTAACAATATGTGATTAGCAGCAAATGACATGACTGATTAATCCTATCAAAAACAACCAACTAAACTAATTTAAAACATCTAAAGATGTACTTACAGATGGATTTTACCCAAAAATCATGTCTCTAAAGTGCAAATGAATGTTGATCAAGGTAATGAGCAAAGAATTTTGGAAACTTATGAAAGCCGAAAACTCCTCATGATGAATTCATTATTTTTTGCTCTTGTTTTTGGATAAAAAAACTCATCTCCTACAGAATAACTTTACACAATTGTTTGCTGTCATATTATTTTATGTTCAAAACATTAAACATTTATCACAGAGCATTTTTATGACATACTAAAGGTGTTTATGTTGATTGTTTCATATATGATTTATTACTGACAGAATCAAATCATGTTAGGGAGTGAAAACAACTTCATGATAAAATCTCTGAAGTGATATCTAAATGGTTTTTAGACAAATCAGAAAATGGTGCTGGGTTTGTCAGATCCTAATAGATGAGACTTTATAAGATGAAAATGACTAGTGAAGTGCTTTTTGCAAAAATAAAAGAGAAAAATGCTTACCTCTGCATTACACCTCCTGCTCTCAGAGAGGCTGAGTATCTCCAGTCTGAATTAGGTGCCTTGGGCTGCAAGAGAAAATGAGAGGAATTGAGTCTTAAGTACAGGCAAAAGCCAATAGTCTCATTAATAAATCATGGTGAGAACTGCTTGTGGATGCGCACCACACGCACAGCTTTCTCCTGCCTTTGAAAATAAATGAGTAATGACCAGAATATTGTAATCTTGTTGATGCATACATCTCTTTGCATCAACACAACCCTTCCCATCCTCAATATGACTTTGACAAAGAAAAAAAAGGACTTTACTTCAGCAGCCCACTGACCCTGGGACTTTAATACAGACAATCTAGGGCGACATATCCTGAGTGCATCATCTTGTTGTGGCACAGCCTGTTATCTAAGTATTGCTGCAATACTTTCCTGTCGATGATTGCAATGATAACAGCTTAAATTTACAGGAAGTCTCCTCTGTTTTTTTGTCTTTCATGCTATAAAAATGTAAAAATAAAATCATCCCTCAAATGCATGAAATCTAAACACAGAGGATTCACCGTCCTCCTCCTTCCACTTCCTTTGTTATTTTGCCTTCATGCTGATCAAAACCTTGAGTTCTGCTGCCTGCCTGAGCCGTTGTGACACATTTCACCATGGTAACTATGCAGAACCCTGTCTATATTTTCCTCCATCGCCCTCTGTCATCTCAGTTTTGTGAAGGTCACAGGTGGAAAGGAGATGAGGGAGAGGAGGGCATATATCAAATTAACCTCCTCAGCAACAAGATTTGGACAGTTCTACAATCAAAGGACACAAAGAGACAGCTCCAAAACTCTGTAGCTATACCTGAAATGAAACGGGTTAGTGATAGCCTTCTACATTTTTGTACAAATACAAACAAAAACAACACCAAAATTATTTTTGAGATGACAAAGATCCTGTGATTCAGAGCCTCTTGAGGAATTGTGCTGACAGTAAAACACAATAGGCTATTAATCTGACCATATGAGCAAGATGAGATTGCATTTTCTCTCATCTCAACCCCCACAGATCTGAACCAACCTGACTGAAGACACTGCATTCTCCCTGGTTGGTCATGCAGTTCATAAGAGACTCATTTGCGATCTAATTTCCTTTCAAATTTGACAGATGTTCACCTGCTGCCAATGCAGCAATGACCTCTATGAGTCTGCAGCGAACATTTATCACACTAGAAATTCAATATTTGGTCTTAATGAGAGAAGCCTGTTATTCCTCCTGGAGTCATTAAAAAAGCAAAATGTCCACAGAGAAACAGAGCACTGCAGCATCAATACAAGAAACTGAGGGTGATTAGATGAAGACAGTTACTAATCAAAAAGCAATCAGTGTGTAGATCAATAGTTACAGAAGAAAAAAAGTGTTTCTGTGGACTTATTCACATAATTGAAGAAAACTGTTATACATTTACATTTGGCACAGGGCACACAATTAAAAACACCTGTTCAAAATAAGACCAGATTGTCTACAAATGAGACTAAACGGCTTTGCTTGCTCTTTATCTGCATGGCATTGGCCAAAGGGAGACTGGTCTGCTAAGCCATATGGTGTTTATAAGAGAGAATGAAATTACACAAACAAGAGCACACACATACAATACCAAGCATCTGGAAGATAAATATGTCCACAGTTTAGTACACACCCAAGCAAAATCAGATTTGCAAAACTGAAATATTATCATTTCACATTGCAAATGCAAACTAAAAGAAAACAAGATCCAAGCAAAATGAATGAATGCATTCTGATTTATCCTTTGAAGAGGAAAAACTAAAATATGTAGGGACACTGTTTTCACTGTCTTGCCTCATATGCAGTGAGAATAAAAAAGTATATATATATATATATATATATATATATATATATATATATATTGGCTTTGACCAGCCCTGTCCAGGTCTTTCTTTCTATTTTTGCCTCTTCCTGAGTGAAAATTCCTTGCATGGAGACAGAGCTCACACCTCCGCCATCAACACGGTGTCCAATCACCTTTTATCCCCTGCCTCATCAGCTTCTCACCAGCCAATCCACACACAGCACAGAGAAACACATTGCTGCTATTTAATTACACAGCAAGCACAAACATGACTGGCATTTAATGAGGAACAGGTCAAGTGATAGCAGCACTATACCCTTAATAGTTTCCTTATTGCTTTTATAGATATTTTATTCTCAGCTGTTCTTTTACCTTGTGCAAACCAGCATACGGCAAACATAACTGGAAGAAAACAATTTATGGGTGCTTTATCACATCACTATTATTTGTTTTACAGTAACCAGAAGTGCTATTAACTCTGTGATTTTTGTTTTGCAAGCTAAAATGCAGTAAAATTTAAACCTTTGGCTGTTGATGAAACTGAAATTTAGTCATCTTCTTGCCTTCTTTACCAATTCCTAAACTTTTTTACTGTTCAGTAGAATTGTGTGACAAGAAGATGATGAGGAAAAGAAAATGGTGACACTTTTACACGGCAAAGCTTAACTGTTTCCCCCCATTTTTTTTTCTCTCGAGGTTACCATTCAATGCCCTCTGAACCCAATGGACTAAAAAATGTGCCACACAAGTCACCACAAAGGCAGCATGTGAAACTGTCTAGGGTCATAGGTCAGCAAGTTAAATCTAACCAATTGTTCTGGTAATATATATACACACACACACACACATATATATATATATATATATATATATATATATATATATAAAATAAGTAAAGATAATCACAAAAATACACACTGAGAAAGCCAATTTGACATAGACAATGAATTCGTTTGAGAGAATTTAAAGGATGAGCCATTGCTGGGAGTGGTATAAATGCAAGTGATGCAACTGTACAACAAATACTAACATGTCAGATTCTTACTTTAAAAAAAAAAAAAAAAACTAAGTGGAGGAGTAACTTATAAATGGTTTCAAAACATCCATTATAAAATATTAAGTGCAAATACAGCAACACATTCCTAATGTAAACAAACTAAGCATTTTATATACATAACTTGTGCTTTCACAGATCAGGTGAAAGCATATCACACCAGACACACACCTGAATAGCAGTTGCATCTGGCATACTGAGACGCCGTACAAATATCTGGCTCTGTCCACTGTGGCTGGTGACATAACCTGAGCCCCAGGTGCCACTGTGTGGCCTTCCTGTGTTGTAGAACATAAACGTGTCACTTCCTGATGTGGCAGTCAAACATGTTTTGTAACAGTATGTTTTGGTCAAAGACCCGTTTCCTCGCACTTCGATGTAATGCGGTTCCACTTTGAGGTCACGGCGCAGGGCTACATTGATGTTTTGCTGCCCCACTGCACCTGCGCCACCACCACCTGCAGCTCTTCCTCCACCACCACCTGCTGAGGTGCCTCCTTCTGGCACACCTTTTTGGGCAACACAGCACGGGGAGCAGGAACCCTTCTGTGTGCAGTACTCATGGCATCGGACAATGGCTAGAACAAAGATTGTGACCAGAAATACAAAGGTTGTGGCACAAAGGGCTATGATGAGGTAGAGAGTGAAGGGGGAAAACATTAGTTTGCTGTCATGCCTGACAATGCTCTTCATGTCAGGAGTCAGCTTTGGAGGCAGCTCCATCACATGCACATGGATGGTGGCAGTAGAGGAGAGCGGAGGTACACCATGGTCACAAACCAGGACAGTCAGAAGAAAGGTAGTAGAGTTATCTTCAATGACTCGCCTTGTGGTGCGGATCTCACCTGTGTACTCGTGCACTTTAAACAGGTTAAGATCTGTGTTGGTCTGCTCCAGAGCATAAAACAGCCAAGCATTCTGCCCTGCGTCACCATCCAATGCTGTCACCTTGCTAACCAACACTCCTGCTTCAGCATTTTTCATTATTGTCTCTGTTGTGTAGCTTCCATTGGCAGGAGGGTAGACAACCCTGGGCACGTGATCATTCTGATCCATAATGTAAACATATACTGTGGCCACACGGCTGAGAGGAGGTACACCATTGTCCTGGGCTTTCACCTGAAAGTGAAACTCACGCAGCTTTTCAAAGTCAAAGGCTCGTAGAGCATAGGCCTCACCTGTGTCAGGTTTGATACTGATGTAGCTGGCTACAGGGATACCATGATTGTTGTCATTGAGGACAGTATAAGTGATGCGAGCATTTTCTGCAGCATCAGCATCTGTTGCCTTGACAACACAAAGAGATGCATCAGGAGCATTGTTCTCTGTTACATAAACAGTGTATGATGTCTGCTCGAAACGAGGCGGGTTATCGTTAACATCCGCAACTTCAACTTTGAAGGTCATTTGAGATGAAAGTGGTGGAGTGCCTGCATCTACAGCGCTGACTGTGACATTGTAGAATGAGATGGTTTCCCTGTCCAGGAAAGCATTTGTGACGATGGTGTAGTGGTTTCGGAAGGACTTGATCTTGAAAGGCAGATTGGGCATGATCTCCAAGGTTACCTGTTTGTTTTGTCCAGAGTCACGATCATTCACACTGATCAATGCCACCACTGTGTCCGCCCGAGCATCTTCACGCACAGGGCTAGAGAGTGAAGACAGCACAATCTCAGGAATGTTGTCATTAACGTCCAAAACTTCTACAACTACTTTGCAGTGTACTGCCACAGGGGCAGGGCCCTTGTCCATTGCTTGTATGTACATTTCATAAGAATTGGTCTCCTCATAGTCTATATTATTTTTCACTCTAATTTCTCCTGTGACTGTGTCCATGGAAAACATCTGTCTAACTCTTTCAGGTGTGTAACTGCTAAAAGAGTAAAAAACTTCTCCATTTGAGCCCTCGTCTGGGTCTGTTGCATTTAACTTGATTACAAGTGCCCCTTTTGGAGAGTTTTCAGAAACTTTGACTTTGTACACAGAGCTGTCAAACACAGGCACGTTGTCATTGACATCAAGGATGCTCACATTGATTTTAGCTGTCCCAGTTCGCTGTGGTGTGCCTCCATCTATTGCTGTCAAGACCAGCTGATGGGAGGCCACCTGCTCCCGGTCAAAGGGCTTTTTTAGTATCAGCTCAATTTGTTTGTTATTGGAAAAGGGTTTGATGGAGTCTAGAGTTAGATGGTCGTTTGGACTGAGTCGGTACAGTTTCACAGAGTTTGAGCCGTCGTCTGCGTCCTGAGCTCCCTCGATGTGAAACCGCGACAAAGTCAGGGCAGACTCGGACACTTCCAGCTGATATTCGTCCCGGGGGAACTGCGGCGCGTGGTCGTTCACGTCCAGAATTCCCACCTCCACGTTGTGCGCCTCCAGCGGGTTCTCTAAAACCACCTCCAGGCTAAGCGAACAGGGGCTGCCGAATTCACAGATCGTCTCTCGGTCAATGCGGTCACTCACCACCAGCTTCCCGGTTTTGTGGTTGATGGTGAAATACCTCCGCCCGCTGTCCGACGTGATCCTGACGCGTCGGGTGGAAAGTTTTCTCAGGTTCAGATCCAAATCACGGACGATGTCACCCACCTGCGCACCATTTTCCAGCTCCTCCGGAATGGAGTATCGGATCTGTGCGTTTGCGAGGCCAGTGACGGCGAAAATAAACAGGCATAAAGAAAAAGGCACATTCTCCATTGGGCTGTAACAGCATTGTACCGCCACGGCCATCGCAGGCAGGCAGAATTCGCAGATGATTTGGAGAAATCTCTTCGCCTTTTTCGCGTGCTGCGGGTCCCCACCCGCCTCATTAAAACCAGAGGAATAGTCGCTGCATAACTCCGGCTATATGCAGGATAAACACTGCATATTATCTAAAACATGTTCCTGTGCATTCACGTTTTTTTCCCCCCATTATCTGGTGTTGCCAAGCTGTATCATCTCCACTGTTGCTGCTCCCTCTCGCTCTCCTTCTCTCCGCCTGTGACGGTGATGCTGTCGGTGGGCAAGGGGGAGGGAGGGAGAGCCACTCGCTCAAAGGAAGCTGGCTGCATTTCAGCACCTCCGATCGAACAGCGTATAAAACATAAACCTATCTAAATTCTCAAATATGTCGAGTCTTATCAACATGGTTTGTGTATATGGATATCCAAACGCGATATTACGTCTCAAAAAGACAGTCGCGGGATTTTAAACCAACCGTTTCTGTCTTACTATTTTTTTTTCTATTTTTTTTGCCAGTGCCACCGCCCTTTTCTGTGCTATGAAAAACTGATTTATGAAGCACCCTGCCGGATAGACTTCCTCACTGATGCCAATTAATAACTGGGGTAGCAAACCAAACAACAAATACTGACAGCATTTAAAATTCGACAAAGAGGCGCACAGGCTCAACGCTCCCTTTATGTCACTTTATGGGTGACTGAATTCAGTCTATGTTGAAGATATATTTTTAAATATTACGTCGCAAAATCTCATGACAGCAAAATGACGCGATTTTCTACACAATAAGACAAATAGTGGAGTAACTTAGCTTTTACTGTTTTGTGTTTTGTTTTTCAGTAGGCCTAACAAGTAACAAGACTCGATTTCTAATTAAACTATATACACTTGCACATGTGTTGTTGTTGTTGTTGTTTTTTTTGCCTCTGTGATCATCTGTTTCACAACGACATTGCCAGCGCTGCAGCTTTGCAGAGACTTTTATGCCACAAGTTTATTCCGAAAAGAATGAAAGAAGAAGCTCAAGGCCGTAACGTAACGACGTAGTTGTTCACTTTTAACGGCCGTAACCGGGTCAGAGAGAAGACGCTTCAGATGTGACCCTATTTCCCATCTGGCAAAATCACCAGGACGAAAAAAATCCACACAGCCATACAGTCACACCATGGTCATATAATATTTCTATAAGCTGCATGTGTTTTTTCTTTATTAAAAAAATAATTTGAAAAATCTGTTGAAGATAAAAAAGGCTGACAGCTACAAAACCAACTTACACCTGTTTGTTTCATACTCCTTGTTTCAAAACTGAAATTAATTAAAGGCTTAGCTTTACTTGAAGGAATGATAATGACTCAGCTTCAACTGCTTTAATCTTAGCTCACTATCTGTAAAACTGACTGGGTTAAAGCCATTTTGTGTTTGCTAAGGTTAATTAATTGTGTCGACTGTCTTTAATTAGGTTAACCATAAAAAGTTAATGAGTTGAAGATGAACATAAAATTATTACTTTTTGAGAATTTCACTTACATCTGTCTAAAGGTTCATGAGATATTTTGTTAACAAACAGGGTTGATGTCTAATGTCAAAGTTTTAAGCAAAGATGCTGTGTAATGTGTAGCACTCAGGGTATGTGCTGTAAATGACTCTCAGCTTTGACCACACCTAATTTTAGCTCAATATTTGTAAAAAAGATTTTTGGTTATAGATATTTTTGTATTTGCTAAGGTCAAATAGCTGTGGTGACCATCTTGTGAATCAGGATGACCCCAAAAATTAATGAGTTGTAGACGTACATTCAATAATTACTTTCTGTGAGTTTTATTAAAAATCATCAAATAGTTTGTGAGATATTTTGCTAACATTATCAACAAACACACTCAAGAACACAGGCAAAACTATTATTGCTAATGCTGGAGTATGATAATTAGTAGCCACTTGCCAAAAGATTAAAAATTGTAACTGTAATTTAGGAAGCTGGAACACAATGTGAATTGTTTTAGTATATGTTACTGAGTACATGTTATGCTTGTATACAGCAAATGTGCAAAACTTTTCCTTGTGTGCTTGTGTAAAGATTTAAAAATATAGATTCAACTCCCCAACTTTAAATCGTGTTCACTGTTCAAGGTGCACAAACAATTAAACTGTATTGCTGAGATTTCAAAGCCTTATATTTTGTGAAGAAGTAGCCTTGTAAAACCCCAAATCCCTTTAGCATCACCATGGCCACTGGGCCAAGTTGAGTGTCTACCACCCACATAATCTTTTCCTTTTCCTGGTGTTTTGCCACTCTCACCCACGATACACTTGCCCACGGCAATGACAGAGCTTGGCATCCGGGGAGAAGACAGTGACTCACTTTGATGGTGCTAAAAGATGGGCTGATACACAAAAACTTTCCAACTCAAAGAGAGCAGGGTCAAAATGGGGTGTTTATATTTCAGATTATAATGACAGTGTGTACATAATCCACTATGTTCATATTCTTAACATATTTTAAAAACTGTTGAGAAATGTTTTTAAGTTTTTAATTAATCTTGTTATGCACTGAATTATTGTCCAGCTGCACAGCTCAGACTTTCTTCTGGTTTCATTTTCAACAGGAGCCAAAGGGTCAACATGTTCATCTGAAATGACAACTGTGACATTTAGCATATTTTCCCAGTGGCACATCTGAACTTCTGTTTTGCAGCCAAAGAGAAAAAAAAAGAAGACATATGACAGTTATCTAGTCAACAGCAAATACAGAACAGAATTATACCTGACCTTTGTGCATATTTGTCTTATCTCTTTTCTTTTCATTTGTTGCTTTTCTCGTGCACATTACAGACATTTGTACCTATAATACCCATATCTGCTCAAAATCTCGCCATCTGTTCTAGTATTAATTGCATGCCTCTGTGTAGTAACTTATTTCATTGTTTACTCAAGGGTGCTGCAGATAATGTTATCAACAAAAATCCACCTGAAGACAGATGTCTGTATCGCTTCATCAATTACTAATTTTAAAGAGCTAATTGGTTGATTTATGTCAATTTCTGTTTTTCCTATTTGTTTTTAAAAACAGACAAAAACAGGTCATGAGAATATTCCTCCTAATCAATCCTTGAATCTTTGACATTTAATTCCCAATCTCTTTTGTCACCTTCCTGAAATTCCTCCAAAGGTTGTCCAGCTGCTCAGCTATTAGCCAGCTGTTGCTCCAGCTGAGGGCTGTCTGATGGGGAATAATGGGATTTTTATTAAATATGAGATATTTGCTTATGAAAAAGTGGGTGAGATGAAGACAGTAGATTAATAAATGAAGGCTTGTGATAGTTGTGAAAAATATATTTCATTTTTTTTTAAATAGGACTTTCTCTTGTACACTTTATCTGCCACAATATGAACAACCCCACATTTCATTAATTATTCAATTTGGCCCCTATAATAATAAAGTTCTCTCCAGCCTCATAAATACTGTAAGCAGCCACTCTAAAAGCCATTAATATTACTTCCCTTAGGAGACTTTTTCTGTGGAATCCCCCATTTTAGTGAGTCAGATTACAAAAAGATCTACAAAGAATCAGGTCATGGAGGGGCTATCATGAAGCTGGACTCCTTACATCATTTCCTCAAACAGAAGCAGCCATGAAAACTTAAAGGACATTTGTGCCTGCAGGCACACACAGATAGTGTACAGCACAACAATAATGCCATGTAAGGACACAGCCATTGTGTCTGAATAAAAGCTGCTTGCAGTTATACCCTCTTGTTTTTAAATGTCAGGAAACGCCATCTTCAGCCAAAAGCTTATTTACAGACAGATAAATTGCAGAGGTTAGAACTACGTGGAGGTTTAGAGGCTTTGTAAACCTTTGAGAAGGAAGTGAATTAATAATTTCACTTCCATCATCAAAGACTGCTGGCTCCAAGTTAATTAGATTATTCTTGGAAATCGAATTATAAAACCTCACTTTATTATTATGTTGTGGCATTGTGGCAGCAGTCCTACTATTATCAGTATGAAGTTAAAAAATAATTATTTTCAAAACTGTCCTCACTTAAGTTCATGTAGCAATTAGAAGGGAGACAGGATACGTTAAATGATTCCAGGCTGTTTACCTAAAATTAACAATATTTGTAGTAGCACAATAGAATAACTAGCAAACAATATATTTTAGAAGTGATAGCACAAATAAAATCCCACATCATTGTTAATGGTGCCCATAATAAATGCTTAAATTTGTGTGTGTGCAAATTTATATATATATATATATATATATATATATATATATATACTCTAATTTAAGCATTTATTATGAGTGTGATGATAGCAAATATAAAATAAATTAATGAAATCTCGGATTTTGCTCTTGAGGGGGAAACAACAGGGTGCAAAGATATTCGATAAACAATTCAACTAATGCTTTACTGGGGTCTAGCCACATTATTGAAAAAAAAAGCCTACACAACAGCACAACAGTATCATCTGGGGACATATAAAGCCAGCTGTGTATCAGAAGCTATGAGTCAGTAAAAAAAGAAAAGGTCAATGGCAACACCACTGCAAAGTCAATCCTGATGTCAGGGAGAGAGGCAGTCTGAGCCAGGGAGGACAGAGAGGTGGGAGAGACAGTGAAACTGGTCCCTCTGTTGGAATATATTGGTAGTACAAGGGTTGGACACGTGATCTTCACGCCCCACTGCCCATCCACCCAGGCTTTTCCATTAAGCCAAAGCACTAAAGCATAATCCCATCTATGAGTGTGTGTGTTTGAGACAGAGAAAGAGGAGGGAGGGCAAAGACACCAGACTGCACCAACTTTCAAGTTCTACATCCGTTATGGCACAATGGACAAAGCTAAATGAAAGGCACCTTCAAGACCTCACACAAGAGAGAAAAAAGAAAGAAAGAAAAGAGCAACCTGAAAATAACATATAATCTGAATTTATAGAATAAACAATTCAGTAATGATGAACATGTGCATTTGTCAAAATAAACCTATTTACCATATATTCTGATTCCACACACTTCAAAGAATGTTAAGGTGTAATACAGTGTATATAAAACAACACCTGAACTACATCATCCTTTAAAAACATCTTTAAAAAGGCCTGTGAAATGAAAATAAATTGTCTATTACAATCAGTCTTTCTTGTACTAAAGATTTGCATAAATAAATATTTACTAAAAGAAAATATGCAGAAAAAATTGTGTTGGTAACAAGAGACTGGCTTTTTATACTCTTTGACAAAGTTGTGTTCTCATACCTTTTTTTGTATTTAGAAGAATTGTCCCATCTTATAATCCCCCAAAACAAAAGTCCCATGGTAACCACAATCCTTTCACTCAGGTGCATACAGCAAACACCATGATAAGGCATTATGTATTTATTCTGATCTCATGTGTACCTTTCTTTCAAAAGTAAAGGGCATGAGAGAACAAAAAGCAGTACAAATCCATTCCCATGGGAGCCAGTGAGGTTTAAGCAACCCGTTGGTTGTCCTGATTCAGCCATGAATCAAACAAATTCTCGTTATGGTACAGAACAATGATATCAGGAAATGCAGGCAGACTTTGGATACTTCCCTCTTAGGATGCCCGGGCTTTGCATTTCAGCCGGATGGGAGACGATGGAAGCCATGGTTCTGAGCATGACAAAGCTAATCTAATGAGAGCAAAAACATCCCAATGCCACTGAGAAGGAGCTCAGATGAAAGCTTGCTGAAAGTAGGGGACGGGTGATAAGTTCCTCTTTTTATCTGTGACCAATTGCAAGCCTGTGATGTTTTCACTCAGCTGTAGGGCATGCATTTAATGTTTTATTTATTTATTTTTGTCCATCTCAACCTCAGAAACTCAAATTTTCTCACTAACGCATGTAGAGGCTCTACTGCTGCATTTCTGGCTCCCTTAAAACCTCTTTCCCCTGATTTAGGAACTGATATTCTAACCCCACACTCTTTAACCATGCTTGCTTTGCTCACTTCTGTTTCCATTTGGCTGACTAAACAGTCCTGGGAAGAATGCTGCACATCTTTACAACCCTTTCTCTTTTTTTCTCATCACATCCATGCTGTTTCCTTTTACCTTGCATAGATACTACACATGCTGGGATGGAAATCTTACTGAGAGGGTAGGCGGGTAGATACTGGCAGCTCCCTGGAAACTGGCCGGCTCATCATTTCATTACAGCTAAGAACAGTCTCCATGGCAACCCCATAGATAGCACCACCAACCTCACTCTCACACAAAGGACACACCCTTGGAAAAAGAGGAAAACAGGAAGCGCTGGATAAACTGTGTGCATCAGAAAATGAATCTCAAAGTCAGTCTGTGTATCTGCTGCAACACTTCACAGGGTGAGGACATTCAGTCCAGCTGTTATATCCATCTGGGTAAATGATTTGTAGTCAAAGCTTCTGTGGTAGGAGAGTGATCTGATGCTCTTAGGAGTGAACAATAATATACTGTAGAATCAATAATTTAATGTGTTTTGCAGCATCAGGGAAGGCAAGCTTTTAAGGCATACACACTCTGGAGCCTGCTATACAAGCTACTGACAAAATGCTGCATTTTTCAATAAAATAATCAATATGCAGAATATTTATCACAACAACAGGAAACCTCTGACCTGTCCAGTGGCAACATAATAAATGGCTGTTTCAAAATATAGACGCACAATACGCCACCTGCAGCTATTAAGGTGTTGTTCTGCCCCGCCCAGCTGCAGAGGAGAGGAGTGAGAGCTGAGCCGAAAGGGGCTGATAACGCGATCGGAACAGAAGTTCCCTGCTGCTGCAAAAAGGGTAGCGGAAAATTACCTGCCCCTCCCCCCTCCTCCATCACAGAGAAAGCTGCAGCATATACGGTGCACATACTGAACCGCATTTACACAGAGAGACAGCTCCAGGCATTGTTTAGGGAGCCACAGTATTCTCGGCGTAAAGGCTATCAGGGGGGAATTGAGCCACATCACAAATCCAGGTTCAGTCAGATGGCGCATCATGTAGCGTTCTGCCAAGTATAAATCACTTGCTGACCCAGTTAAAAGAAGCACAAGTCGACTGCAATATTCGTCTGTTAGAGAGAGAGAGAGAGAGAGATAAAGCGTTGATTCACCTTTTTTTTCTTCCACTGAGCACACCAAATGACCGGCGTTTCAACAGATCAGGCCACGTTTGTTTATGTTGAACCACTCCCTGAAATGAGGTCATCGCGTCTGAGTAACTCAAAGCATCATGGATCCACCGCTACAAAGAGCTTCACAGTCAGTACGTGAATATAACACACCACCAGCAGGGAAAAAAAGAAACACTACACGAACATAACAAGACGCCATTAAATGTGAAAAAAAGCACGACAAACGTCTCTTTTTGTTTTTCAGAAAACCCCACTTGACTTGACACGGACCTGGATTTTGTAAACACATTTAGGATGATAATGAAAATATATTCGGTCGTATTTACAGTGCTACACAGCTGATAGTGCACATGTCTGCAGAGATGGTGTTAATTTCCTGTTCGTTCCTTCAGCTGCTCCCCTTCTCCAGGAGAGTGAAGGGTGGGGGAGGGGAAAGAGCCATGCAGCATGGAGGAGAGGCAGGAGAGAGAAAAGGAACTGGTGTGAAATGATAAATGTAAGATTCTGAGACATAGAAGGGAGGTCATTGTTAAACACTAAAATATTAATGATTTAAAAAGGAGCAAGACCAAAATAATCACATATGAACTTTTAAAGCATGAAGCCCCTAAAATTGTCTGAAAACTATGTGTAACCACTTAAAGGCACGTCCATAGTGCTGACAGACACATAGCAAATACAGAATGTAATTAAGCAATACATACTATTTGAGTGAGGAGACATTTTGACTACAAGGAGCAGAGAATTGAAAGGTCTAATAGAGAAGGAAAACATGGATGAATAACCCTTGCAAGGCTGCATGATAACTCAAGAAAGATACAGCCTACTGAAATGGCACAAATATAAGCTTTACAATATCAGAAAATTCTATGAGTTTGTGAAAAAAATATTCCTGCATATCATTTTTTTTTCACTAAGTTTGGCTGTAGGCCTTTTATATCACAATATGGGCTTCTTCAATTTGTGCTTGATTGACATTTCACAAACACAGGAATAGCTGTAATGCACACATACATGTTAAAAAATATATCTGACATGTTCCATATGCCTGCTTTGTGGTCAGGTTGGGTCTTTTTCATAAGAGGCATTTTCACTTGTCTAAGCAGAAATAAAAACACATGCATGGCAAAATGTGTTGTCAGTTAAATTACATATCATAGTGTTCCGGGACAGTGAGAAATACAGCACAATTATTCCTGTGGATTTGGAAATTTAAGATTATAAATCATCCAATGTGTTGTTCTTGCTACAAGCCAAAATGTCTGCTATTATTTACTGTCATGGCTTACTGGGCCTATATACATGACTGTAACACATGATCCACTTTAGTAGATATCACTGGCAGCATTCCTTTTAATGTCCAAAATCTTCAGGACTGAATAAATTAAAATATTTCTGGTAAACTGTGCTTTGATGTACAGATTTATTGGATTTCTCATGAATTGGAAAATGTACATGTGTACTACATGCACACAAAGCAAAATGGCTCATAAATATTGCTAATTTGTATTTATTAGATCAAGTAGTTTAGAAAGAATTTGGGTGAGGGTTTTCTCTTTGTGATACAGGTAATTTTGAATAACACAAATATCAAATCTCATAGTTAGCTAATGGATGCAGTAGTATTTAGGATGTTTATATCTTGTAAAGTATATTGCATGTAATTAATTAGGCCTATTTAAGGCAACAATTAGAAGGTAAAGTCCATAAGAAGCCAAGAACTGTTTTGAGACTTAGATGGTGGGTGGCATTTCTTTCCACTACTAGCCATTCTCTTTGCATTGTACTAAAACTCATCCAGATGTTAACTTGACCTGTCTGTTTATCACAGTTTTTTGGGCATTTAACAATAAACTAAATTTGATATACAGCCTTTTCATGTTTCAGATAATTATTTTATTTATGAGGCTATGCAAAGAACAGTTCCTTATAAAAAAATAATTGACTCAAAGGAAAACAAGCTACTTTTCATAAGTTTATTTACACATTACCTGTTTTTTCAATTTTTTTATTTAAATATTTCTTTTTGATAGGTGTTTGAAAAGGGAAGAAAATACTTATATAAGTTGTGATTAAAGTTTCGATCAGCCACCCAATGCACTTTAACTTTATGAAAATAGTAAAGTTGCTGTTGAGAAGAAATGTCCTAACAATTTCAGCACCGAGGACAGTGCTTCTAACTAAAACAGTCACAGACAGGAGAGGAAAACAAAGAAAGTTCATTTTCTCCTCAGAGATTGGTGTATATTAATTACAAATCATGTAGCCTGTCAAACCAAAAGATTCCGTCTTACCTTTTCTGTGGTAGGCAAGGTCTGAGTTCTGGTAAAAGTGTCCCCTCCGTTAATACTGATCAGTTCAGCATCTACAGGTGGAAACGGTGCGGGGAAAACCACTACATCACTCTTCAGTGTGTCTGAGCTGAAACACACGTCATACTGCTGAGTAGCTTTAGAGTAGGACCAGCTCCCGTCAGGGTGGGTGGTAATCATTGGGGCGCTGTACCTGCTGAAAGAGCCGTCTGTCCTGTGGCATCTCACAGCTATTAAACTGATGAGACTCAGCAGAAAGATCACCGACACCGACACGATGGCGATCAGCAGATACAAGTTCAGATCAGAGAAGCTGTCCTCCTTTATAGGCACGTGTCTAGATGGAGTATGGATGTCATCCACACTTTCAACCACCACCACGTCAACAGACACAGTAGCTGTCAGAGAAGGTTCTCCATTATCAGAAACCAGCACCACCAAGGGGTGAGTTTTCAGGTCGTTGTCGCTCATTCTCCTCTTAGTCCTGATCTCCCCGGTGCTGGTTCCGATCCTGAACAGGTTGTTTCCTTTGGGCTCAGACAGGTGATACGAAAGCAGCGCATTGTATCCAGAATCTGAATCCACAGCCCTAATTTTTGCTACAAAGTATCCTGCTTCAGCAGAATATGGTATGGTCTCACTGTTAACAGAACCAAGTTCAGAATAAGGAGCCAGAATAGTGGGACTGTTATCATTCTCATCCAAGATTAAAACATTTACAGTCACGTTACTGCTGAGTGGAGGAACACCAGAGTCTGTGGCCTGAACTTTAAACTGAAATGTTTTTAACTTCTCATAGTTAAAAGACTGCAGACTGATTATGTCTCCAGTATCAGAGTTAATGTTAACAAATAACCCTGTTACTCGGTTTTCATTAATTACAGAAAACTTTATTTTTGCATTTTCTTCCAAATCTGGATCTTCAGCAATCATGCTACAAATAACAGAACCTTTTGGAACATTCTCTTTGACAAAAACAAAAATCACTGGTTCCTTAAAACGTGGTGGGTTGTCATTTACGTCAGAAATGTGGACTGTAATCACGCTGGTGCTGGACAGAGGTGGCAGCCCTTCATCTATAGCAGTTATTGTTACATTACACTGAGAAGCTTCTTCTCTGTCTAGAACTCCATTTACAACTAAGGAGTAATGATTTTTATACGTGTTTTTAATTTTAAACGGAACAGAATTAACAATTTTCACTTGAACAGCACCGTTTTTATCTGCATCATGATCTCTCACCGTTATAAGTCCAACCATTGTGTCTACAGGCGCATCTTCCCTCACCACTTTGACTAATGACGTCACTGATATTTCTGGTGGATTGTCATTAACATCTATTATTTCAACCAGCACTTTACAATTAGATGCTCTTGAATTTAACCCCTTGTCTTTAGCCTGCACTCGTAGCTCAACTGCATTGTTCGTTTCGTGGTCCAAACCACCGTTTACTGTAATCTCTCCAGTTAATGCATCAATTGCAAATTTATCCACGATGTTGTCGTGATCCTGGTTGATAAAAGAATACTGTATTTCTCCATTCAGACCTTCGTCTAAGTCTCGAGCGTGCACAGAAATCACGGCTGCACCCGGCGGCGTGTTTTCGAGCACCGTGGCTTTGTAAAGATGCTTGTCGAATATTGGGATGTTATCATTAACGTCTTGGACATTAACGGTGATGAGCAAAGTGCCTGATTTGGGAGGTTTTGCTCCATCTAAAGCTGTCAGAGTGAACTTCATGAACGGCTGTTTCTCGCGGTCTAAAGGTTTATGCAGAGCCAGTTCTGCGAACATGCTCGGCTCTCCATTATTCTGCACATCCAGCGTGAAGTGCTCATTCTGGCTCAGCTTGTAAGCCTTCACCGAATAACCACCGACGTCTGCATCAAATGCCTTGGGCAGAGAGAATTTCTCACCGGGCAATGCCAACTCCGACACGTTTAGAACAACCTCAGGTACACGAAAGGATGGTGTGTTGTCGTTTACGTCCAAAATTTTAACCTCAAAACGAAAAAGGTTGAGCGGCGCGTTAACAATGGCTTCCACTTCCAGCGAACACTTATCATTTCGACCGCAGAGCTCCTCTCGGTCTATTCTGTCTTTCACCTGAAGCAATCCACTCTTCACGTCCACTTCAAAGTACCTCTTATTGGGTCCTGAAATTTGAAAGTCTCTGCTCTCCAGTTCTTGTACATCTAGGTGGAAATCCTTCGCCAAATTCCCAACAGTCGTACCCGGGCTTGATTCCTCTGTGACGGAATAAACAATTTGTGCCTCTGCGACAAGCAGCATGTGCAACACGAACAAGAAATGATAAATCCTCCCCGGGAAGGTCTGCCCTGCTTGCATTCTGTACATGGGTTTATCGCAAAAATCACTCCAGAGATAACATTGCTAAATGAGTATCCAAAATACAACCCCTCAGTTCGGAGAGGTGATTATTTAGCCTACTGCTACATTTAAACAAAGAAATAACCCTACCTAAAGGGAGGAGCGTTGTACTATTAAATAAATAATTTCTGAAGTCTATAACCTGCTAGCGACATCTTGTGGCAATGTTAAATTACTAGACTAAGGGGAAAAAAATAGTAAAACAGTATGAATTAATCCCGTGAGTCACATTTGTATATAT
>NC_051438.1:17236909-17244272 GCF_001649575.2 Kryptolebias marmoratus | reverse complement strand
TATATATATATATATATATATATATATATATATATATATATATATATATATATATATATATATATATATATATATGTGTGTGTGTGTGTGTGTGTAAATGTAAGAGAAAGAAACGCAAACAGAAAACAAATAAAAAATAGAAAGTTTGATTCCTTCGGTTTGGTGCAAATGCCTAATGTTAGAAAAAATAGCCAATTATAGACGAAAAATCTACGCTATAGCACAAAATGAAGATAACAAACAAACAAACAAACAAATAAATAAATAAATAAATAAATAAATAAATAAATAAATAAATAAATAAATAAGTAAATAAAATAAAATAAAATAAAATAAAATAAAATAAAATAAAATAAAGAAGCTTGTGACGTTCAAAGAAAATATAACCACAGATAATGACTTTCTCCAGCTGAATTCAGCCTCTTACTATAAATGATTTGTATTTACTTTTCTATTATCACGACAGGTTGAGATCACTGAAAGAATGTTACCATTAAAAAAATCTGTGACACATAACTTTTCCCTCTAAAAACTTGCAAAAAATTATTCCATATTATTACTATTCTCTTACATTTTCTTTTCTTTGTTTATTTGATCTTTCTCTAGACTTTTCAGTTTGCTATGACAATGGGTTTTTTCTCTTATGTCTTTAAATGGTGTTGACATTAGTAAAAATATACTTTTATATAAGTTGTAACTGAAGTTTAGAGCCTTGAGACATTCAGTTTTGCTTTGTTTAAAGCAGAGATAGAATTGCTATTAGTAGAAAAGGGCTAACAATTCCAGCACAATGGACAGCTCCTCCAACCAAATTAGCCACAAAGAGGAGAGCGGTATTTAACAAAAGCGAAAGGTATTTTCCCCCACTTTCAAATACCTGGTGTGAATTAAATACAAAGCATATAACCTATGAAACTCAGAGAAAATGTTACATCTCACCTTTTCGGTGGTAGGCAAAGTCTGAGTTCTGGTAAAAGTGTCCCCTCCATTAATACTGATTAGTTCAGCATCTACAGGTGGAAACGGTGCGGGGAAAACCACTACATCACTCTTCAGTGTGTCTGAGCTGAAACAAACGTCATACTGCTGAGTAGCTTTAGAGTAGGACCAGCTCCCGTCAGGGTGGGTGGTGATCATTGGGGCGCCGTACCTGCTGAAAGAGTCGTCTGTCCTGTGACATCTGAAAGCTATTAAACCGATGAGACTCAGCAGAAAGATCACCGACACCGACACAATGGCGATCAGCAGATACAAGTTCAGATCAGAAAAGCTGTCCTCCTTTATAGGCACGTGTCTGAACTGAGTGTGGCTGTCAGCTGTGCTTTCAACCACCATCACGTCAACAGACACAGTAGCTGACAGAGAAGGTTCTCCGTTATCAGAAACCAGCACCACCAAGGGGTGAGTTTTCAGGTCGTTGTCGCTCATTCTCCTCTTAGTCCTGATCTCCCCGGTGCTGGTTCCGATCCTGAACAGGTTGTTCCCTTTGGGCTCAGTTAAGTGATAAGAAAGCAGTGCATTGTATCCAGAATCTGTGTCCACAGCCCTAATTTTTGCTACAAAGTATCCCGCTTCAGCCGAATATGGGATGGTCTCACTGTTAACAGAACCGAGCTCAGAATAAGGAGCCAGAATAGTTGGACTGTTGTCATTCTCATCCAGGATAAAAACATTTACAGTCACGTTGCTGCTGAGCGGAGGAACACCAGAGTCTGTGGCCTGAACTTTAAACTGAAATGTTTTTAATTCCTCGTGGTTAAAACTCTGTAGACTGATAATATCTCCCCTCTCTGAGTTGATGTTTAAAACTGAAGTTATTGGGACATTTTTTGAAAAGTTGCCTGAAAGTGAATACATGACTTTTGCATTTTCTGCTGTATCAGGATCTAGTGCAGTTATAAATGCAATAGTTGTTCCAGCTTCACTTTTCTCCTCTACATATACATTTAATACAGGCTCTGAGAACAGAGGAGCATTATCATTCACATCAGAAATGTGAACAGTAATAACGCTGACACTGGACAGAGATGGAGTTCCTTCATCAGTAGCTATGACAGTCACATTATAGTGTGACAATTTTTCCCTGTCAAGAGGTCCATCAACTGTTAAGGAATAATAATTTTTGTAATTTAGTTTAAGCTTAAAAGGGGCGTGCCCAACAATGTTTGCATTAGTGAGACCATTTTTGCCCCCATCTTTGTCAGTGACAGTCACCAGAGCAACAACTGTACCGACCATAGCATCTTCTTTAATTGGACTCATCAAAGATGTGACAATGACTTCTGGCTTGTTGTCATTAACATCAATTACTTCAATTAACAGTTTACCATGCACACTTCGAGAAGGCATGCCTTTATCTTTTGCCTGTATTCGAATATCATAAGCTGCATTTTCTTCATAGTCTACCTTTCCTATCACAGTTATTTCCCCTGTATCTGGGTTTATTGAGAACAAAACCCCGGGGTTAAAGTTTCCTCTTTCAATAAATGAATACACTATTTCACTGTTTATTCCCTCATCCAGATCTGTAGCACTTACAGTCAGAATGGGGGACTGAAGTGGGACATTTTCAGGGACCTGAGCTTTATACAGCGACTGAGTAAACAGTGGAGTGTTGTCATTTACATCCATAACTTGTACAATGATTTTTAACGTCCCTGATCTGGGAGGTTTGCCTCCGTCAAAAGCCGTTAAAGTCAAGTGAATAATAGATTTTTTCTCCCTGTCTAAGTATTTTTGCAGCACTAACTCTGCAGACTCACTGTGCTGTCCACCGCTCTGTACATCCAGAGAGAAATACTCGTTTGGACTCAGCTTGTAACTTTTCACCGCGTTACTCCCTGTGTCTGCGTCATTTGCCATCGGGAGTAAATACCTCTCGCCAGTGAAAGAAGATTCTGAAATATTAAGAATTATTTCTTTTTCGCGGAAGGATGGTGCATTATCATTTATATCAGCAACTTGGATCTCTATGCGATTTAAATGGATCGGGTTGCTCAGTATGGCTTCTATTTTCAGGGAACATTTTACCGTATTTGGACAGAGATCTTCACGATCAATCCTATCGCAAACAAACAGAGCACCAGTCTTTAAATCCACGTCGAAATAAGTCTTAGAATTCCCAGAGACGATTCGTAAATCCCGTTTTTCCAGCTCGAAAACACCGATTTGTAAATCCTTAGCGAGATTTGCCACCACCGTTCCTTTGTCGACCTCTTCGGAAACGGAGAAGGAGAGCTGCGCTGCCGACACGCCGCAGAAATAAAGCAGAGCGGTGATTCTCATCCAGATGGTACCTCTTTGTCCCCCACGTCCCATCGCTGCCACACATTGAAATGAATTCTAATTTTTAAGCACGTCCAATTTGAGGTAAATATCAGACGAAGCTCGATCGGTCTTGTGTCCAGTCTGTGTTTTCACACAAAGCACTGGGGCGGACTACAGCGAATACACATGGAAAGGAGTCTGAGAACAAAAAAGAAGAGCCACATAGTGATTTGTGGTCTATGGCGACACCAGGTGCTGGCACCATTAAATAAAAACTCTAACAATAAACTGAATATAGGAAACATAAAAAATGAAATGAAGCGGGGAATTCGAGCTATATAGCATATATATTTACTACTTCTCCGTTGTTTCTGGATGATAAATTAAGCATTTAAAAGAGGCAATGCCAAGAGTTATGTTCAAATTTGAACAATAAAAACAACACATTTCAGGACAAAGGCCAGTTCCGTTGTCGTTCAGAGCTATTCATTGACATTACTGCTTGGAATTTGATTAAGAAAAGGTTTTCGGATTGTCTCAAATTATTCAAACTACGTCTAGCACAAACTCATAAAATTCAATTTTACTAAAAAAAATAGGTATGAGTCAAACTATTTTTTTATTCAGCCGACGGCAGACCACTAAAGCTATCAGTATAATAAAGGAACATCTTGCCTATCAAGAAAAGTCCACAAATGCTCAAAGTCCGTAAAATTTGATCAGCGTCAACTTATATTAAAAAACGGTTAAAATTCACGGGGGCTAAATCACAAAACTTACTGAATACAAATACATAAACTCACCTTTTCTGTAGTAGGTAAAGTTTGAGTTCGGGTAAAAGTGTCCCCTCCGTTAATACTGATCAGTTCAGCATCTACAGGTGGAAACGGTGCGGGGAAAACCACTACATCACTCTTCAGTGTGTCTGAGCTGAAACACACGTCATACTGCTGAGTAGCTTTAGAGTAGGACCAGCTCCCGTCAGGGTGGGTGGTGATCATTGGGGCGCTGTACCTGCTGAAAGAGCCGTCTGTCTTGTGGCATCTCACAGCTATTAAACTGATGAGACTCAGCAGAAAGATCACCGACACCGACACGATGGCAATCAGCAGATACAGGTTCAGATCAGAGAAGCTGTCCTCCTTTAAAGGCACGTGTCTGAACTGAGTGTGGCTGTCAGCTGTGCTTTCAACCACCATCACATCAACAGACACAGTAGCTGACAGAGAAGGTTCTCCGTTATCAGAAACCAGCACCACCAAGGGGTGAGTTTTCAGGTCGTTGTCGCTCATTCTCCTCTTAGTCCTGATTTCCCCGGTGCTGGTTCCGATCCTGAACAGGTTGTTCCCTTTGGGCTCCGTCAGGTGATACGAAAGCAGCGCATTGTATCCAGAGTCTGCATCCACAGCCCTGATTTTTGCTACAAAGTATCCCGCTTCAGCAGAATAGGGGATGGTCTCACTGTAAACAGAACCTAGCTCAGAGTAAGGAGACAAAATTGTGGGCCTGTTGTCATTCTCATCCAAGATTAAAACATTTACAGTCACGTTGCTGCTGAGCGGAGGAACACCCGAGTCTGTAGCCTGAACTTTAAACTGAAATGTTTTTAACTTCTCATAATTAAAAGCCTGCAGACTGATTATATCTCCAGTCTCTGAGTTAATGTTCATAAATGAAGTAATTGGGATATTTTTGGAATCACCTTCTAATGAATATCTTATCCTTGCGTTTTCATTTATATCTGGATCGACAGCACTTATAGCATGAATACTTTCCCCGACTGGACCGTTTTCCTTCACATACACATTAATGACAGGTTCAATAAAACGAGGCGGGTTGTCATTTACATCAGAAACCTCCACGTTAAAAACACTCCTGCTGGACAGAGACGGACTACCTTCATCTTGAGCTGTGATTGTGACATTGTAATAAGGCTGTGTCTCTCGATCAAGAGGTCCATCTACAACCAAAGAATAATAATTTTTATAATTTGAATGTAGCTTAAAAGGTGTTGAACCAACACGTTTACAGCTAGTCTGGCCATTTTTACCCCCATCTTTATCTGTCACAGTTACTAAAGCGACAACACTGCCTATCCCAGCATCCTCTCTAACCGGGTTCATGAGTGACGTCACAATAATTTCTGGTATGTTGTCGTTCACATCTACCACTTCAATCAAAATCTTTCCGTTTGCTCTCCGGGGTGACGCACCTTTGTCTGTAGCTTGAACATGAATTTCATACGCTGGCTGTGATTCGAAATCCAATTTGCCCTTAACACTGATTTCACCTGTTTCAGCATTTAATAAAAATACATCAGCGGGATTAAAATTTGCACGTTTGACAAAAGTATAAACTACTCTCCCGCTGTCTCCTTCATCTAAATCTATGGCATTAAGCTGGATAACTATTGATCCGACTGGAGCATTTTCATTAACGCGAGCCTTGTATAGTGTTTTGCTAAAAGATGGAGTATTATCGTTGACATCTAGAACATTAATATTTATCCGGACGGTCCCAGTGTTCGGAGGTTTGCCACCATCTAAAGCGGTCAGTGTTAATTTAATAACAGCTTCCCTTTCCCGATCTAAAGCTTTGAGTAGCACCAATTCAGCAGATGCGCTGTGTTCTCCACCGCTCTGCACATCCAGAGAAAAATAGTCATTTTGATTTAACTTGTAAGTCTTTACTGAATTGCTGCCCGCGTCTGCATCCACAGCTAAAGGAAGCAAGAAACGCTCGCCTGTCGCTGAAGACTCAGAAACGTTGAGTGAAACGGATTTCTCAACGAAAACAGGCGCATTGTCGTTTACATCAAGAATCACCATCTCTACACGTCTGTGCATCATAGGATCACTTAGAATGGCCTCGAAGTTTAATGTGCATTTAATCGTGCTTGGACAAAGCTCCTCGCGATCTATTCTCTCGTTCACAAAAAGATCTCCTGTTTTCAAATTAACCTCGAAATATTTCTTACTGTACCCCGACACAACATTTAGATTCCTCGTTTGCAGGTCTCGATTGTTCACATTTAAATCCTTTGCGAGGTTCCCCACCACGGTCCCTTTGTCCGCCTCCTCAGTCACAGAGTAGGAAATCTGAGCAGCAGATCGGTCGGAAACAAACAAAATGAAGAACAGACATAGAATCCCATTGTTCGTCACTTTATCCATCTTAGATTTCAAAAATAGGGACGTACTCCAATTTTTTTTCATCCGCAAAACGCAATTCAATCGGTCGACATTTATGCTTCATCCACGCAGCTCCTCGGCTTGCTTTCTCCACTCATGTCTCCCGCACAAAGCACTGCTGCGACTCACCAAGGAGAGGAGATTCAAAACAGTAAGCTAAATAAAGACGTGGTCATTGGCGACCTCACGTGTTACTATTCAGATATGAAAATTGTTAAAAAATTGGGTGGTACAACCAAGGTGTCTCATAATATGACACGCAACATTTCTGAACACGCAAAGATCGCACACAACATGCGTGAAAAGCGTGAAAGAAAATGTAATACTAACTAATCACAAAGTATAATCAACAACAGACACAACAGAAACTTAAGATAATAAAAAAAAACATAATTTAAAATATGCAGTAGCTCATAAGATGATTTAAAACTACTGTGCTTTTAATCAAAATGACAAAAAACAACAATCCTTTCTCGTCAAAGTTTTAAAGTTTTTTTTTTTGTTTGCTTTTTATACAACAGTGAATAAAAATGAGTCAAATTGGGCAAGGGCGAAACTTCTAGCACAATGGACAGCGCCAGTCAAACTCGCATGAAGGATTATTGTATAAATATCCATTTGGTGAATGTGTCAGCAAAGGTATATTAAGGCTCATTTAGGTAGTTTTGGAAATAAATAATAAAAAAAAGGAAAAAAACAAAGGCTGGAACAGCTCACCTTTTCTGTGGTAGGCAAAGTTTGAGTTCTGGTAAAAGTGTCTCCTCCGTTAATACTGATCAGTTCAGCATCTACAGGTGGAAACGGTGCGGGGAAAACCACTACATCACTCTTCAGTGTGTCTGAGCTGAAACACACGTCATACTGCTGAGTAGCTTTAGAGTAGGACCAGCTCCCGTCAGGGTGGG
>NC_051438.1:17191851-17233727 GCF_001649575.2 Kryptolebias marmoratus | reverse complement strand
CTTTCAACCACCACCACATCAACAGACACAGTAGCTGACAGAGAAGGTTCTCCGTTATCAGAAACCAGCACCACCAAGGGGTGAGTTTCCAGGTCGTTATCGCTCATTCTCCTCTTAGTCCTGATCTCCCCGGTGCTGGTTCCGATCTTAAAAAGGTTGTTTCCTTTGGGATCAGACAGGTGATATGAAAGCAGCGCATTGTATCCAGAATCTGCGTCCACGGCCCTGATCTTTGCTACAAAATATCCCGCTTCAGCAGAATAAGGGATGGTCTCACTGTTAACAGAACCGAGCTCAGAATAAGGAGTCAGAATAGTGGGACTGTTGTCATTCTCATCCAGAATTAAAACATTTACAGTCACGTTGCTGCTGAGCAGAGGCACACCAGAGTCTGTTGCCTGAACTTTAAACTGAAATATTTTAAAGTCCTCATAGTTAAAAGACTGTAGACTGATAATATCTCCAGTCTCAGAGTTAGTGTTTAAAACAGATGATATTGGAATATTTCTTGAAACAGTGTCTAACAATTTGTAGGTAACTTTAGCGTTTTCATTAAGATCTGGATCTACTGCGGTTAATGTGTGAATAACTGAGCCCACTGGGCTGTTTTCTTTGACATAAACATTTATGACAGGTTTTTTAAAACAAGGTGAGTTATCATTGACATCAGCAACGTGAACAGCAATGACCCGGTTGTTGGACAGAGGTGGACTTCCTTCATCTATAGCTGTAATAGTAACATCATAATTGGAAGTGTTTTCTCTGTCCAGGGGTCCATCTACCACTAATGAATAATCATTTTTGTAATTGGACTTCAGTTTAAAAGGAACAGATCCAACTACGTTGCACTTAGTAACACCATTGTTCCCTCCATCTTTATCACTCACTGTAACTAAAGCAACTATTGTTCCCAACTGTGCATCTTCTCTTACTGGTGTCATAATTGATGTTACAGTTATTTCTGGAGAATTATCATTAACATCAATCACCTCTATCAATAATTTAGCGTGTGCACTTCGAGGAACAGGGCCTTGATCCTTTGCTTGAACTCTAATTTCAAAAGCACGTGTTTCTTCATAATCTAAACTATCTTTCAGAATTATTTCCCCTGTTTCCAAATCTAGATTAAAAATATTTGTTGGATCAATGTTTCCTCTTTTGATCAATAAATACTGAACTTTACTGTTCATGCCTTCATCCAAGTCTGTTGCATTTAACTTAATAACAAATGTTCCTGGAACCGCATTTTCTTTGACCTGTAGTTTATAAAGCGATCTGCTGAAAATAGGTGTATTGTCATTGACATCTATAACATTAATATTTAAGGGTGAAGTCCCTGATTTTGGTGGTTTACCTCCATCTACAGCAGTCAAGACAAGTTTAATTACTGCTTGTTTTTCTCTGTCTAAAGCCTTCTGCAGCACCAGTTCAGCAGACACTTCGTGTTCTCCTCCACTCTGAACATCAAGGGAGAAATATTCATTTTGACTCAGCTTGTAGCTAGTTACTGCGTTACTTCCAAAGTCTGCATCCACCGCTACCGGGAGAGGAAATCGCACTCCTGGCGACAATGATTCCGAAATATTTAATGTATTTGTTTGTTCAACAAAAGAAGGAGAATTGCCATTCACATCAAGGACATTAACCTCTATTCTGTGCACATTCATTGGAGTGTTTAAAGCAGCTTGGATTTTGATGGAACATTTATCAACACGCGGGCATAGCTCTTCTCTGTCAATTCTCTCGGAGACAATGAGGTTTCTGGTGCGTAAATTCACATCAAAATACGTCTTACTGTAACTCGAAACGATGTGCAAATCTCTGGTCTCCAGATCCTGCACTTTTAGATTTAAATCCTTTGCGATGTTCCCCACTACGGCCCCTTTGTTCAGTTCCTCGGAAATTGAAAAGGTTAACTGCGAAGCACAATGGGCACAAAGATAAAGCAACGCGAGCAAATAAATCCAAGCGGATACGTCTCGACTTCTGCAAACCATCGTTGACGTGGGATAAAACCTGAAGGGAGCAGACTATTAATCCATAGTAAAGATGTTTCCCTTTTGAAAGTGATTACGTTTCAGGCTCCTTCTCTTCTTTCCATAGTGTAACCGAGTGTACAGGAAACTGTGATGGTCGACGACGGGTTAGTCTTTTCTCCATCCATGGAGGAGGGGTTGAGGATGTGTAAACTAATTCATTCTAACGGTCTCGAGCGGCATCTTGTGGTAACAAGTAGATAAAGTAAATTAAGTATCTCGTACATCTATTAAAACTGCAACCTATACTGACCAAGCAACTCCACTCGTAAAGACAAAACAAAACAAACAAACTAACAAAAAACGTATTGTGAAAAAAATGGCACTTTTACATAAACTGAAGTAAAATTTGAAAGTACAATGAATGTTTAAAAATGGGTATTTCACAGTTGTACACCATGTCGAACAATCCAAATAAGATGCAATGGAAGTGAAAATAAATCATTGCATAGTAATAATAATATGTACACCTAAAATGCTCAGACATTTTAGTTCTGTAAAATAACAGAATATTTCATCAAACGATTTTTAAATGAAGACGAATGTTCGCTCTGCATTCAATCTGACTTCAGTACCACGGAGAGCGATACTAAGCCGCGCTGAAGAAAACGTTCTTTTTTTTATGTGTTACCGTTTTAAAAGACGAGCTTTATACATAAACGTATTCACCTCTATCTACTTTTAAATGTAGAATTAGGATGTCAGTTCTGGTATTGGTAAATTTGAAATAAATCAGAGTGACGAGATTATTGGTAAAAGGTTACTCCTGATATCGCCATTATATTAGTTTAAAATTATGTTTAGCTGATAAAACAAAATAAAACAAAACAAAACAAAAAAGACTGCCTAAGGTTTCTAATTAAACCGATGATTGTGGTCTAAAATATGGGGCTGCTGTCTTTTTGATGAAAATGTGTTCTATGGGCAAGACCAATTAAATACACGAGTCCGAAAGATTATAGCTCTAATAAGCTATGTATGTTAAAAACTTGAAGTCTATAAACACTGCACACCTTCATACAAGCGTCTACAAGTGAATCATCGTAATGAAACTCACATTTCTTTTCTTTTTAAATTTTTTTGTTTGTTTGTTTTACAGACAAATGAGACAAAAGGTAACTTCATATTACTTGCTGAAATGTATATGAAAACAAGCAATCAGACAAACCAATCAAAACCATTGTTCTGATCAAAACACAATGATGTAAAAAAATCATTATTATTTTGCATAGTTCTTAAAATAAATTTTCAGTGCCTGGGAACCAGTGACTGCTTACCTTTTCCTTGTTGGGTAAGGTCTGAGTTCTGTTAAAAGTGTCCCCTCCGTTAATACTGATCAGTTCAGCATCTACAGGTGGAAACGGTGTGGGGAAAACCACTACATCACTCTTCAGTGTGTCTGAACTGAAACACACGTCATACTGCTGGGTAGCTTTAGAGTAGGACCAGCTCCCGTCAGGGTGGGTGGTGATCATTGGGGCGCTGTACCTGCTGAAAGAGCTATCTGTCCTGTGGCATCTCACAGCTATTAAACTGATGAGACTCAGCAGAAAGATCACCGACACCGACACGATGGCGATCAGCAGATACAGGTTCAGATCAGAGAAGCTGTCCTCCTTTATAGGCACGTGTCTGAACTGAGTGTGGCTGTCAGCTGTGCTTTCAACCACCATCACATCAACAGACACAGTAGCTGACAGAGAAGGTTCTCCGTTATCAGAAACCAGCACCACCAAGGGGTGAGTTTTCAGGTCATTGTCGCTCATTCTCCTCTTAGTCCTGATTTCCCCGGTGCTGGTTCCGATTCTGAACAGGTTGTTTCCTTTGGGCTCAGACAGGTGATAAGAAAGCAGCGCATTGTATCCAGAATCTGCGTCCACAGCCCTAATTTTTGCTACAAAGTATCCCGCTTCAGCCGAATAGGGGATGGTCTCACTGTTAACAGAACCCAACTCAGAATAAGGAGTCAGGATAGTGGGACTGTTGTCATTCTCATCTAGTATTAAAACATTCACAGTCACGTTGCTGCTAAGCGGAGGAACACCAGAGTCTGTGGCCTGAACTTTAAACTGAAATGTTTTTAAGTCCTCATAGTTAAAACTCTGCAGTGTGATGACATCCCCAGTGTCAGAGTTGATGTTTAAAACAGATGATATTGGAGTTTTGCTTGAAGAACTCTCTAACAGTTTGTAGGTAACCTTTGCATTTCCAGTTAGATCAGGGTCTAATGCAGATATTGTTTTAATAACTGAACCCACCTGACTGTTTTCTTTAACATAAACATTAATCAAAGGCTCATTAAAATGAGGTGCGTTATCATTGATATCAGCAACATGAATAGTAATGACCCGGATGCTAGACAGAGGTGGACGTCCGTCATCTGTAGCTGTTATAGTGACGTTGTAAAAAGAAATGTTTTCTCTATCAAGCGGTCCATCTACTACTAGTGAATAATCATTTTTATAGTTAGACTTTAATTTAAAGGGAACATATCCCACTACAGTGCTTTTAGTAATGCCATTGTTCCCTCCATCTTTATCACTGACTGTAATTAAAGCAACTATTGTCCCCAGCTGTGCGTCTTCTCTTACTGGCGTCATCAATGACGTCACAGATATTTCTGGAGCATTGTCATTTACATCAGTTACTTCTATCAATAATTTAGCGTGTGTACTACGAGGTGACGCCCCTTGATCTTTTGCTTGAACTCGAATTTCATAAGCAGGTGTGTCTTCATAATCAAGTCCACTCTTCAACGTAATTGTGCCTGTTTCCGAATTAATATCGAAATTGTTTGATAAATCAGAATTACTTCGTTTAATAAAAGAATAGAATATCTTACCATTCATGCCTTCATCCAAATCCGTTGCATTTAATTTTATTAACACTGTGTCTGGTACTGTGTTTTCATTTATTCTGATTTTATAGAGAGATTTGCTGAACACTGGTGCATTATCGTTTACATCTATAACATTTACACGTATTTGTAGTGTTCCTGACCTAGAAGGTTTTCCTCCATCAACAGCCATCAGAATAAGTTTTAGGACTGGCTGTTTTTCTCTGTCTAAAGATTTTTCAAGCACCAGCTCAGGAGACAGACCGTGTTCACCTCCGCTCTGTATATCAAGTGAAAAATGTTCATTTTGATTCAGCTTATAGCCCCTCACGGAGTTGCTGCCTGTGTCTGCATCTTCTGCTATTGGGAGAAGATAGCGTTCTCCTGGAGACACTGATTCAGAGATATTTAATAAATAGGAATGTGCAATAAACTCCGGCGAGTTATCATTTACATCTAAAACACTGACTTCAATGCGGTGTACGATCATCGGATTGGTTAAAACAGCCTGTATTCTCAGGGAGCACTGCGCCGTGTTCGGACACAGCTCTTCTCTGTCTAATCTTTCGTTAACAAAGAGATTTCCACTCTTTAAATTCACGTCGAAATGCTTCTTACTGTAACTGGAAATGATGCTCAGATCTCTGGTTTCGAGCTCTTGTACATTTAGGTTTAAATCCTTTGCGATGTTCCCCACCACAGTCCCTTTGTTCACCTCCTCGGAAACAGAGTAGGACAACTGCGAGGCGGAGCAGTCAAGGAGACAAAGCAGCAGAACGAAACAAATCCCGGCATATTTCCCGTTTCTCATGTTGAACAAGTAACATTGAATCCTTTAGATCCACGTTATTTCAGCATTTGATATAAATCCGTCATGAACACGTCTAACCAGCGGCAGCAGCAGCAGCTCTTCACGCCAAAGCATAGTGAGAGAGGTTCTGTAAAAGGATGGCCAATGAGCGAGTTTTTGAAGTGCTGTGCAAAAAGGGATCTATGGTCTCGAGTGACACCACGTGGTAAATCAGAGGTTTGCCATAAAACATTTCAGAAACGCACACGGGGAAAATGGGTGGTGCTTAAAAAAATGGCAAACGAATCCATACTGCATGCCAATTATTAGTACTTTTTGAAATGAAAAGTTCACATAATATTTAAGTTGCTGAATATATAATTTATTTAAAACGTATAAGAGATGCAAATACATCTCAGTAATGCAAATATATTTATTTCATAGAGCGAAACTTTTAAGCGATATTTAAGTATTTATGTGCAAAACTTTACTGTTTATTTTCGTTTAAATGAATCTGAAGAAATAGCAAATGCCCAGGTGTTTCAAAAGTTTAAACAGACTGATTTTTTCCCTCACTTTTTTCCCCACAGTAAACTAAAAAAAAACTTTGTACCTTCAGCACATTGGAGAGCGTTGGAAAATTTTGTTTTTGAGCATTATAGAGAATAGAATTCAAACAAATAGTATAAATATATGAACCATAACAAAACAGATAAACAAAATGTTTCACTTCTTTACCAATGAAACAATTCAATTTTATGCTTGAAATTGAGAAGAAAAAAGTATAAGCTTAATTTAAAATGAATATGATTTTGGTGTGGTTCACAATGCGTCCATCTGAACCCTGATACTAATTTAAAAGGACGAGGATGAGACGAAAAGTAGACCACATATTTTCCACAAACACACACATACAAAAGCGGCAAATTAAGTTTAAAAAGAAAGAACTATGAATTGAATTTAAAAAGGAATAAGACGTAATTTTAATTTTATGATCAAGTCTGAAATCCGTATTTTTAAAATATAGTTTTTTGTTGCAACCCAAGAGGCGTCAATAATTGATTTTCATTCGCGATGTCGCACATTACACAGTGGCCTATAAGCAACAAAAGTCTGTGACATATCAACGAAAGGACAGACGCGGGACAAAAAGTTTTCAGAACCGTATACAGCACATCCGTGATATTTGAATGCCTTGCGGTTGTTGAGAGTCACACGAAATTGATTTGAAAATAAATAAACACTGTAAACAACATAATTCTGAAATGTAATCATAAAGGTGTATTCGGTATTTTAAAACATGCTTGCACAAGTACGAGGAATCAAAAAATCTATAATTTTACTATTAGACAAACAAGAATGCACGGCTTACCTTTTCCGTGGTAGGTAAAGTCTGAGTTCTGGTAAAAGTGTCTCCTCCGTTAATACTGATCAGTTCAGCATCTACAGGTGGAAACGGTGCGGGGAAAACCACTACATCACTCTTCAGTGTGTCTGAGCTGAAACACACGTCATACTGCTGAGTAGCTTTAGAGTAGGACCAGCTCCCGTCAGGGTGGGTGGTGATCATTGGGGCGCTGTACCTGCTGAAAGAGCCGTCTGTCCTGTGGCATCTCACAGCTATTAAACTGATGAGGCTCAGCAGAAAGATCACCGACACCGACACGATGGCGATCAGCAGATACAGGTTCAGATCAGAGAAGCTGTCCTCCTTTATAGGCACGTGTCTGAACTGAGTGTGGCTGTCAGCTGCGCTTTCAACCACCATCACATCAACAGACACAGTAGCTGACAGAGAAGGTTCTCCGTTATCAGAAACCAGCACCACCAAGGGGTGAGTTTTCAGGTCATTGTCGCTCATTCTCCTCTTAGTCCTGATTTCCCCGGTGCTGGTTCCGATTCTGAACAGGTTGTTTCCTTTGGGCTCAGACAGGTGATAAGAAAGCAGCGCATTGTATCCAGAATCTGCGTCCACAGCCCTAATTTTTGCTACAAAGTATCCCGCTTCAGCCGAATAGGGGATGGTCTCACTGTTAACAGAACCCAACTCAGAATAAGGAGTCAGGATAGTGGGACTGTTGTCATTCTCATCTAGTATTAAAACATTCACAGTCACGTTGCTGCTAAGCGGAGGAACACCAGAGTCTGTGGCCTGAACTTTAAACTGAAATGTTTTTAAGTCCTCATAGTTAAAACTCTGCAGTGTGATGACATCCCCAGTGTCAGAGTTGATGTTTAAAACAGATGATATTGGAGTTTTGCTTGAAGAACTCTCTAACAGTTTGTAGGTAACCTTTGCATTTCCAGTTAGATCAGGGTCTAATGCAGATATTGTTTTAATAACTGAACCCACCTGACTGTTTTCTTTAACATAAACATTAATCAAAGGCTCATTAAAATGAGGTGCGTTATCATTGATATCAGCAACATGAATAGTAATGACCCGGATGCTAGACAGAGGTGGACGTCCGTCATCTGTAGCTGTTATAGTGACGTTGTAAAAAGAAATGTTTTCTCTATCAAGCGGTCCATCTACTACTAGTGAATAATCATTTTTATAGTTAGACTTTAATTTAAAGGGAACATATCCCACTACAGTGCTTTTAGTAATGCCATTGTTCCCTCCATCTTTATCACTGACTGTAATTAAAGCAACTATTGTCCCCAGCTGTGCGTCTTCTCTTACTGGCGTCATCAATGACGTCACAGATATTTCTGGAGCATTGTCATTTACATCAGTTACTTCTATCAATAATTTAGCGTGTGTACTACGAGGTGACGCCCCTTGATCTTTTGCTTGAACTCGAATTTCATAAGCAGGTGTGTCTTCATAATCAAGTCCACTCTTCAACGTAATTGTGCCTGTTTCCGAATTAATATCGAAATTGTTTGATAAATCAGAATTACTTCGTTTAATAAAAGAATAGAATATCTTACCATTCATGCCTTCATCCAAATCCGTTGCATTTAATTTTATTAACACTGTGTCTGGTACTGTGTTTTCATTTATTCTGATTTTATAGAGAGATTTGCTGAACACTGGTGCATTATCGTTTACATCTATAACATTTACACGTATTTGTAGTGTTCCTGACCTAGAAGGTTTTCCTCCATCAACAGCCATCAGAATAAGTTTTAGGACTGGCTGTTTTTCTCTGTCTAAAGATTTTTCAAGCACCAGCTCAGGAGACAGACCGTGTTCACCTCCGCTCTGTATATCAAGTGAAAAATGTTCATTTTGATTCAGCTTATAGCCCCTCACGGAGTTGCTGCCTGTGTCTGCATCTTCTGCTATTGGGAGAAGATAGCGTTCTCCTGGAGACACTGATTCAGAGATATTTAATAAATAGGAATGTGCAATAAACTCCGGCGAGTTATCATTTACATCTAAAACACTGACTTCAATGCGGTGTACGATCATCGGATTGGTTAAAACAGCCTGTATTCTCAGGGAGCACTGCGCCGTGTTCGGACACAGCTCTTCTCTGTCTAATCTTTCGTTAACAAAGAGATTTCCACTCTTTAAATTCACGTCGAAATGCTTCTTACTGTAACTGGAAATGATGCTCAGATCTCTGGTTTCGAGCTCTTGTACATTTAGGTTTAAATCCTTTGCGATGTTCCCCACCACAGTCCCTTTGTTCACCTCCTCGGAAACAGAGTAGGACAACTGCGAGGCGGAGCAGTCAAGGAGACAAAGCAGCAGAACGAAACAAATCCCGGCATATTTCCCGTTTCTCATGTTGAACAAGTAACATTGAATCCTTTAGATCCACGTTATTTCAGCATTTGATATAAATCCGTCATGAACACGTCTAACCAGCGGCAGCAGCAGCAGCTCTTCACGCCAAAGCATAGTGAGAGAGGTTCTGTAAAAGGATGGCCAATGAGCGAGTTTTTGAAGTGCTGTGCAAAAAGGGATCTATGGTCTCGAGTGACACCACGTGGTAAATCAGAGGTTTGCCATAAAACATTTCAGAAACGCACACGGGGAAAATGGGTGGTGCTTAAAAAAATGGCAAACGAATCCATACTGCATGCCAATTATTAGTACTTTTTGAAATGAAAAGTTCACATAATATTTAAGTTGCTGAATATATAATTTATTTAAAACGTATAAGAGATGCAAATACATCTCAGTAATGCAAATATATTTATTTCATAGAGCGAAACTTTTAAGCGATATTTAAGTATTTATGTGCAAAACTTTACTGTTTATTTTCGTTTAAATGAATCTGAAGAAATAGCAAATGCCCAGGTGTTTCAAAAGTTTAAACAGACTGATTTTTTCCCTCACTTTTTTCCCCACAGTAAACTAAAAAAAAACTTTGTACCTTCAGCACATTGGAGAGCGTTGGAAAATTTTGTTTTTGAGCATTATAGAGAATAGAATTCAAACAAATAGTATAAATATATGAACCATAACAAAACAGATAAACAAAATGTTTCACTTCTTTACCAATGAAACAATTCAATTTTATGCTTGAAATTGAGAAGAAAAAAGTATAAGCTTAATTTAAAATGAATATGATTTTGGTGTGGTTCACAATGCGTCCATCTGAACCCTGATACTAATTTAAAAGGACGAGGATGAGACGAAAAGTAGACCACATATTTTCCACAAACACACACATACAAAAGCGGCAAATTAAGTTTAAAAAGAAAGAACTATGAATTGAATTTAAAAAGGAATAAGACGTAATTTTAATTTTATGATCAAGTCTGAAATCCGTATTTTTAAAATATAGTTTTTTGTTGCAACCCAAGAGGCGTCAATAATTGATTTTCATTCGCGATGTCGCACATTACACAGTGGCCTATAAGCAACAAAAGTCTGTGACATATCAACGAAAGGACAGACGCGGGACAAAAAGTTTTCAGAACCGTATACAGCACATCCGTGATATTTGAATGCCTTGCGGTTGTTGAGAGTCACACGAAATTGATTTGAAAATAAATAAACACTGTAAACAACATAATTCTGAAATGTAATCATAAAGGTGTATTCGGTATTTTAAAACATGCTTGCACAAGTACGAGGAATCAAAAAATCTATAATTTTACTATTAGACAAACAAGAATGCACGGCTTACCTTTTCCGTGGTAGGTAAAGTCTGAGTTCTGGTAAAAGTGTCTCCTCCGTTAATACTGATCAGTTCAGCATCTACAGGTGGAAACGGTGCGGGGAAAACCACTACATCACTCTTCAGTGTGTCTGAGCTGAAACACACGTCATACTGCTGAGTAGCTTTAGAGTAGGACCAGCTCCCGTCAGGGTGGGTGGTGATCATTGGGGCGCCGTACCTGCTGAAAGAGCCGTCTGTCTTGTGGCATCTCACAGCTAATAAACTGATGAGACTCAGCAGAAAGATCACCGACACCGACACGATGGCAATCAGCAGATACAGGTTCAGATCAGAAAAGCTGTCCTCCTTCAAAGTCACGTGTCTGAACTGAGTGTGGCTGTCAGCTGCGCTTTCAACCACCACCACATCAACAGACACAGTAGCTGACAGAGAAGGTTCTCCGTTATCAGAAACCAGCACCACCAAGGGGTGAGTTTTCAGATCATTGTCGCTCATTTTCCTCTTAGTCCTGATCTCCCCGGTGCTGGTTCCGATCCTGAACAGGTTGTTCCCTTTGGGCTCAGACAAGTGATAAGAAAGCAGCGCGTTGTATCCAGAATCTGCGTCCACCGCCCTGATCTTTGCTACAAAGTATCCCGCTTCAGCAGAATAGGGGATGGTCTCACTGTTAACAGAACCGAGCTCAGAATAAGGAGCCAGGATTGTGGGACTGTTGTCATTCTCATCCAGTATAAAAACATTTACAGTCACGTTGTTTCTGAGCGGAGGAACACCAGAGTCTGTGGCCTGAACTTTAAACTGAAATGTTCTTAGTTCTTCATAGTTGAAAGACTGCAGAGTGATAATTTCACCTGTTTCTGAGTTTACGTTCAAAAGTGTTTGTGTTGAATATTTCGAGGTATACATGTCACTAAATGAATAAGTTAGTTTAGCATTTTCATTTACATCTGCGTCATATGCTGTCACTTTTGTGATCATATCCCCTACTTTACTGTTTTCTTTCAAATATATGTTTATATCAGTTTTCGGGAAACTGGGTGCATTGTCATTGATATCGGAAATATGCACATTAATTACAGATGTATTAGATAGAGGAGGATCACCTTCATCTGTAGCACTAATGGTTATATTATAAAATGGCACTGTCTCTCTGTCAAGTCGACCGTCAACTACTAATGAGTAATAATTTTTGTAGTTTGACGTTAATTTAAACGGGATGGAGCCTTGGATTTTACACGCCGTGAGGCCATTTTGTCCTCCGTCTTTATCCGTGACAGTTACTAAAGCAACAACGGTTCCAGCTTCTGCATTTTCTTTCACTGGACTCATTACGGACGTTACGGAGATTTCTGGTGCATTATCATTAACATCAACAACCTCCACGAGCACTTTGGCGTAACCGCTGCGGGGGGTGGAACCCTGGTCTGTCGCGCGCAATCGTAACTCGTACGCGCTGTTTTCCTCGTAATCCAATTTAGTCCTCACAATAATTTCACCGCTCTCTCTATTAATACTAAAATGATCAGAGGAGTCCGCAGATCCACCACTCATTAAAAAATACTTTATGTTAGAATTCAGACCCTCGTCTAAATCAGTTGCACTCAATTTCATTATCGTTGCACCTACCGAGATGTTTTCATTAACACTGACTTTATACAGGGACTTACTGAAGGAAGGCGTGTTATCATTAACATCTATGACATTCACATGGATTTGCATAGAGCCAGACCTCGCAGGTTTTCCTCCGTCTACAGCAATTAGCGTTAGTTTGACAATAGGTTGTTTTTCTCTGTCTAAAGGTTTTTGCAGGACCAACTCAGCAAACACACTGTCCCCTCCGCTGCTCACATCAAGAGAAAAATACTCATTAGAATTTAATTTGAAGTTTTTGACTGAATTACTGCCGGTGTCTGCGTCATGAGCAGCTGGGAGGGGATACCTCTCCCCCGTTGAGGATGATTCGGAAATGTTAAACACATGGATTTGCTCAGGGAACGTCGGTGCGTTATCATTAATGTCGAGAATGCTGACTTCAATGCGATAAATATTCATAGGATTGCTGAGGAGTCCCTCTATATTTAAGGAACACTTGGGTACATTGGGACAAATCTCTTCGCGGTCGATCCTGTCGCTTACAAATAAAGCTCCCGTTCTTAAATCAGCCTCAAAATGTGTCTTACTGTATCCAGATACAATCCGAAAACCTCGTTCCTCCAGTTGTTGCGCATTAACTTGTAAATCCTTTGCTATATTTCCCACTACTGTGCCTTTGTCCACCTCCTCGGAGACGGAGTAGGAGATCTGAGCGGAGGACCGATCGGATAAACAAAGAATAATGGCGAACAGAATCCATTCAGCGTCTCTACAGGGATTTCGTGTCATTTTTTGTAAGATTGGTAATCCACAGAAGCAAAAATCTGTAACTCACAATACGGAAAGAAAGAAAAAAACTACATAAATCCGAGCGCTTCAAATGTCCAGACCATCTTTATCTACAGTGAGGTCTACTAACCCAAACCCGAGAAAGAGAACAGGCTGCTTCACATTTCACAAAAGAGAAGGAGGAGTGTTATATCGTTATGTGCAAGTCATTGCGTGGTCTCGGTTGACATCTTGTGTTTCTTTTGGTGAATCGCAAAAAAGATAATTATAAAAAAATAAAAACACGTTTTTTTCTAAATATTTTTTTAACCTGAACTACAAAACTGCCTTACCTTTTGCAAAATGAAAATGGGAAGGCTAAGGTTGAAAAATTAAACGTCACATTAATTTGTTTTGAATACAACGTAGTATTCAACTTTTTTTTTTTAATAATTAGCATAAACAAACTTTAAATGAATGCGAAAATGTGAATAACTGCATTTTAAAATCACTTAACTTGATATTAGTGTGCATGTAGATTTTTTTTTATCGTGGAGGACTATTTCAGAAACAAAATGGGGGAACAAAGGCTACACACAAATATCAGCACCACAAACAGCGCCCTCCCAAAAGCATGAAAAAAAGGAAGAAAAACGCTACCAGCGGACATAATAAACAGTATTAAAAAAGTAGATTGTTGCAAAACTTGTCAGGTATTCTAATATTTCAAAGGATATCAGTAATGTTTGTGAATTGATCAAAGATGGCAGTTGATCAACGTAGGACATAAGAAGCAAACATTGTTGGTGGACGGAAGTTCCACAATAAAATTTACCAAATCGAATTTACGTATAATGTTGTCAACAACTCACCTTTTCTGTGGTAGGTAAAGTCTGAGTTCTGGTAAAAGTGTCTCCTCCGTTAATACTGATCAGTTCAGCATCTACAGGTGGAAACGGTGCGGGAAAAACCACTACATCACTCTTCATTGTGTCTGAGCTGAAACACACGTCATACTGCTGAGTAGCTTTAGAGTAGGACCAGCTCCCGTCAGGGTGGGTGGTGATCATTGGGGTTCCGTACCTGCTGAAAGAGCCGTCTGTCCTGTGGCATCTGAAAGCTATTAAACTGATGAGACTCAGCAGAAAGATCACCGACACCAACACGATGGCGATCAGCAGATACAGGTTCAGATCAGAGAAGCTGTCCTCCTTTATAGGCACATGTCTGAACTGAGTGTGGCTGTCAGCTGAGCTTTCAACCACCACCACATCAACAGACACAGTAGCTGACAGAGAAGGTTCTCCGTTATCAGAAACCAGCACCACCAAGGGGTGAGTTTTCAGGTCGTTGTCGCTCATTCTCCTCTTAGTCCTGATCTCCCCGGTGCTGGTTCCGATCCTGAACAGGTTGTTCCCTTTGGGCTCAGACAGGTGATACGAAAGCAGCGCATTGTATCCTGAATCTGCGTCCACCGCCCTGATCTTTGCTACAAAGTATCCCGCTTCAGCGGAATAGGGGATGGTCTCACTGTTAACAGAACCGAGCTCAGAATAAGGAGCCAGAATAGTGGGATTGTTGTCATTTTCATCCAGGATAAATACATTTACAGTCACGTTGCTGCTGAGCGGAGGAACACCAGAGTCTGTGGCCTGAACTTTAAACTGAAATGTTTTTAATTCCTCATAGTTAAAAGCCTGCAGACCTACTATATCTCCAGTCTCAGGATTAACTGTAACCACTGAAGTAATGTGAGTACTTTTGGGAGAACCGTTAATTAAACGGTATGTTGATTTTGCGTTTTCAGCTAAATCTAAATCGAATGTGGCTAGTTTATGAATAGTAGTTCCGGTCGGGCTGTTCTCATTTACATAAACGTTTACCACAGAGTCTGTGAATCGAGGAGGGTTGTCATTTACATCAGAAATCTGAATAGTAATTATAGCTGTGCTGGACAGAACAGGTGTCCCTTCATCTGTGGCTTCAACAGATATTTCATATCTGGAAACATTCTCTCTGTCAAGAGTCCCATCAACTAACAGCGAGTAGTAGTTTTTATAATTAGACTTTAGTTTAAATGGTACAGAGCCCTTTATTTTACAGTTCGTAAGGCCATTTTTACCTCCGTCTTTGTCAGTGATGGTAACCATGGCAACAGCTGTGCCTACTTCAGCGTCCTCCTTTACTGAACTTATGAGAGATGACACTGAGATTTCTGGAGCATTGTCATTAACATCAATGACTTCGACCAGAACTTTGCTGTGTGCACTGCGGGGTGGCGTGCCTTTGTCTCGTGCCTGAACTCGGATCTCAAAAGCTCGATTTTCCTCGTAATCAATACTGCCTTTCACTGTAATTTCCCCAGAGTTATTATTTATGGAAAATGTACCTTCAGGGCTTAGGCGAGCCCTCTCTGTGAATGAATACACAATCTGACCGTTAACGCCTTCGTCTAAATCAGTGGCTGTTAGGGTTAATAATACTGCGCCAAAATAAGCATTTTCCATCACTTGGACTTTGTACAGAGGCCTGCTAAACAATGGCGGATTGTCGTTCACATCTAAAACATTTACTTTTATCTGTAACGTCCCTGTTTTTGGAGGTTTTCCCCCATCCACAGCAGTCAGGATAAGTTCAATAACAGCCTCTGTTTCTCGATCTAATGCTTTGTGCAGAATTAACTCTGCAGACACACTCTGGTCACCAGCGTTCTGTACATCCAAAGAAAAATACTCGTTTGGGTTCAATTTGTAAGTCCTTATCGAATTAGAACCTACGTCTGCGTCATAAGCGATAGGTAGAGGATGCCTCTCCCCGACATGTGAAGACTCAGATATATCCACAGCAATTGTTTCTTCAAGAAAAGATGGGGCGTTGTCATTGATATCAATTAATAAAATTTCAATTCGATGGAGGCTGCGAGGGTTACTCAGTATGGCCTCGATATTTAAAGAGCACGTTCCCATATTAGGACAAAGCTCCTCCCGATCTATCCTGTCGCTAACAAACAGTATTCCTGATTCCTGATTGATGTTGAAATACCGCTTTTTGTATCCAGATGTAATCTGTAGACCCGTGGATTGAAGTTGCTGCACGCTGAGATTTAAATCCTTAGCGAGGTTTCCCACCGCTGCGCCTTTGTCCACCTCCTCTGAAACCGTGTAGGATATCTGAGCCGCGGACCACTTACAGACACAAAGGAGGGCGAGAAACAGACTCCCAGTATTACCACATTTTATCCGAAAAGCCATCGTTGTTCAAGACGAATTTTGATTTAAGCTTATTTTGTATCCACAAAAAAGCAAAATATAGTTTCATGTATCCTTTTCTGCAAGCGATCCACACTCGTGTATGACCTCACTCGGCTGCGTTGTGTTCTCTCAAAGCAAATAACAGCCGGTGACGTTTGAGCTTTTGTCATAACGTTAGGAGGGATTTTCACGAGCTTCACATCGGACTGTTGCACGGTCTCGAGCGACATCTCGTGACGTATTAGTATTAGAACAAACTAAAAACCAGTAAAGATAATCAATGTATGATAAAAAAGAAAGAAAATAGTATCCATGACATATATATGTATTCACAAGTATTTTATGCTACTTGATTGCTTTGTAAAACCCTACAAACAAAAAACAAACAAAAAAAACAAACAAAAAAGAAAACATCCATTTTCTTCCCTACCACGAAAAAAAACAGTATTACACAATACTTAGTCGAGGGCAGAGCGCTTCACTAAAACAGCACCAAGGACAGAGCCCGATTTTCGGCACAAAGGATGGAGAAAAGATAAGGCAAATTTATCACCATGAACATCGGACTAGATACTGTTCTTTACTTACACCGGATATTTCTAAAGTTCGAAGAAAACAGCAACAAAACTTGAAAAAATTAAATTAAATTAAAAAAAATAAACCTAAAAAAGTAAAAAAAAAACAAACAAACAAACAAACAAAGAAAATCTCACGTGTACCGAACTGTATTTTTTCTTAAAATATATTAATTTCAATAGCATTCATACATTTTTTTTGGCATGCTAACTTCCAAAAAAAGGTTTCACAAACACGGTAAAATCAACAGGGATGTTACTATTGACACTATTTCAGTTTCAAAACCCTAAATTACAGCTGAATATTGTTTCTGTGCAAAATCAGAGCTAACATATACATAGTAAATGCAGAGCTCAACATTTTGGTCTGTATAAAAATGTCTCGATAAACATTTTTCAACTAACAGGCTCTATGTATTACATGTAATGAACTAGCTTTAGAGTTACGTGAGAAATAGTCATGGCTTACCTTGTCTGTGGTAGGTAAAGTCTGAGTTCTGGTAAAAGTGTCCCCTCCGTTAATACTGATCAGTTCAGCATCTACAGGTGGAAACGGTGCGGGAAAAACCACAACGTCACTCTTCAGTGTGTCTGAACTGAAACACACGTCATACTGCTGAGTAGCTTTAGAGTAGGACCAGCTCCCGTCAGGGTGGGTGGTGATCATTGGGGCGCTGTACCTGCTGAAAGAGCCGTCTGTCCTGTGGCATCTCACAGCTATTAAACTGATGAGACTCAGCAGAAAGATCACCGACACCGACACGATGGCGATCAGCAGATACAGGTTCAGATCAGAAAAGCTGTCCTCCTTCAAAGGCACGTGTCTGAACTGAGTGTGGCTGTCAGCTGAGCTTTCAACCACCATCACATCAACAGACACAGTAGCTGACAGAGAAGGTTCTCCGTTATCAGAAACCAGCACCACCAAGGGGTGAGTTTTCAGGTCGTTGTCGCTCATTCTCCTCTTAGTCCTGATCTCCCCGGTGCTGGTTCCGATCCTGAACAGGTTGTTTCCTTTGGGCTCAGACAGGTGATACGAAAGAAGCGCATTGTATCCAGAATCTGCGTCCACAGCCCTAATTTTTGCTACAAAGTATCCCGCTTCAGCAGAATATGGGATGGTCTCACTGTTAACAGAACCGAGCTCAGAATAAGGTGCCAGAATAGTGGGACTGTTGTCATTTTCATCCAGAATAAAAACATTTACAGTCACGTTGCTGCTGAGCGGAGGAACACCAGAGTCTGTGGCCAGAACTTTAAACTGAAATGATTTCAACTCCTCATAGTTAAAGGATTGCAGACTGATTATATCTCCAGTCTCTGAGTTAATGTTTAGCATTGTATTGAGGGCCAGTGATTTACCATTTGTATTTAAAAATGTATAACTCACCTGACCATTGTTACTGATGTCAGCGTCGACAGCAGTTACAGTTTTAATTATAGCTCCTACTTTGCTGTTTTCTTTTACATAAACGTTTATAGCAGTTTCTAAGAAATATGGCGCGTTATCATTTACATCAGAGAGGTAAACAGTAACAAAACTCATGCTTGAAAGTGCAGGATTCCCTTCATCTATAGCGGAAATTGTAACATTGTACTGCGGCATCACCTCTCTGTCTAGATGCCCATCAACAATCAAAGAATAATAATTTTTGTAATTTTTCTCAAGTTTAAAAGGAACTATGTTTAAAATATCACACGTCACTTCACCATTTTTACCACTGTCTTTGTCTAGAACTGAAACAAGAGCAATGGCTGTACCGACAGCTGCGTTCTCGTTCACAGTGTTCAGCAGTGACGTCACGGTGATGTCGGGAGCGTTGTCATTCACGTCTATGACTTCCACCAGCACTTTACTGTGGGCAGACATGGGAGGCTGGCCTTTGTCTCGCGCCTCCGCTCGGATCTCAAACGCTTTTCTTTCTTCATAGTCAATTTTGCGTTTTACAGAGATTATTCCCGTTTCCGGATCAATTTTGAAAATATCTAATACATGATCCTGATCTTTGCTCCGAAGAGAGTACAGAATTTCACTGTTTGTCCCCTCATCCACGTCTGTCGCGTTCAAAGTGAAAACTGCTGTTCCTATCGGAGTGTTTTCCAGCGTTTTTATCTTGTAAAGACTGCTGCTGAACACTGGTGCATTATCATTGATATCTAATACGTTTATTTCTATTTCTGATGTCCCAGAATTTGGCGGAGACCCGCCATCTATTGCGGTTAACAACAGTTTTATATTTTGTATTGTCTCCCGATCCAATCCTTTCTGTAGCATTAACTCTGGATATATGCTATCCTCTCTTTTCTGCGTTAGAAGACTAAAATGTTCGTTTGGGCTGAGCTTATAGGCACTAACGCCATTTTTACCCACATCCGCATCGCTTGCCTCTGATAATGCAAATTTAAATCCAGGCAATGTGTTTTCTGCAATGTCCAGTAGCTGTGATTTTGCATTAAAAGACGGAGAATGATCGTTCACATCCCTGATCTCTATCTCGACACGGTACAGCTTCAGGGGGTTGTTAATCACAGCCTCCAAGCTCAAGGTGCATTTAGCCTCATCTGAACACAGCTCCTCTCTGTCTATCCTCTCATTAACATACAAATAGCCAGTCCTTAGATTCACCTCGAAATATTTCTTTTTAGATGTAACAATCTGAAACAAGCGGGACTCCAAATCTTGCACGTTGATGTTAAGATCCTTGGCGATATTCCCAACGTTAGTCCCGAGTTTTACCTCTTCTGAAACAGAGTAGGAGAGCTGCGCCGACGCTTCCCAGAGACAATCCAGCAGCACTAAAACAAGAAACGTAAAAGCATGCCTCCAGAAATTCGGTGAAAACATAATTCCGTTGAAAAAAGCCAAAGCATAGATCCACTTTCTGGTATTCGCAACAAAATACCGAGATTTGAGAAGTTTCACAGCGATTTATTTTGTTTTTAGTCAAGCTTATAGACTCCGCAAAACCGAGCCGTCTTTTCTCTTGTTTCTTTGTGCTGAAAATCACAGTCCGACGATTTTACTCAGGGAGGAGACTTTCGATGTTACGGTCTACAGCGTCGCTGTGTGGTGATTTTGAAAAGCTGTACACTTCACTTAGCCTACAGTAAATTATTCTTGATTAAAAAAGTTGACAAATGATAAAAAACAACCATCCAAAACTAATAATAATAACAATAATAATAATAATAATAATAATAATATGAATTTTATAGAGCCATTCTCGTTTTACTACAAAAGCACCAAAGATGTAGTATAGAAACTGTTGCCAAACAGTGAAACACAGATGTATTTGTTCAAATAAGTAGTGATTTTCATGATTATCACCTTTAAGATTGACAATAAGGTGTCTTACATGAAAAATGATTGCTTCAAAACATTATGCAGGAACATTTTCAGGAGGAAATATTTAAACAAGTTTCAATTTGCAGCAGATTATCGAATTTCTAAGATTGACTGACGTTGATAAATTTCTATTTCTTTATACACACACACACACACACACACACACACACATATATATATATATATATATATATATATATATATATATATATATATATATAGAGAGAGAGAGAGAGAGAGAGAGAGAGACAGAGAGAGAGCCTTCTAGGACCTGGCGTCCTCATATGTGGACATCCTATTTTGCTTAGCATTCCGTGATTCACACCAGGTCCCAGTCAGCCCAAATAGCAAAGACAACTACATGTCATGCAAGAACTCGGGTCTTAGGAGGTTAAATTTATATATATACAAAGGATACAACTATGCAGTACAATGTGCGTATTTAGCAAGTACTGCGGTCAACACACAAACCTTTGCATTTTGCAAGTTACAGCAACAAAAAAGGCTACATTTCATAACCAAATCAAAACTAAAACAGAAAAAAACTGTCACAATAAAAATAGGTAGGACATATGAATCAACCACAACTTTTGTATTTTACAAAAACAATAATATTAAAAAAATAGATATGTTTCAAGACTCACCTGTGACAGGTGTTTTCATACTGCCAATAAACGAACAATGACCACAAGATTAAACTTGATCTAATCTTACCTTGTCTGTATTTGGTAAAGTTTGAGTTCTGGTAAAAGTGTCTCCTCCGTTAATACTGATCAGTTCAGCATCTACAGGTGGAAACGGTGCGGGGAAAACCACTACATCACTCTTCAGTGTGTCTGAGCTGAAACACACGTCATACTGCTGAGTAGCTTTAGAGTAGGACCAGCTCCCGTCAGGGTGGGTGGTGATCATTGGGGCGCTGTACCTGCTGAAAGAGCCGTCTGTCCTGTGGCATCTCACAGCTATTAAACTGATGAGACTCAGCAGAAAGATCACCGACACCGACACGATGGCGATCAGCAGATACAGGTTCAGATCAGAGAAGCTGTCCTCCTTTATAGGCACGTGTCTGAACTGAGTGTGGCTGTCAGCTGAGCTTTCAACCACCACCACATCAACAGACACAGTAGCTGACAGAGAAGGTTCTCCGTTATCAGAAACCAGCACCACCAAGGGGTGAGTTTTCAGGTCGTTGTCACTCATTCTCCTCTTAGTCCTGATCTCCCCGGTGCTGGTTCCGATCCTGAACAGGTTGTTCCCTTTGGGCTCCGTCAGATGAAAAGAAAGAAGTGCATTGTATCCAGAATCTGCATCCACGGCCCTGATTTTTGCTACAAAGTATCCCGCTTCAGCCGAATAGGGGATGGTCTCACTGTTATCAGAACTGAGCTCAGAATAAGGAGCCAGAATAGTGGGACTGTTGTCATTTTCATCCAGAATAAAAACATTTACAGTCACGTTGCTGCTGAGCGGAGGAACACCAGAGTCTGTTGCCTGAACTTTAAACTGAAATGTTTTTAATTCCTCATAGTTAAAAGTCTGTAGACTGATTATATCTCCAGTTTCTGAGTTGATGTTTATCATTGTAGATAGTGGTACTAACTTATTATGAATAACTGTTGAATAAGTCAAGTGACTGTTTTCATTAGTATCAGCATCAGTTGCGGATACAGTTTTCAAGAACGTCCCGACCGGACAATTTTCTTTCACATGCACATTTAATACGGCTTCTGAAAACAGTGGAGGGTTGTCATTTACATCAGAAACTTGAATCACAACTATGCCTGTGTTAGACAGAGGAGGACTGCCTTCATCTGTAGCTTTAATAGTGATGTTATACTGAGAAATTAGTTCCCTGTCCAGACTGTCACTGATAACCAAGGAATAAAAATTTTTATAATTAGTCTCTAATTTAAAGGGAACTGAAGTCGAAATTTCTAATTTAACTTCACCGTTTCTGCCTCCGTCTCGGTCAAAAACTGAAACAAGTGCCACTGCTGTGCCGATTTCAGCGTCCTCTTTTACGCTGCTGTGCAGTGACGTCACTGTGATGTCAGGAGCATTGTCATTGAGATCCATCACCTCAACAAGCACTTTACACTGAGCTGTTAGCGGAGGCTGTCCTTTGTCTGTAGCCTGCACGCGGATTTCAAAAGCAGGATTTTTTTCAAAATCAATCGGTCCTTTGACTGTTAATATTCCTGTTTCATAATCAATTTCAAAGATTTCTAAGACGTGGTCCTGATCCTTTGAATTTAGTGAATATCCAATCTCTTTGTTTAACCCCTCGTCAGTATCAGCTGCAGACACCGTCATTACAGTGGTGCCAAGAGGTGCATTTTCTGTTATGCTTGTTTTATATAATGTCTTGGTAAATGTTGGAATATTATCGTTATTATCCAAGACGTGAACTATAATTTCGGACGCGCCTGATTTCACTGGTGTCCCTCCGTCTATTGCGGTCAGGGTAAGTTTAATTAAAGCTTGCTTTTCACGGTCTAATGCTTTCTGTAGAACTAACTCTGCTGACACACTCTCACCTTTGTGGACGGATAAGGAAAAATATTCGTTAGGTTTGAGCTTGTATGTGCTGATATCGTTTTTCCCCACATCAGCATCATAAGCTGAAAGCACAGGAAATGTCTCTCCTGGTAATACGCTCTCTGCAATATCGATAGTTTGTGATTTTGCATTAAAAGATGGAGCATTATCATTTACATCGAGAATATTAACTTCAATCCGGTAAAGTTTCAGTGGATTATTAACCACAGCCTCCACATTCATTGTGCATTTTGTGGCTTTGGCACAGAGCTCCTCTCTGTCTATTCTCTCACTGACATAGAGAGAGCCTGACTTTAAGGTAACGTCAAAATATTTCTTCTTCGATCCGGTTACTATCTGAAACATGCGCAACTCCAAATCCTGTACAGTCAAGTTCAGATCTTTGGCCAAATTGCCAACAGAAGTCTCCAGGTTTACCTCCTCTGGCACAGAGTAGGAAACCTGCCCGGACACGGCTCCACAATGACACTCCAACACAACAAGCATCAGATAGATCCCAAAGGAAACCGTTCTTCTCCCCAGATGCATAATTCCAAACAAGGATAACAAAGCATAGATCCGTATAGAGTTGAAAATCGTGCTTAATATGGATACAAATGTATCTTAGAAAGGCTGACTGAAGCTCAGCGTTCATCCAATCCACCTCGCTCTGCGTCTCTGTCTAACAAAGCCCCGAGAAAAATGATGACGTTTTCAGTATTGGGAGGTGTTTTCCACACATCACAGTCCTGCTGCCAGTGCTACGGTCTAGACTGTCGCCTCATGGGGAGGCAAAGCAACTGCAACACATTAAAAATCTACAAACTTAAACAATGCGTTTTGAATGGACCCACCAAACATGTCTTTTCCAACAATTTAAAAAATAAATAACTATTTTCTCCACCGTACTGTGAAAAAATGTACACATTCAAAACTTGCTTACGACAGCAATACCGTTCAGTACCATGGACAGAGTAAAATTATTCATAACGGAAAAGGAAAGTCAATGAGTATGAAGTTGGAAGAGGAAATCGGTTATATAATTTATTAATATTAAATTATTGCATATCTTTCAATTTTGCTCTCAAAAGGAAAAAAACTAAGGCAAAAGGAAAAACGTGGTCTGAAAGATTCACTGCACGAGAAAGAATGGCTTTTAGTAAGATAAACTAAAAAAATTAAAATATACAAAAAATGTTATAAACCTTTCTTTACCATTTTTTTCAACTAACATCAATAATTTACATGTTGCAAAATAGGCATAAAACACACTTATGTATATAGGCAGCCAAAAAATGAAAACAAATTTAAAAATCTGTATTAAAAAGGTAACACAAATAAAATTAAAAGCTTTGCCAATGGTCTTAGTGAGGTGTTTTCTACACAACGTATTCTAAAACAACAAAAATAATAAGAAATTTACTTCAAAGGAAAAAAAAAGAGCTACATAAAAATAGACACAGCATTACTCATAAAAAGATGTAATTGTAAGGATTCATCTTCATAAATAAAGCTTATTCTTACCTTTTCGGTGGTAGGTAAAGTCTGAGTTCTGGTAAAAGTGTCCCCTCCGTTAATACTGATCAGTTCAGCATCTACAGGTGGAAACGGTGCGGGGAAAACCACTACATCACTCTTTAGTGTGTCTGAGCTGAAACACACGTCATACTGCTGAGTGGCTTTAGAGTAGGACCAGCTCCCGTCAGGGTGGGTGGTGATCATTGGGGCGCTGTACCTGCTGAAAGAGCCGTCTGTCCTGTGGCATCTGAAAGCTATTAAACTGATGAGGCTCAGCAGAAAGATCACCGACACCGACACGATGGCGATCAGCAGATACAGGTTCAGATCAGAGAAGCTGTCCTCCTTTATAGGCACATGTCTGAACTGAGTGTGGCTGTCAGCTGCGCTTTCAACCACCATCACATCAACAGACACAGTAGCTGACAGAGAAGGTTCTCCATTATCAGAAACCAGCACCACCAATGGGTGAGTTTTCAGGTCGTTGTCGCTCATTCTCCTCTTAGTTCTGATTTCCCCGGTGCTGGTTCCGATTCTGAAAAGGTTGTTTCCTTTGGGCTCCGACAGGTGATACGAAAGCAGCGCATTGTATCCAGAATCTGCGTCCACCGCCCTGATCTTTGCTACAAAGTATCCCGCTTCAGCAGAATATGGGATGGTCTCAGTGTTAACAGAACCGAGCTCAGAATAAGGAGCCAGAATAGTTGGACTGTTGTCATTTTCATCCAAAATAAAAACAATCACAGTCACGTTGCTGCTGAGTGGAGGAACACCAGAGTCTGTGGCCTGAACTTTAAACTGAAATGTTTTCAACTCCTCATAGTTAAAGGACTGCAGACTGATTATATCTCCAGTCTCTGAGTTGATGCTTATGATTGATGGCAACGAGTTACTGTTATCACGTAAAAGGGAGTAACTAACCTGACTGTTGCGATCAACATCTGCATCAACAGCTGTCACTGTTTCAATAACTACTCCTGTTGGACCATTTTCTTTCATAAAAACTTTGATTGTGTTTTCTGTGAAATAAGGTTTGTTATCGTTGACATCAGAGACGCGGACTTGAATGTTTCTGGTGCTGGAGAGAGGTGGGCTGCCCTCATCTGTAGCAGTGATGCTGATGTTATACTGATGTTCTTTTTCTCTGTCTAGAAGCCCATCCACAACTAATGAATAGTAGTTTCTATAATTTATTTCTAATTTAAAAGGGACATTGTCGGATATTTTACAGTTCATTAAACTGTTTTTACCGCTATCTTTATCAAATACTGAAACAAGAGCAATAGCTGTGCCAATGGACACATCTTCTTTCACTGTGTTTAACAGAGAGGTTACTGTGATCTCAGGAGCATTGTCATTTATGTCTACGACTTCAATTAATAATTTTGCATGTGAGGTGAGAGGCGACGAGGCTCCATCGCTGGCTTGTACACGAATCTCAAAAGCACTGTTCTCTTCAAAATCTATGTTCATTTTATTTGATACGGTTCCATTTTTTACGCCAATGGCGAAGAGATTGGTTTGTTTCCCTTGGTCCAGTTCAATAAACGAATATGATATCTGTCTGTTCTGTCCAGCATCTAAGTCAGAGGCATTAAGAGTAATTATTGAGGTTCCAATTTCTACGTTCTCAAACACACTTGCTTTGTACAGTGTTTGACTAAACATGGGGGGATTGTCATTCACATCTAACACATTAACTGTAATTGTCATGCTCCCTGATTTAGCTGGTGTTCCTCCGTCCACGGCCGTGACTGTGAGTCCTATAACAGGCTGTTTTTCTCTATCTAAGGATTTCTGAAGCACTAGTTCTGCTGTGATTGTGTCTCCTTTATGTGTAGCCAAAGAGAAGTGCTCATTATGACTAAGCTTGTAAGTATTAACTGAATTCTTTCCTACATCCGCGTCGTGAGCTCGTTTAAGTAGGAATTTAGCTCCTGCTGCTGTGCTCTCTGTAATGTTAATCGTCTGTGTTTTACTGAGAAATGACGGAGAATTATCATTGACGTCTAAAATAATTATTTCAATACGATACAGTTTTAAAGGGTGATTTATAACTGCTTCTACACTGAGTGAACATTTAGGGTCATTACCGCAAAGCTCCTCTCGGTCAATTCTTTCATTAACAAAGAGAGCACCAGTTCGTAAATTTACCTCGAAATATTTCTTCTTTGATCCCGCAACAATCTGAAACATGCGAGGCTCCAAATCCTGCACGTTGATACTAAGATCTTTAGCAATATTTCCCACAACAGTCCCGATATTAGACTCCTCTGCAACGGAGTAAGAAAGCTGAACAGACACTGCGTCCAAATAGCAATCCAGAAGCGCAAACAAGAAACATATCCACACGGGTCTCGACCGATCCAGTAGAAACATGTTTACTGACATAGGGAAGGCACAGATGGAGAAAAGACGTCAATATCCTAGAGTAGGAAACGTACAAGATACAATTCTAGGAATAGCAGAATTTACGAGAATTCCTGACATGCTCGCTACAAAACATAAGACCGTCCTTTGTCCTCCGAGCTCTCTCTGTAACAAAGCAGAGAGGAATCATCCGCTGATTCAAGGAGGAGCACCGACTCACAAAACACAAAGTCGAAATTGCTACGGTCTACAGTGTCCTCAGGTGGACATTTAATGGAAACACCGGAATAAACTATTACGCCGTTGAAAAATATTTTTCATAAATGTTTTTTAAACAACAACAAACAAAAAAAAATCAGGAAAAAAGAAACACACGTAAATTTTCTTTTTGAATTTGCTTGTATTTACGGTCATCTTTAAAATAAATCAACAGCTTCCGTAAAAATACCTTATGTTCCTCTATGCAGAAAAAAGAAGAAATGCGAATAATGCAGAATAAGTCAATTTCAAGAGAAACTATGTCATTAATTAAATATTATTTATATGGTTCGACAAACTACTGCATCATTTTTCATTTGGTCATTTCATATGAATATTTTGCACGATGAACATATGAGAAAAAAAAAAGGAGGATAGTTTCAGGACCACGGATAGAAACTACGAGAACGGTAGCTAAGATCAGGTTCTTGCCATATAGAATTTGAGGCAAAAAGCCCAGACTTATACCGACGGATTGATATTAGTATGAAAAATCAAAAATCAAACACTTCTTAAGTGCAAGAAAAGCAATAATTTCGTGAAAAAAACATATAAAAGAAAGAAAGAAAAAAATGAGAAAAAAAGTGACAACACAAAATATTGAACATATTCCCAAATATTTTTGCCTCTGAGAAAATGCAAACAATGATTATTTACTGTCTTACCTTGTCTGTGGTAGGTAAAGTCTGAGTTCTTGTAAAAGTGTCTCCTCCGTTAATACTGATCAGTTCAGCATCTACATGTGGAAACGGTGCGGGGAAAACCACTACATCACTCTTCAGTGTGTCTGAGTTGAAACACACGTCATACTGCTGAGTAGCTTTAGAGTAGGACCAGCTCCCGTCAGGGTGGGTGGTGATCATTGGGGCGCCGTACCTGCTGAAAGAGCCGTCTGTCCTGTGGCATCTCACAGCTATTAAACTGATGAGGCTCAGCAGAAAGATCACCGACACCGACACGATGGCAATCAGCAGATACAGGTTCAGATCAGAGAAGCTGTCCTCCTTTATAGGCACATGTCTGAACTGAGTGTGGCTGTCAGCTGCGCTTTCAACCACCATNCACATCAACAGACACAGTAGCTGACAGAGAAGGTTCTCCGTTATCAGAAACCAGCACCACCAAGGGGTGAGTTTTCAGGTCGTTGTCGCTCATTCTCCTCTTAGTCCTGATCTCCCCGGTGCTGGTTCCGATCCTGAATATGTTGTTCCCTTTAGGCTCAGACAAGTGATAAGAAAGCAGTGCATTGTATCCAGAATCTGCGTCCACAGCTCTGATCTTTGCTAGAAAATATCCCGCTTCAGCAGAATAGGGGATGGTCTCACTGTTAACAGAACCGAGCTCAGAATAAGGAGCCAGAATAGTTGGACTGTTGTCATTTTCATCCAAAATAAAAACATTTACAGTCACGTTGCTGCTGAGCGGAGGAACACCAGAGTCTGTGGCTTGAACTTTAAACTGAAATGTTTTCAACTCCTCATAATTAAAAGACTGCAAACTGATTATATCTCCAGTATCTGAGTTGATGTTTAACATTGATTGCAGCGAGTTACTGTTACCATGCAAAAGTGAGTAACTAACCCGACCGTTCTGATCAACATCTGCATCAACAGCTGTCACTGTTTCAATAACTACTCCTGTTGGACCGTTTTCTTTTATAAAGACATTTATGATGTTTTCTGTGAAATAAGGTTTGTTATCATTGACGTCAGAGACGTGAACCTGAATGATTCTGGTGCTGGAGAGAGGTGGGCTGCCCTCATCTGTAGCAGTGATAGTGATGTTATACTGAGGTTCTTCCTCTCTGTCCAGAGGCCCGTCCACAACCAACGAATAGTAGTTTTTATAATTTATTTCTAATTTAAAAGGGACATTGTCGGAGATTTTACAGTTTATTAAGCCGTTTTTACCGCTATCTTTATCAAATACTGAAACGAGAGCAATAGCTGTGCCAATGGACACATCTTCTTTTACTCTGTTTAAAAGAGAAGTTACTGTGATCTCAGGAAAATTGTCATTTACGTCTAAGACTTCAATTAATAATTTTGCATGTGACGTCATTGGAGATAAACCGGCATCACTAGCCTGAACTCGAATTTCAAAAGCATTATTCTCTTCAAAGTCTATAACCATTTGATTTTTTACAGTACCTGTTTCTTCGTCTATGGTGAAGTGGTTCGTTTGCTTTCCTTGATCTAATTCAATCAAAGAAAAGGATATTTTTCCATTTTGTCCTGCGTCCAGATCCGTGGCATTAACAGTAAATAAAGATGTTCCCTTTTTAATATTCTCATACACACTTGCTTTGTACAGTGTTTGATTAAACACGGGAGGATTGTCATTCACATCTAACACATTAACCGTAATTGTCATGCTCCCTGATTTAGCTGGTGTTCCTCCGTCGATAGCCGTGAGTGTAAGTCGTATCACATGCTCTTTTTCTCTATCTAAGGCTTTCTGAAGCACTAGTTCTGCTGTGATTGTGTCTCCTTTATGTATGGCCAGAGAAAAGTGTTCATTTTGACTAAGTTTGTAGATATTAACTGAATTTTTTCCTACATCCGCGTCGTGAGCTCGTTTTAATAGGAATTTAGCTCCTGCAGCTGTGCTTTCTGAAACATTGACAGTCTGAGAGTTGGTGAGAAATGACGGAGAATTATCATTGACGTCTAAAATAATTATTTCAATACGATACAGATTTAAAGGGTGATTTATAACTGCTTCTACACTGAGTGAACATTTAAGGTCATTACCGCAAAGCTCCTCTCGGTCAATTCTCTCATTAACAAAGAGAGCACCAGTCTTTAGATTTACCTCGAAATATTTCTTCTTTGATCCCGCAACAATCTGAAACATGCGAGGCTCCAAATCCTGCACGTTGATACTAAGATCTTTAGCAATATTTCCCACAACAGTCCCGATATTAGACTCCTCTGCAACGGAGTAAGAAAGCTGAACAGACACTGCGTCCAAATAGCAATCTAGAAGCGCAAACAAGAAATATATCCACACGTTTCTCGACCGATCCAGTAGAAACATAATTACCGTTGTAGGGAAGGCACGGATGGAGAAAAGACGTCAATATCCTAGAGTAGGAAACGTACAAGATTAAAGTCTAGGAATAGCAGAAATTAGGAGAATCACTGACAGGTTAGCTACAAAACATGAGACCGTCCTTTGTCCTTCGAGCTCTCTCTGTAACAAAGCAGAGAGGAATCATCCGCTGATTCAGGGAGGAGCACTGACTCACAAAACACAAAGTTAAAATGCTACGGTCTACAGTGTCCTCAGGTGGACATTTATTAGAAACACCGCAATGAACTCTTACGCCTTTAAAAAACATTATTTCATAAATTTTTGAACAAAATTTTAAATAAAAAATATCTTGAAAAAAGAACCTAAGTAAATTTTTCTTTTGCATTTTTTTTGGATTTACAGTCTCGTTAAAAGAATCAAAAACATCCATGAAAATACGTTATGCTCCTTCAAGCAGAAAAAAAGGAAAAAGAAATTATATTAATACGGAATATGCTAATTTCAACAGAAACTATGTAATTATTGAAATATATAGACCGTTCGAAAAAATGCTAGATCCTGTCTAATCGGTCATTTCAGTTAAATATAACTGAAATGAACATCATGAAAATATAAAATATTGAGGTTAGTTTCAGGACCACGGATAGCAACTACATTAGTTAAATCAGATTCAATCCGTAGAGGATTTGTGGCTAAAAGCACAGATTTATGACAACCATTGATATCAAAAAACTTGAATCAAATACTTCTTAAGTAGAAGAAAAGCAATAATTTCGTGAAAAAACAAAAAAAAAGGAAGCAAAAAAGAAAAAAAAGTGACAACACAAAATATTGAATGTTCTCCCAAATAGTTTTGCCTCTGAGAAAATGCAAAGATTAATTATTTACTGTCTTACCTTGTCTGTGGTAGGTAAAGTCTGAGTTCTGGTAAAAGTGTCTCCTCCGTTAATACTGATCAGTTCAGCATCTACAGGTGGAAACGGTGCGGGGAAAACCACTACATCACTCTTCAGTGTGTCTGAGCTGAAACACACGTCATATTGCTGAGTAGCTTTAGAGTAGGACCAGCTCCCGTCAGGGTGGGTGGTGATCATTGGGGCGCTGTACCTGCTGAAAGAGCCGTCTGTCCTGTGGCATCTCACAGCTATTAAACTGATGAGGCTCAGCAGAAAGATCACCGACACCGACACGATGGCAATCAGCAGATACAGGTTCAGATCAGAGAAGCTGTCCTCCTTTATAGGCACATGTCTGAACTGAGTGTGGCTGTCAGCTGCGCTTTCAACCACCACCACATCAACAGACACAGTAGCTGACAGAGAAGGTTCTCCGTTATCAGAAACCAGCACCACCAAGGGGTGAGTTTTCAGGTCGTTGTCGCTCATTCTCCTCTTAGTCCTGATCTCCCCGGTGCTGGTTCCGATCCTGAACAGGTTGTTTCCTTTGGGCTCAGACAGGTGATAAGACAGCAGCGCATTGTATCCTGAATCTGCGTCTACGGCTCTGATCTTTGTCACAAAATATCCCGCTTCAGCAGAATACGGGATGGTCTCGCTATTAACAGAACCGAGCTCAGAATAAGGAGCCAGAATTGTGGGACTGTTGTCATTTTCATCTAGGATTAAAACATTTACAGTCACGTTGCTGCTAAGCGGAGGAACACCAGAGTCTGTGGCCAGAACTTTAAACTGAAATGTTTTTAACTCCTCATAGTTAAAGGACTGCAGACTGATTATATCTCCAGTCTCCGAGTTAATATTTACCATTGTCAGTAGTGGCAAATTGTTACCATTAGTTTCGATAACTGAATACCTCACCTGAGCATTTTGATCTATGTCGGCATCCTGTGCAGATATCTTTTTTAAAACATTTCCAGCAGGAGTATTCTCTTTTAAGTAAACATTAATTACCGACTGTGAAAATAAAGGAGAGTTGTCATTTACATCTGATATATAAACAGTAAAATGTTTTGTATTAGTCAGCGCTGGAATTCCCTCATCTGATGCTACGATTGTAATGTTATGATACAAATCAGTCTCTCTATCTAGTTGCCCCTCCACCACTAGCGAGAAATAATTCTTATAATTTGTTTCTAGTTTGAAGGGACTTTCATTTTTAATGCTGCAGTGAACGATGCCATTTCTCCCTCCATCTCTGTCCAGGACTGAAACGAGCGCAATAGCTGTTCCTGTGTCTGCATCCTCCTTCACTGTGGTAATCAGTGTAGTTACGGATATTTCAGGAGTATTGTCATTTAAATCCTCCACTTCTATCAGTACCTTGCACTGTGACGTCATGGGCGGAGAGCCTTTGTCGGTGGCCCGAACTCGGATTTCAAAAGCAGGATGCTCTTCAAAGTCGACGTTCCCTTTAACTGTTATTAACCCTGTCTGTTCGTTAATTTGGAATAAATCTAAAACATGGTCTTGGTCTTTGCTGCTCAGTGAATATGAAAGCTCTGCGTTCGGACCTTCATCGTTATCTGCCGCTGCTACAGTAATTACTGAAGAACCGATGGGTGCGTTTTCAGTAAGGTTTGTTTTATACAGTGGTTTAGCAAATATCGGGACGTTATCATTTACATCTAAGACATTTATGATTAACTGTGAAGTTCCGGATTTCGGAGGTGTCCCTCCATCCATAGCAGTCAGCGTGAGTCTGATAATGGGCTGTTTCTCTCGGTCTAAAGATTTCTGGAGAATTAGTTCAGCGGAGACTCTGTCTGCTTTGTTCACTGATAAAGAAAAATGATCATTTGTGCTAAGCTTGTAGGTGCTTATATCGTTTCTGCCCACATCGGCATCGTAGGCTGATAGCACAAGAAATTTAGTCCCAGGCAACGTGCTTTCAGCTATTTCGATGTTTTGAGAATTAGTAGTGAAAGATGGAGAATTGTCATTAACATCTACAATATGTATCTCCAAACGGTAGAGCTTTAATGGAGCATTTATTACTGCCTCTACGCTCACTGTGCATTTGGCTACTTTTGCGCAGAGCTCCTCTCTGTCTATTCTGTCAGCGACAAAGAGAACGCCCGTCTTTAGGTTTACCTCGAAGTGTTTTCTCTTTGCTCCGGTGACAATTTGAAACATGCGAGGCTCCAACTCGTGGACAGCGAGGTTTAAGTCTTTAGCTATATTTCCCACAGATGTCCCCGGGTTTACTTCCTCGGATATGGAGTAGGAGAGCTGCCCGAACACCACCGTCCAGCAGCAACCGAACAGTAAAAACAAGACAAAATCCAACAGATGATTTCTGTAAATTAAAGACATAATCCGCTCGGTGATGACCGTTTTGAGGTCCAAAATAAACAGAGGCTGCACTCCCCTTCTTTAGAAATCAGCCACTGTGTAGCTCATAGCTCAGTCTTCTCTCTGTGCTTCTGCGTCTCTTTGTGTCACAGCCCAACAAGACATCAGCATGTTCGTTTAAACAGAGACGAACCAAAATATTCATTCAGAATGCTATGGTCTAAAGCGCCCCCTGATGGTCTGTTCAAATAATTACAATAGAATCAAAAGAAAATTGATTGTAGAGGGAAAGTTTCACTCAGTAACGCAAGAAAGAAGAAAAAAAATTGAAGCAATTCATAGTAATGGTACACAACTTGTTATTTGCGCATTTATTTTATCCATTTTTATATGTATTAAGAAATTTCTATGACATTTGTGAAAAACTTGTGGCCATGTTTACATTTTTTTGGTGTACAACTCCTCAGCTGCCGCATAAAACAATAAAGACAAAAACCCAGAAAGGTGACAAACATCACCAGTTCTGTTCTTACTGTGCTGCACATCTGAATTGTTTTATTTGGGTAGTAATACAAACTAGGAATCACATAAATCCCAAATAAAAATGAAAAAACAAGAATGTTCAGAAAGAAAGATAGACAGAAAGAAAGAAAAAGAACAAATTAAAAACTGTGAAACTACAAAAAATGCAATAAAAAATCAGGACGGTTTAAAAAAAATCAAATAATTTGTGCTTCGACTTTAGAATGGTCTGAACAACAAGGCATTGACTCAATAGTAAAGTGGAAAACCTTAAAAATACTAAAACCTATATGTCAGATAATATTTCAACGGAAGAAAATCTCTCCAAAAAAGACCGTGCACTCGTGAAATAATAGTAATAATAAGAAATAAGTAAAAAAAACATTAGACAAACACATACGAAAAGACAAAAAGCGCAGAATTTAAATATATTTGCTGCTTGGTTAATGTTTTGAAAGCTTTGAGGGTAAAGATCTTACCTTGTCTGTGGTAGGTAAAGTCTGAGTTCTGGTAAAAGTGTCTCCTCCGTTAATACTGATCAGTTCAGCATCTACAGGTGGAAACGGTGCGGGGAAAACCACTACATCACTCTTCAGTGTGTCTGAGCTGAAACACACGTCATATTGCTGAGTAGCTTTAGAGTAGGACCAGCTCCCGTCAGGGTGGGTGGTGATCATTGGGGCGCTGTACCTGCTGAAAGAGCCGTCTGTCCTGTGGCATCTCACAGCTATTAAACTGATGAGGCTCAGCAGAAAGATCACCGACACCGACACGATGGCGATCAGCAGATACAGGTTCAGATCAGAGAAGCTGTCCTCCTTTATAGGCACATGTCTGAACTGAGTGTGGCTGTCAGCTGCGCTTTCAACCACCATCACATCAACAGACACAGTAGCTGACAAAGAAGGTTCTCCATTATCAGAAACCAGCACCACCAATGGGTGAGTTTTCAGGTCGTTGTCGCTCATTCTCCTCTTAGTTCTGATTTCCCCGGTGCTGGTTCCGATTCTGAAAAGGTTGTTTCCTTTGGGCTCCGACAGGTGATACGAAAGCAGCGCATTGTATCCAGAATCTGCGTCCACCGCCCTGATCTTTGCTACAAAGTATCCCGCTTCAGCAGAATATGGGATGGTCTCAGTGTTAACAGAACCGAGCTCAGAATAAGGAGCCAGAATAGTTGGACTGTTGTCATTTTCATCCAAAATAAAAACAATCACAGTCACGTTGCTGCTGAGTGGAGGAACACCAGAGTCTGTGGCCTGAACTTTAAACTGAAATGTTTTCAACTCCTCATAGTTAAAGGACTGCAGACTGATTATATCTCCAGTCTCTGAGTTGATGCTTACGATTGATGGCAACGAGTTACTGTTATCACGTAAAAGGGAGTAACTAACCTGACTGTTGCGATCAACATCTGCATCAACAGCTGTCACTGTTTTAATAACTACTCCTGTTGGACCATTTTCTTTCATAAAAACTTTGATTGTGTTTTCTGTGAAATAAGGTTTGTTATCGTTGACATCAGAGATGCGGACTTGAATGTTTCTGGTGCTGGAGAGAGGTGGGCTGCCCTCATCTGTAGCAGTGATAGTGATGTTATACTGAGGTTCTCTCTCTCTGTCTAGAAGCCCATCCACAACTAATGAATAGTAGTTTTTATAATTTATTTCTAATTTAAAAGGGACAGTGTCGGAGATTTTACAGTTTATTAAGCCGTTTTTACCGCTATCTTTATCAAATACTGAAACGAGAGCAATAGCTGTGCCAATGGACGCATCTTCTTTTACTATGTTTAAAAGGGAAGTTACTGTGATCTCAGGGGCATTATCATTTAGGTCTAAGACCTCAATTATTAATTTTGTATGTGAGGTGAGAGGTGGGGATGCTCCATCATTGGCCTGTACTTGAATCTCAAAAGCATTGTTATCTTCAAAATCTATATTCCGTTTATTAGATACTATACCTGTCATTTCATTTATATCAAACAGATTATTTAGTTTCCCATGTCCCATTTTACTAAACGAATAATACACTTGTCCATTGTGTCCTTCATCTAAATCTGTCGCATTCAATTTTATTATTGAGGTGCCTATTTTAGAATTTTCATACAGTTTGGCTTTGTACAGAGTTTGACTGAATTTTGGAGCGTTATCGTTATTGTCTAAAACGTTCACTAAAATAGTCACACTGCCGGACTTGACCGGAGTTCCTCCATCGATGGCAGTCAATAGTAATCGAATCTCAGACTGTTTTTCTCTGTCTAAAACTTTCTGAAGCACAAGCTCAAGAGTTAACCTCTCCCCTCTGTGTGCGACCAAAGAAAAGAAGTCATTCTGACTCAGCTTATATACACTAACAGTGTTTTTACCCACGTCTGCATCTTCAGCGGGATTTAAGGGGAATTTTGTCCCTACTGCTGTGTTCTCACTTATATTCATTAGATGTAATGTGGTGAGAAATGATGGTGAGTTATCATTCACATCTAATATCACAATTTCAAAGCGGTACAGTTTAAGTGGATTGTTAATAACTGCTTCTATATTCAGCGAGCATTTGGCTCCATCACCACAGAGCCCCTCTCGGTCGATTCTCTCGTTAACAAATAGAGCACCAGTCTTTAGATTTACCTCAAAATATTTTGCCTTTGATCCAGCAACGATCTGAAACATCCGAGATTCAAGCTCATGGACATTAAGGTTGAGATCTTTCGCAATATTTCCGACAACAGTCCCCCGATTCACCTCCTCAGAGACGGAGTAGGATAGATTTCCACGAACCGTTTCCCAGAAACAATCCAGCAGAAAAAAGACGGAAAAAATCCAGAAAGAACTTGATCTGCTCAGTATATACATATTTACAAATAACCAGACGAAAAATGTAAATTATAACATCTGGCAAAAATCATCAGCCTCAAAAAATTATATATAAAAAGTAAGATTTGACTGAAAAATCCTGCAATCTAAGGAAGCCTTCGACGCACCACTTCTTCTCCTTCTGAATCTCTTTGTCTGTGTAACATCATCTGCTGGTTATGGGTGGAGCCCAAGTCCACGTAAAGCATGTAAAAATCTGATGGTCTACAATGTCCTCATGTGGACATTTGTATGAAGTACATTCAGCAAAAACACATGACAGAAAGAGCCTTAAAACCTGAGTTCCTTCTTTACCATGATTTTTTCAGTATCAAGGTTAAGTATTCAGATTAATTTTGGAACTGTGCTTACTAGACTTTGTGTAAAAATATGTTGTTGTTTTTTTTAATGTAAACTTTAGGAAATTGAATGAAATAATAATGTTGCAACCCTCTCTAAAATAATCCACACTGAAGGCACAATGCTCATTAAATTTTAATTTGATGTCAGTAATTAAAATATACATTCAGTCTCTATGTAATTCAAAAACCTATTTATTTTAATGATTTTGTTGATTTTTGTTGGAATTTAAATGTGGTGAAAACATATTTAGTCACTGCTACTTCTTAACATGACAACAGACTTTGTAAATAGAAACCTTCCAAATATAATTTTCATTTAAAAAATCAATCTTTTATTTTGCTATTATTATGGTTTGTTTTGTTTTTTTGCAAACACGGTTAAAATTGTAACGACTACGAAACATAACTGTCCCTTTCAACACCAAGGATAGCAACATAGACATAAAGTCTTTCTCTTAGTCTCATTTCAGAATTCAAGTTGCAATATTTTTACCAAAAAATGTGAAAAGGTAAATGGATGAATTAATGAAATTACTACACCCATGGTCTCAAAATCCAAACAGGCCTGTTTTTAACGTTCAAAATCATAAGATGTTGACATTTTCAGTTTCATTAAACCAACAGCATACTGAAAAGATCAATGACTGCAGTTATAAAGCATGAAAAAATAATTTGTGATAAATATTTTTTTTCTTTTCTGATACACAAAAACGATTTTAAATTGATATTACATAACAATAAACGTTTTCAAATACACTTATAGGAGATAGCAGGATAGCTATGAATTGCAAAGCATTAGAAAACACATAAACAAAGTCTCATATATTTGATCTATTGTCACTCATGGTCATTAAAACCTTATGCTTCTCTAGCAAAAATTACAAAGACATGAATTAAATAGAGAAATCCTACTTGTGCACGTTTACAGCGATGCTGTTGCGACATGAAAATGTAGGCTATATATCCATCACCACAGACGATATTTAAAACAAAAAATTTCAGTGATATTAAAGGATGAAACTTACAAACGTTTTTAAAGATAATTTTTAAACATAAAAGGCCAATTAAATCTTACCTTGTCTGTGGTAGGTAAAGTCTGAGTTCTGGTAAAAGTGTCTCCTCCGTTAATACTGATCAGTTCAGCATCTACAGGTGGAAACGGTGCGGGGAAAACCACTACATCACTCTTCAGTGTGTCTGAGCTGAAACACACGTCATACTGCTGAGTAGCTTTAGAGTAGGACCAGCTCCCGTCAGGGTGGGTGGTGATCATTGGGGCGCCGTACCTGCTGAAAGAGCCGTCTGTCCTGTGGCATCTCACAGCTATTAAACTGATGAGACTCAGCAGAAAGATCACTGACACCGACACGATGGCAATCAGCAGATACAGGTTCAGATCAGAGAAGCTGTCCTCCTTTAAAGGCACTTGTCTGAACTGAGTGTGGCTGTCAGCTGAGCTTTCAACCACCATCACATCAACAGACACAGTAGCTGACAGAGAAGGTTCTCCGTTATCAGAAACCAGCACCACCAAGGGGTGAGTTTTCAGGTCGTTGTCGCTCATTCTCCTCTTAGTCCTGATTTCCCCGGTGCTGCTTCCGATCCTGAACAGGTTGTTCCCTTTGGGCTCCGATAGGTGATACGAAAGCAGCGCATTGTATCCAGAATCTGCGTCCACAGCTCTGATCTTTGCTACAAAATATCCCGCTTCAGCCGAATAGGGGATGGTCTCACTGTTAACAGAACCGAGCTCAGAATATGGAGCCAAAATTGTGGGACTGTTGTCATTTTCATCTAGGATTAAAACATTAACAGTCACGTTGCTGCTGAGCGGAGGAACACCAGAGTCTGTGGCCTGAACTTTAAACTGAAATGTTTTCACCTCCTCGTAATTAAAACTCTGCAGACTGATTATATCTCCAGTATCTGAGTTGATGTTTAGCATTGATGGCAGTGAGTTACTGTTATCATGCAAAAGTGAGTAACTAACCCGACCGTTCTGATCAAAATCTGCATCAACAGCTGTCACTGTTTTAATAACTACTCCTGTTGGACCGTTTTCTTTCATAAATACATTTATTAGGTTTTCTGTAAAATGAGGTTTGTTATCATTGACGTCAGAGACGTGGACCTGAATGTTTCTGGTGCTGGAGAGAGGCGGACTGCCCTCATCTGTAGCAGTGATGCTGATGTTATAATGAGGTTCCTTTTCCCTGTCCAGAGGCCTATCCACAACTAATGAATAGTAGTTCTTATAATTTAATTCCAATTTAAAAGGAACATCGCTGTTGAATTTACAGCTAATTATGCCGTTTTTACCGCTGTCTTTATCAAATACTGAAACGAGAGCAATAGCTGTGCCAATGGACACATCTTCTTTTACTCTGTTTAAAAGAGAAGTTACTGTGATCTCAGGGGCATTATCATTCACATCTATCACTTCAATTAATAATTTAGTATGTGACATCATTGGGGAAGACGCGCCATCACTGGCCTGAACTCGAATTTCAAAAGCATTATTTTCTTCAAAGTCAATGATCTGTTTGTTTGTTACAATCCCTGTTTTTTCATTTATAGCAAAATGATCAGTTTGTTTCCCTCGACCTATTTTATTAAGTGAATAAAAAACTTCTCCATTTTGTCCTGCGTCTAAATCCGTCGCATTTATTTTTATTATTGAGGTGCCTATTTTAGCATTTTCATATACGTTGGCCTTGTACAGACTTTGACTGAATAATGGAGCGTTATCATTGATATCTAAGACATTTATCATTATAGTCATAGACCCTGATTTAGCCGGAGTTCCGCCGTCGATGGCAGTCAATGTGAGTGGAATCGCAGACTGTTTTTCTCTGTCTAAAGATTTCTGAAGGACCAGCTCAGGAGTCGCACTTTCTCCTGTTTGGGTAACCAAAGAAAAGAAGTCATTCTGACTCAGTTTATATACACTAACAGCATTTTTACCCACGTCTGCATCTTCAGCGGGATTTATGAGGAATTTTGTCCCTACTGCTGTATTCTCACTTATATTCATTAGATGTAATGTGGTGAGAAATGATGGTGAGTTATCATTCACATCTAATATCACAATTTCAAAGCGGTACAGTTTAAGTGGATTGTTAATAACTGCTTCTACTTTCAACGAGCATTTGGCTTCGTCACCACAGAGCCCCTCTCGGTCGATTCTCTTGTTAACAAACAGAGCACCAGTCTTTAGATTTACCTCAAAATATTTTGTCTTTGATCCAGCAACGATCTGAAACATCCGAGATTCAAGCTCATGGACATTAAGGTTGAGATCTTTCACAATATTTGCAACAACAGTCCCCCGATTCACCTCCTCAAAGACGGAGTAAGATAGATTTCCACGAACCGTTTCCCAGAAACAATCCAGCAGAACAAAGATGAAAAACATCCACACAGAACTCAATCTGTTCGGTATATACATATTTACAAATAACCCAACCAAAAATGGAAATTCTATAATCCGGTAAAAATCATCAGCCTCAAAAAATCATTTATAGAAAGAAAGATTTGACTGAAAAATCCTGCAATCTAAGGAAGCCTTCGACGCACCACTTCTTCTCCTTCTGAATCTCTTTGTCTGTGTAACATCATCTGCTGGTTATGGGTGGAGCCCGAGTCCACGTAAAGCATGTAAAAATCTGATGGTCTACAATGTCCTCATGTGGACATTTGTATGAAGTACATTCAGCAAAAACACATGACAGAAAGAGCCTTAAAAAATAGAGTTCTTTCTTTAACCTAAAATATTCAGTAATTTATGTTTGTTCAATATTTATTTTGGAATTATGCTTTCTAATCTTTATGTAAATATATGTTCATTTAAGAACATAAACTTCAGGAAATTAAATAAGATAGTAAGTTTGCATCCCACTCTCAAATATTCCATACTAACATTGCTGATTTATGTGGGAATTTAAATGCAATGAAAACATGTTTTAACACTCCTACCTTTCAGCATGAAAACAGTCTTTGTAAATGTAAGGCTTGCAAAGCGTAAAAGTGTAATACCGGGAAACAACTGTCCCATTTAGGACCAAGGACAGCAAATTGCACATGAAATCCATGTATATTTAGAATACTAACAAATTCAAGGATCAATAATTTCACAAAAAAAAAATAAACAAAATAACTGGATGAATGCATGAATAAGTTTATATTTTAAAAACCATGAATATTAAACATTTTAGTTTTGTGGAAACTACTAAAGCTAATAGAAATATGCAATGACTGTGGTGATAAAGCATTAAAAGGGTTTTGGTATCAATTTGTTTATTCTTTTTTGTTGTTACACAAAAAAATAATAAATTGATACCCCACACATACACAAACATGTTCAAATATACGTTTGGAATGGAGCAGGAGATGAAAGGGTATAGACAAATGCTAACCATGAGAAAACACAAAGAAGTTTGAAGTCCACTCAAACCTTGTTTTCTTATAAAGCTTGAAGTGGTTATATACAAAAAAAGAATTTGTCATTATTGTATAAAAAACATATTCCTACTTGGGGTTTTTGTAACAGGCTCATATTGCTGGCAAAAATAAAAAATAATTAAATACTTCTGCATGTCTAAAACTATGCAGCTGGATTTTAGATATGTAGTCTATCTATACAGCATCGTAGACAAGATTTAAACAAACCATATAAGGATATTTAAAAAAAGGAATTTATATGCATTTGTCTTTTTAAAGAAACATAATGTGCAAAATATAAGGCCAATATAATCTTACCTTTTCTGTGGTAGGTAAAGTCTGAGTTCTGGTAAAAGTGTCTCCTCCGTTAATACTGATCAGTTCAGCATCTACAGGTGGAAACGGTGCGGGGAAAACCACTACATCACTCTTCAGTGTGTCTGA
>NC_051438.1:17188117-17191647 GCF_001649575.2 Kryptolebias marmoratus | reverse complement strand
TGTCTGAACTGAGTGTGGCTGTCAGCTGCGCTTTCAACCACCACCACATCAACAGACACAGTAGCTGACAGAGAAGGTTCTCCGTTATCAGAAACCAGCACCACCAAGGGGTGAGTTTTCAGGTCGTTGTCGCTCATTCTCCTCTTAGTCCTGATCTCCCCGGTGCTGGTTCCGATCCTGAACAGGTTGTTCCCTTTGGGCTCCGTCAGGTGATATGAAAGCAGTGCATTGTATCCTGAATCTGCGTCCACCGCCCTGATTTTTGCTACAAAATAACCCGCTTCAGCCGAATAGGGGATGGTCTCACTGTTAACAGAACCGAGCTCAGAATATGGAGCCAAAATTGTTGGACTGTTGTCATTTTCATCTAGGATTAAAACATTAACAGTCACGTTGCTGCTGAGCGGAGGAACACCAGAGTCTGTGGCCTGAACTTTAAACTGAAATGTGTTTAGCTCCTCATAGTTAAAGGACTGCAAACTGATTATATCTCCAGTCTCTGAGTTAATATTTACCATTGTAGATGAAGGTGTTTTTACATTGTTACCGTGTAAAAACGAATAGCTCACCTGACCATTTTTATTGATATCAGCATCCACTGCTGACACCGTTTTAATATTTTCACCTACTGGACTGTTCTCTCTCACATACACATTAATTAGCTGTTCAGAGAATCGAGGCGGGTTGTCATTAACGTCAGAAACGTGCACGTGAACTACATTAGTGCTGGAGAGAGATGGGGTTCCTTCATCAGTTGCAACTATAGTGACATTGTAATCAGCCACAGTCTCTCTATCAAGCACACCATCAACAACTAACGAGTAATAGTTTTTATAGTTTGTTTCCAGTTTAAAGGGGCTGTCATTTGCAATAACAGCTTTCACTGCCCCGTTTTTTCCTCCATCTCTGTCTAGCACAGACACAAGGGCTATAGCTGTTCCTACAGACGCGTCCTCTTTTACAGTGTTTAGCAGTGACGTCACAGTTATTTCAGGAGCGTTGTCGTTCAGGTCCAACACCTCCACCAGGACTTTACAGTGAGCAGACATTGGAGGCTGGCCTCTGTCACTTGCCTGAGCGTGAATCTCAAAAGCAGGGTTTTCTTCATGGTCGATATTACCTTTGACTACAATTGCACCTGTTTTAGAGTCAATCTGAAATAAATCTAAAATGCGATCCTGTCCTTTCTTTCTCAGAGAGTATCCAATTTCACTGTTTGAAGCCTCGTCTGCGTCTGTAGCATTTAGAATAATCACGGTTGTTCCTTTTGATAAGTTTTCAGGAATCTGAACTTTGTATAGAGACCTACTGAAAACAGGGTGGTTGTCATTAGTGTCCAGTACGGTGATAATTATTTGAGACGTCCCTGATTTGGATGGATTTCCACCATCACATGCAGTCAGTGTGAGCTTCATCACAGAGTGTGTCTCCCGATCTAAGGACTTCTGCAGCACAAGCTCGACAGATACACTCTCTCGTCCTTTGTGAATTTCTAATGAAAAATAATCATTGTTACTCAGCTTGTATGTACTGACATCGTTTATGCCAACATCTAGATCCGATGCTCCTATGAGCCCAAATCTGACGCCTGGTAAAGTATTTTCAGGCACCTCTATTGTCTGTAAATGCTCGGAGAAAACCGGAGCGTTGTCGTTTACATCTTTTACTGTTATTTCTAAACGATTGAGCTTCATTGGGTTGTTTAACACAGCCTCTATACTCACTGTGCATTTTGTCGCTTTTGCACAAAGCTCCTCCCGGTCAATTCTTTCACTGACATAAAGGACGCCCGTTTTAAAATTTACATCAAAATATTTTTTTTTCGATTCTCCAACAATCTGGAACATGCGGGACTCTAAATGCTGGACGTTTATGTTTAGATCCTTCGTGATATTACCAACTGAAGTCCCGGGGTTCAGCTCCTCTAAGATGGAATATGAGAGCTGAGCAGAAACCGCTTCCCATCCACAGCTCAGCAGCACGAACACAATGCAAGTCGAGAAAGGGCTCGTCTTTCTGAAGAAACGCATGGTTACATTCATCCAAAAAACGAACAAATCATAATCCAGCTTCATCTGGCAAGCAGACGCAAAAAAATACTAAACAAATCCACGTTTTCCTGCATTTTATCCGACAGTTAGAGGCTCCCTGTCTCTCCAATCCTTCCTCCCTTACTAACAAAGACCAGTTTAAAAAAAATCATTATTATCCTCTGCTTCAGGGAGGAGTTTAGTGCTGCGTGAAAAACTGCTAAAATGTGATGGTCTCAAGTGTCACCGTGTGGCAATGTACAATTACTGCACTTACCCGTCGGTGAAATAATGAGAACAACTAAAAAATCCTTTATATTATTATTATTTATTTTTTTTTTTTAAGCAACGAATGCAGATATTATACTGCTAGACTATAGTGAGACGGAACCACAACGTGTACATAGAAAGTATTACATCCCAGTGATTCTCCAACCAAAACCAACTGTTAATTGCATAAACAAATTTTGCCAATGCTGAGACAATATCAGGAGGGCATATCTGTCTAATTCTTTAACAAGAAAGCAATTCAGAATATTGTATTTATTTAAAAAATTCAAAATTCTATCAAAAATGACATACACCACACGGAAATGGGACAAACGTATTCTGACAAAAAAAAAAAATATTGTCTCGGGGTTGAGTGGTTCAACAAAACACCTTTCATGATGATGCATTTTTCAGAACCATGGAAAGCGTTACAGGCCTACAAATATGAGATCTTTGTAAATATCTGTCTCTGTGGAGGAGTGGTTAAAATTAAATTTAAAAATAACAGTTATTAGTCAAACTCAAGTATAGCTTATGTTATAAATTCGGAGGACAACTACTGTAAAGGCAATACGGAAGTGAATTGAAAATGGACTGAAAAACAAACTAATAAAAACGTCCCAAGTATGCTGAGTAAAATGTAGAACTTCTGAGTGATGGGCTTTTATTGTCTCCTACATACCAAACCCACTGAGTGGTAGTTGTAAAAAAGATACACAAAAAACAAGTAAATCTTTAGTAGTAGAGGAATTATTTCACGATAAGAGAACGAATCCTCACGAGTAAAACTAAAATGTAACAGTGCGGACCATTTCATTTTTTAAACATTTTTTCAACACGAACACTTCACCAATTCCATTTTTCAGAACTACGGACAATATAATACTCTGGTTTCCACCATTAAACTGGAAGAAAGATCATATTTAAAAAGACAAAAAAAATAAAAAAAAATAAATACAGTTGGCAAAAAAAAGTACAAAATATGACGGTAGGGTGGGCAGTGCATGGTATTGCTTTCACTTCATGCGTGTCATTTCAATAACTAGCACGTTTCAAGTTTCAACGATAAAGCCGCAAAACATTTAAAAAAGGATGACATCTTACCTTTTCTGTGGTAGGTAAAGTCTGAGTTCTGGTAAAAGTGTCTCCTCCGTTAATACTGATCAGTTCAGCATCTACAGGTGGAAACGGTGCGGGGAAAACCACTACATCACTCTTCAGTGTGTCTGA
>NC_051438.1:17173337-17187918 GCF_001649575.2 Kryptolebias marmoratus | reverse complement strand
TGTCTGAACTGAGTGTGGCTGTCAGCTGCGCTTTCAACCACCACCACATCAACAGACACAGTAGCTGACAGAGAAGGTTCTCCGTTATCAGAAACCAGCACCACCAAGGGGTGAGTTTTCAGGTCGTTGTCGCTCATTCTCCTCTTAGTCCTGATCTCCCCGGTGCTGGTTCCGATCCTGAACAGGTTGTTCCCTTTGGGCTCCGTCAGGTGATATGAAAGCAGTGCATTGTATCCTGAATCTGCGTCCACCGCCCTGATTTTTGCTACAAAATAACCCGCTTCAGCCGAATAGGGGATGGTCTCACTGTTAACAGAACCGAGCTCAGAATATGGAGCCAAAATTGTTGGACTGTTGTCATTTTCATCTAGGATTAAAACATTAACAGTCACGTTGCTGCTGAGCGGAGGAACACCAGAGTCTGTGGCCTGAACTTTAAACTGAAATGTGTTTAGCTCCTCATAGTTAAAGGACTGCAAACTGATTATATCTCCAGTCTCTGAGTTAATATTTACCATTGTAGATGAAGGTGTTTTTACATTGTTACCGTGTAAAAACGAATAGCTCACCTGACCATTTTTATTGATATCAGCATCCACTGCTGACACCGTTTTAATATTTTCACCTACTGGACTGTTCTCTCTCACATACACATTAATTAGCTGTTCAGAGAATCGAGGCGGGTTGTCATTAACGTCAGAAACGTGCACGTGAACTACATTAGTGCTGGAGAGAGATGGGGTTCCTTCATCAGTTGCAACTATAGTGACATTGTAATCAGCCACAGTCTCTCTATCAAGCACACCATCAACAACTAACGAGTAATAGTTTTTATAGTTTGTTTCCAGTTTAAAGGGGCTGTCATTTGCAATAACAGCTTTCACTGCCCCGTTTTTTCCTCCATCTCTGTCTAGCACAGACACAAGGGCTATAGCTGTTCCTACAGACGCGTCCTCTTTTACAGTGTTTAGCAGTGACGTCACAGTTATTTCAGGAGCGTTGTCGTTCAGGTCCAACACCTCCACCAGGACTTTACAGTGAGCAGACATTGGAGGCTGGCCTCTGTCACTTGCCTGAGCGTGAATCTCAAAAGCAGGGTTTTCTTCATAGTCGATATTACCTTTGACTACAATTGCACCTGTTTTAGAGTCAATCTGAAATAAATTTAAAATGCGATCCTGTCCTTTACTTCTTAATGAATATTCTATTTCTGCATTAACTCCTTCATCTGCGTCTATTGCAGTTAAAACTATTACTGTGTTTCCTTTTGGTACATTCTCAGATATGCTTGCTTTGTATAAAGAACTGCTGAATAGCGGAGCATTGTCATTATTATCTAAAACATTGACAATAATCTCTGATGTCCCTGACCTGGGCGGATTTCCGCCATCAACTGCAGTCAGCGTGAGCTTTATATTAGGGTGTTTTTCTCGGTCTAACCCCTTTTGTAGCACGAGTTCAGCAGACGCACTGTCTCCTCCTTTGTGAATCTCTAGAGAAAAATATTCATTCGAACTGAGCTTGTACGTACTAACACTATTCTTCCCAACATCAACATCCAAGGCGCCTATTAACCCAAACTTCCCTCCAGGCGCAGTGCTTTCTGCTATATTAATAGTCTGCAGTTTCTCAGGAAAATATGGTGAGTTATCATTTATATCAAGAATATTAATTTCTAACCGGTATAGCTTCAGAGGACTGTTGATCACGGCCTCTATATTCACAGAGCATGTTGCAGCCTTTGCACAAAGCTCCTCTCGGTCGATTCTTTCACTGACGTAAAGACTTCCCGTTTTCAGATTTATATCAAAATATATCCTCTTTGATCCGCTCACAAGCTGAAACGCACGCGTTTCAAGGTCGTGCACGTTGAGGTTGAGGTCTTTGGCGAGATTTCCCACCGATGTACCTGGGTTTACCTCCTCCGACACAGAGTAAGAGAGCTGTCCACATACCAGAGTCCAGCAGCAGTTTGATATACCAACCAGCAAATAAATCCCAAAATGTCCTCGTAGCTTTCCCGTTGGCATAATGTTATTGAATTCTCACACAAATCACATGGATAGTAATAGCCATCGATCCTTTAGATTATTCGACGTGGACGTGAAGAGTATTAAAAATAAAAGCTTTATAGAGTGGAAAAGACAAAATAAGCTCCGTCTTCTATTCTGCGACTCTTTGTAACAAAGAAATGAGAGTGCATCCCACTCTGAGCCTGGGAGGGGCCTTCAGCAACAAAATGAACATGTATATGTGACGGTCTATTATGTCCCCGTGTGGACATTTGAAATTACTGCACTCACCACCAAAAATTTCACTAAAAATAAAAATGCCAGTCTAACATAAAGAGCGAAAGGTTTTTTTTTTACTTTAAAAATGCAAACAAATGCATCGTTAATCCTCCTTTTCTCAGTCGCCATGAAAACAAGGCTGTAACATCACAACAACTAGAACATAGAATGCTGTCCACTTTCATACTTTCTGAGAAGCCCTAATAAATCACATTCAATGTAAAGAAAGCATGAGATAAATAGATTTTCATTCTTCCGCCCGCACAAATAAAGAAATAAATTAATGAATAAAATATCTAAAACGCTTGATAATTTCAGGACCATGGACAGCAATAAACCCTAAAAGATTTATTTTTAAAAGGTCAGAGAACATTATTTCCTTCAACAAAACACTAATGCACAATTTTGAGGGGAAATGAAAGAACCAAATGCAAGTAACCACTTTATTTTATTCAAAAAACAAATAAAAACTAATTTGGGGTATCTCAAACATAATAAAGGGCATCAATAGCATCTTACCTTTTCTGTGGTAGGTAAAGTCTGAGTTCTGGTAAAAGTGTCCCCTCCGTTAATACTGATCAGTTCAGCATCTACAGGTGGAAACGGTGCGGGGAAAACCACTACATCACTCTTCAGTGTGTCTGAACTGAAACACACGTCATACTGCTGAGTAGCTTTAGAGTAGGACCAGCTCCCGTCAGGGTGGGTGGTGATCATTGGGGCGCCGTACCTGCTGAAAGAGCCGTCTGTCCTGTGGCATCTCACAGCTATTAAACTGATGAGGCTCAGCAGAAAGATCACCGACACCGACACGATGGCAATCAGCAGATACAGGTTCAGATCAGAGAAGCTGTCCTCCTTTATAGGCACATGTCTGAACTGAGTGTGGATTTCAGCTGTGCTTTCAACCACCATCACATCGACAGACACAGTAGCTGACAGAGAAGGTTCTCCATTATCAGAAACCAGCACCACCAAGGGGTGAGTTTTCAGGTCGTTGTCGCTCATTCTCCTCTTAGTCCTGATTTCCCCGGTGCTGGTTCCGATCCTGAACAGGTTGTTTCCTTTGGGCTCCGTCAGGTGATACGAAAGCAGCGCATTGTATCCAGAATCTGCGTCCACAGCCCTGATTTTTGCGACAAAATATCCCGCTTCAGCAGAATATGGGATGGTCTCACTGTTAACAGAACTTAGCTCAGAGTAAGGAGTCAAAATTGTGGGACTGTTGTCATTCTCATCCAGGATTAAAACATTTACAGTCACGTTGCTGCTGAGCGGAGGAACACCAGAGTCTGTGGCCTGAACTTTAAACTGAAATGATTTCAACTCCTCATAGTTAAATGATTGCAGACTGATTATATCCCCGGTGTCTGAGTTAATATTTATCAGTGAAGATGATGGTGTTTTCTCATTATGTGGTAAATATGAGTAGCTTACTTTGCTGTTCTGACCACTATCAGCATCAGTTGCAGTCACTGATTTAATCACATGTCGCACTGCGCTGTTCTCTTTCACATACACACTAATTTCTGGCTCTGAAAACTTCGGTGGGTTATCATTGACATCAGACACATTTATAGAAACTACACTTGTGCTCGAAAGCGTCGGGCTGCCTTTATCATTAGCAACTATAGTCACGTTGTATTCAGAGACACTCTCCCTGTCTAGTGGCCCGTTAACTAACAGAGAATAATAATTCCTGTAATTTGTTTCAAGTTTAAACGGAACCTCCTGAATAATTTGAACCCTCACTTCACCGTTTTTTCCGCTGTCTTTATCGAGCACCGACACAAGTGCCACCACTGTCCCTGCAGCCGCGTCCTCTCTGATTGTGTGACGTATCGAGGTGACGGTGACGTCAGGAGCATTATCATTTAGGTCCAGTACCTCCACCAGCACCTTACTGTGAGCAGACATCGGAGGCTGGCCTCTATCACTGGCCTCTACACGTATCTCAAAAGCCCTTCTCTCCTCAAAATCTATATTACCTTTAACGGTGATGACGCCAGTGTGAGGTTCAATTTCAAAAATATCTAGCACGTGATCTTGATCTTTGCTTCTTAAGGAATAAACAATCTCACTATTTGGACCCTCGTCTGCATCTGTGGCGCGCACAACGATCACTGTCGTGCCAAGCCGTGCGTTTTCGGTAATTTTTGTTTTATAGAGAGACTCGCTGAATATTGGAATATTATCATTATTATCTAACACAGTAACACGAAGCTGCGAGGTGCCTGACTTCGGAGGAGTACCTCCATCCACAGCTATCAGCGTCATGGTGATCACAGCTTGCTTTTCTCGGTCTAATGCTTTCTGCAGCACGAGCTCAGCAGACACACTGTCACCTGCTTTGTTCACGGCCAACGAGAAATGCTCGTTCTGGCTCAGTTTGTAAGTACCGACCCCATTTCTGCCCATATCTGCATCAGCTGCTTCAGACAAAGCGAATTTCACTCCCGGTAAAGTGCTCTCTGCGATGTACAGATTTTGCAGTTTTGTGGAGAACAGCGGGGCGTTGTCGTTCACATCTAGTATCTCCACGTCAATACGGTACAGTTTTAAAGGGTTGTTTATCACAGCTTCTACATTCAGTGAGCATTTCGGTTCCTCTGAGCACAGCTCCTCTCTGTCTATCCTCTCGCTGACAAAGAGAACACCAGTCTTCAGATTTACCTCCAAGTATTTTTTCTTTGAGCCCGCAACGATCTGAAACATTCGCAGGTCCAACTCATGTGCGCTCAGGTTCAGGTCCTTTGCGATGTTTCCTACAGCGGTCCCTGGGTTTACCTCCTCTGAGACGGAATAGGAGAGCTGTCCAGTCACCGTCAGCCAACAGCAATCCAACAAAAAAAGGCACAAATATATCCCAAAGTAGCTCCATCTATAAACCGAAGACATTTCTACCTAAAGTGAATAAATAATGTAAACGATTTTCAATCCAGGGTGGAAGATTTAAGAAAAAAAAGAGAAAAATGAACCCTTTGAAATTACTGAGTGTAATCCTCTGTGTGTTTGTAACAAAGACTGAGATGTTCTTCTGGCTTGAAAACAGGAGGGGCCTCGTTATAATAAAGAGCAGAGCTGGTTCTGATGGATCAACAGCTACGCCAGGTGGTGAACGAGTCTATGTGCAGACAGCAGTGACTATCATGTTGAATCATAAAAATAATGTTTATTTTTTATGAAAAACAAAATACACAATTATATACTTTTGAATAAGCTACAAAGTGTTTGTTGAACAATCTTTTTTTTTTTTTACCAAAACATTCTAGCATAACTGGTACAATCAGTTAAAGGATTGTATAGATTTAAAAAAAAGATTGTTTTCTATCATTATGTATAATAATATTAATTGAATTTTGATATTTATTTGAGAACTGAGACACAAGACACAATGTCTGGGGTACACTACAGTTCTATATGCCAGACTTTCACTCTCATCTTATCTATTCCTCCATCTTCTATCCACTTCCTTAGTATTTTTATGTCAATAAAATATAAAGTAAAAACAATATATTCTTATCCCAATGTGCTTTCAATAGAGATGTCAGCTTTGATGCAACAAACCCATTTAACAGCACCTTATTTTTCTTCTGCATACCTAAGAAGCAAAATAAATCAACGAGTAGTGTTTTATTTTGGGATATTTCACTGTTTCTCTATATCTCCACAGAGACAGCACTCATGCGCTTATGCAGATTCCTCACTCTGTAATCCTGGGATTAGGCAGCAGATTCAGAAACTCGCGTCCCATTTCCATTCAGAAGGAAACATGATTTGATTTGAAAATATTAATAATCATCTCACAGCGACAGTCATCTGTTAAACCTCAATTTTAATAATAATGCTGCACAATGAGTGACCTATGTGCTCAATTTTATGATGTGGATGAGAAAACTGGCTGTGGCATGCCCTGCACTGGGTTAAATACAAACTACTTATTGCTCATGTCATTACTTATGTCCATATGAACACACACAGACACAAACACGGAGACCACCTGGTCCACCATACCTCAACAGCTCAAAGTGAAATACAATAATTCATGGATTTGTAGGTCACAGTTTTACTATATCAACCTTTCAGGAGTACAGTCTGAATTATCTTTTTAATAAAATTCACATGACTGATGCTACAGTTTACTCAACATTAAGACTAGTTGTGTTTCAAAGGTGTATGCGTCTCATCAAGCATTATACTGCATGGCCTGCTGGCAATAACAAATAGATTTAAAAAAAGTTTTTATTGTAACCATAGTGAAGAAAATTGTTCAGTATGTCCACATGGATTACCTAAAAAGTAAATAGTATACCAAAACTGAATTCTCTGCAATTACAATAGTAAACTTTGCACTTGATAAATGGCATACCCTATTTTATTTATGTTAGCAAATAGTCTCAGTGAGGAAATTATATTTGAACCACACATCATGCCCATTAGGCTCCATGTGAAGGTCACCCTGATTGCATCAACATGAACTAATCCTATCCTCTTCAGCGTTGCAGCTCCTCTGGGAAACATCTGCAGAATAAGAAATTGATCAATATTTATCTCTTTACACACTAATGAAGACATAATACAAAGTAACTCATGCATAGATAAACAGGTACTCTTGTGCAGTTTTTATCAATAATGTTTTAGCTGATTTGGATACCGAACTCGTTAAGAAGGTAGTGTTTGTTTGTTGTTGTTTTTTTAATGAATTTTGCATGCAGATATGTTAGATATTTTCCCTGCAGATATGATAATCAAATCTAATGAATAATTGATACTGAATAAACTGTGATTTAGTCAAATAAACAATATTTGCTTCCTGGTAGCTGTGTTTAATAAATCTAGTGGTTTGTTCTTTTTCCTCTTTAACACAGCTATAGAAAGCATGGTGGACTGTGCGATCAAAGAGGCAGAAGGAGCAGAGAGTGGCAGAAAAAAGAAGGGGGGGTTGCAGAGACGGAAGCAGCCTAAACATTTTAGGCGTGTTCACTGCATTATTAAAACACCTCCACCATAAATAGCAACTATATCTATTCTGACTCACCTCCATTTGATGATATAGTGACAGTTTGTTGCATCAGTGTGTGCTTGTTAATAAACATGTGTTATATGTGCATGTACTGTAGCGTTCTCATGAAAGTTGGGGGAAGGGTGGTATCTGAACACTGAGACCAATCCCCCCTCTTTTTTTTCCTGTTTCCTCTCTCCTCATACACTGCTCTCTTGTATCCATAGCAACGCCATCTTGGGCACAGACAAGGATGCATATGTGCCAAACACACACACCCACACCCACTAACGCAGAAGCCTGTTGGTTCTGTTTTCACAACAATTGTAATTTAAAAAAAGACATAATTCTGCATTACTTACAACCTTTCTTTGTTGCTACTTTTGTAAAACTCTTTCATTTTTCTGAATGAATCTGATCACATTTTAAAAACAAACAAACAAACAAAAAACAGACAATATCTATATGTATACAAGATCAGGCTACTCTTGCAGCTAAGATGTTTGTAGATCGGTAATGCAGCACTGCTAAAGCATATTCACTTTGACAGCACTTCTACCAAAAAAAAAAAAAAAAAAAAAAGCCTTTTTCTTTCCACTCCCCCAGGCCCTTGGGGAGCTTGACCTTTGCATCCAACCACATCCCACCCTGAGCCTGAGCCTGGACTGTGAGGAAACCCCGCCACATCTTTCTTCCAGCAGAAACACTCTGGTTCACGTAATGAGCTGACATCACTGATCCAGTTATGAGTGAATTAGAGCTCAATGTGACACAAGGGGGCATCCTGCTCCTGTGTATGTGTTGTTTCTTTATCAGCTACATTTTCCCCCCTCACAATATAGTTCTTTGTTTTTTTTGTCTTTACTTGTTTGTGTTGAGCTTGAATCATAGGTCTACATTCTCCAAGGATTCTCTGAGAAGCATATCTAATACAGCTAACACAACACATAATTCTATCAACAATGTGTGTAAAACTACACCTTATACGCACCTTTGGATTTATTACTGATGAAGGTAAAACACTGTTAGATACACTAGAAACAGAGCTGAGATAAGTAACCAAAATTAGGTTATCAAATGATGAAAAGAAACCAGAGCTTAGAGAAGGAGTCAAATAGAAAGGGGAAAAAAGGGAAATTACTCTTCTATTTAGTTACGTGTATACACAAAAAATATAGATATATTTGAAGATGCACATTTTTTACACAATCAGTTCTGAGTGATACAAAGATAAATGAAAAGAGAATATCAGACAGGGAAATATAAATCTTTCACAGTCTTTAATCCTAATGCCACTTAATCATTTATTTCCAAATCTGCATTTGCTTCCTCTGTTGCTTCTTTCTTTTTTTTTTTTTTTTTGGAGTTAGTAGGACAGAGGCAGGTCTGAGGAAAAAGTAGCAGCAAATGTTACAAAAAAATCTGATTGGACAGCTACAATCAGTGTAACTGTTATGGACCCTCTGATTGGCTAAAAACTGTGCCTAGCGACAAAGGCAGTGTCCATCTGATAGATCTCTGCATAGTGAGCTCCTGTAATTGATTCACTATCCTCTCTCCAGTTTGCATGGTGACGCAAATGCGACCCCTGTAAATGCCCCTCCCTACTCTCCACTCCACCACACCCTGCCTTATGAGCACTGAGCATGTCTGCCAAGAACAGAGCATTTATTTTCCCCTCATTACAACCAGACAAGTGAATTAGCACTCACACATTATCCATAGCTAAAATGTTTGACACGTTTGCTCTTTGTGGATTCTTTAACCTTATATTTCCTTTACTGTGTTTCTATTTATCCCTAAAATAGGCTGAAACAAACTCATTTTTCTGGGATTAGGAATAAATCTAGATTTGTACTGATGCATGGATAACCCAGATTTGACAAATAAATGCTTCACTGTGTGGGAGGGTGTTTATTGTGCTTGGCCTAAATCAGATAGAGAGAAAAATGAGACATAACCTGCTTTTTATGGATCAATACAACACTGACAGTCGATAAGAAATACTAGTCAGTCCACACAAACAGTGGCAACATGATAAATAAGTGAATGTATAAAACAGAGACACACATATGAGTTAGCAAGTAATTTGCACATTTGGCCACCAGAGGGGGTCTTTTCATCCTCTTCCCCTTCTGTTCTCCTCTCTCACACTCTTATTTCTGTTCTCCATAACTGGTTCTACACCCTAAAATCAGAGACAGGACAGGATATAAAGCTTCATATTAGATTAGCAACCTCACACGCTTTAGCAATTGTGTCAGTGGTGTAGCTACACTAGCAGCCTTAGTGTCTGAAGCACATTTCTTTTTGCTGCGGAAATTAAAATGTCAACTGTTCTAGATAGCAAACAAAGATACAGATGTTCATTGTCTAACAATACCTGCACATTCCTATCAAGCTATATTAAAACAAATAATGATAGATAAAATCTATAGAGCTATAGATTTTATCAATAAAGATCATGCCTACATTTTAATATTGTATTTGCACATAATATTATTTTACAAACAAATACAATAGTGTCTTATCTATTTTTTTTTTTTTTTTACATTTCAGGACCTTAGGTCTGTTAATACAGAACACTGCACTTTCTATTTTTACTGACTTATTAGTCATGCAATATAGAATATGCATCAGGCAGCAGCGGATGTGCAAAGCATTGCAGGTGCAGACCTGCTGCACTGGGGCTGGCCTGCTTCTAAAAAAAAAAAAAAAAAAAAAAAAAGATGAATGAATAATAGAAGCTCCTTTGCTGGTCTGCGGAGGAGCTCATGTTGGAAACTTCCAGAATGAATTTGTGAGGCTGCTCCACTTTTCGCTGAAAATGTCGAGAACTATTTATAAAATAATGACTTGCCGACAAATTTAAACTTGAACTGTTGCTTTCTAAAATTAGTAAATGCCATCCACTCCTATCAGCATCAAAACTCAAGCATATATATGCGACTCATACAACCATGTGAGGTGAGAATGTTACAGAAACAGGGGCAGAATTAGTGTGTGTGTGTGTTTGCCATGTTGATTCGGAGAATATTTGTGTTTGTCTGGGTAACAGAGATGAAAAAGAGGAACAGAAAAACCATGCAGTCTAAAAAAAAAATATATATAACATCAGGTCTGTGCTTTCCATATCTAATACTCTGTGATTCAACATCATTAACAAATTCCACCGCCATAATGTTAAGGTTTTATTGGAACTGATTTTTGCCCACCACCAAAGGTGATAATGTTTTTGCCTGTGTCTGTATGTGTGCTTGTTTGTCAGTAGAATTAGCAAAATATCTCATGAACCAGTGGACAGATTTTATTCAAACTCTCAGGAAATAATCACTGGATGTACATCTACAACAGATTGAATTTTGGAATCAATCCTATTTAAGGTGGCTGCCATAGCTAAGTAAATTTAGCAAACACAAAAAAATGATTATAACTCAGTCAATTTGACAGATACTGAGATAAAATTTGGTGTAGTAGTAGCTGAGGGGTATGTCCAACATATACTCTCTACGCTAACTGATCACACAAGATCTGTTTTTAAAAACTTTGCCATTAACTATTGAAGTCAAATGTGTCTGTCTGTTAGCAAAATATCGCATGAATCACTGAACAGATTTTAATGAAACACTAAGAAAGTAATCATTAGGTATACCTCTACAACTGATTAACTTTTGAAGTGAATCCAGTTCAAGATGGCTACCACAGCAAACTGACCATATGAAACACGAACTTTACTAAAGCTCAGCCAAACGTGTTGAGTTGAGAAATAAAATACACACAAACCAAAAAAGCAACAAAAACTAAACTTTAAAAATTAGAAAAAAATTGCCATGCAATCTGGAAAATGACATTGAGTGGTACTTTGAATTTACCTATATACTGCCAGTGAAAGTTCAGTTTCAAGTCATTATTAAAAAGTTTCAACCTAATCGCATTAGAGGAGCAACACAGTCAAATTATTACTTCACACACTCTGAACAAGCTTTAATCCTGGTCAAATGGGAATACTGACAACAGTGACAGGATACAAAGAAAACCTGAACAGGAACTTCTTGTTTAATTGACTGAAGAAACCAGGGTAATGCTTCATGAGTGAATGACTGATTTCCAAACCATGAATGGAGATCTAATATGTTATTTTCGGCTATTGTTAACCACAGAGTTGCATTAACATTTTGATATATTTCTACTAGTTGCACAGCACCAATTGCTTATTTCACATAATATATCCTTGTTCTATCAGCTGCACCACTAATACAGCTTGTTTTCTCCGCTCTCAGAGGAGAATGCAAGGTGAGTCAGGATTAAGATAAACATCAGGAAGTAAACAAGTGATTAAAGAACAATTATCAAAAAGACTACATTACCTGTAATCTGTAAAGAAGCAGAAAGAACTACTTGTTCTTCTTCGACCAGTTTTTTAAATGTAAATATTCACTTCTTTAGTCATACAATGAAGCACACATTATCTACCATATTTTCTGCTGCAAGGGAATTAGTTTTGCTTTGCACCTACATTTAGGTTTACTTGTCTGTGCATACTATGATATTGATTAATGCACATAGCTGTTAAATCAAAGTAGCCAAAACTGAAGCAAACTAAAGTGTAATACTTTGACACAAGTACTGTAGGTCACATGCTGCAGATAAAATAAGGAGCCTCACATAGCAGCTAAGAATGCATCACAATTCCATAAAACTGCAATTCGGGTTCAAATAAACCTTAACAGCATTTGCAACATCCTACACTTTATTACAGAGACATACACTGCATCCTCTTTAACAATGCTGCCAGGTTTTCTACTGGCATCAAATTATGTGCATCACTCCAACACTCATTCAGCTTCACTGGCTTCCAGTTAGGTCTCAGATTCACTGCAAAAAATGTTCCTTCTTATCGACAAATCACTGCATGGTCGTGGTAGTTTGCACGTTTCTGATCTCCTTCTCCAATAAACTCCATCCTAAAACAACAAGTCTTCTGATGCTGGAATTCTTTTCATCCATCACACCAGGATGTGGACTTTTGGTGACAGAGAATAGAAACTTGGATTCCTAACTCTTCCAAATGCCTTCCTTGCTGCCATTTGCAATGCTTCATAACTGGAAATATTCAAAACACTCTCAAAATGTTACTTATTCAGAAAAGCATATAATTTGATCCCCCAAGGGTGCCTGAATTGACTCTTTCATGGTCTTATTGCTCATGTTATTGCATTTTCTTTTAATTTTTAGTGAGTTAAATTTTCTGACCCTTTTTCTAGGAGAGAGATTATATTGTCATTATAAGTATAAACAGAGCAGAAATGATGAAAAAAAAAGAAGCAAAAGAGAACAAGAGAAAATTTAACCACTTTCTAAAACCTATCAGGAATTTCTCATCAACTTGCAGTAGCACAAAGCGACAGGAGGGGGCATAAGTAAAAGTACCAGTCAAAGGATTTCAGCATGTGTAGGAGGAGGGGAGGGACACAGAAAATCCGAGACAGAGGTTCTTTGTGTAAAGACAAGAATTAGAAGATATAAAAGCAAAGATGAGGACTAAAGAAACCGACTCACAAAAAAAGGAGGAACATCAATAGGTGATGCTGAGAAACATCTGAGGTAAAGAAATGTGGGGTACCGATAAGGAGAACAAAGGCAGGCGAAAAGAGGAAAACGGTGGGAGGAGAGCACAAGATATGAGTCAGGCTGACAGCATTAACACTCATCTTCCACACCCATGTTTCTGTGTTTCCAAGTGCGTGAAATAATGGATAAGATGGCGGGAAACAGAAGAGAAATTACCACAAAAATACTGGGGTAAATGTGCAAGGCTACCCAGCATGACATGAACTGTAAATCTGCTTGTTATTGTGAGAATATTAGCATTAACCCCTAATGCCCACGTTCCTGATTCATTTTTTAGGACAGATGGTGCATCTAAAAATAAACACAGCAGACCAACTTTGCAAAATGAAAAGCTACATGTGGGATGAGATGACTCACACACTGTACAGAACAGCTCACTGGTTCATATTTCAGAAAGATGAGCAGAATGGGTCAAGTTTGCCTTAAAAACACAGAGGACATTTTTTGATGTAGGTTTAATCACACCAGACAAAGGGCTCTACATAATTGTTAGTGCCTTGTTATGAATACACTATGATCACAAAAATCTTTCTGTAGTTTTGTGAGACCACAGGTCATAAAAAAGGATATGACCTGTGGTCTCACAAAATGCATGTAATGAAATAATCAGTGTTTTAACAAAATCTTTAGGAATAAAACATACATTGCAAATTATAACAACAAATATATGAGTATAAAAAATCGATGAGAGAGAAAAAAAAAAATATATATATATATATATATATGACAGTCAGGCTTGTTTAGGTCCACTTTGCTTATTAGCCACCTGTTCTTCTTATTTAATAAGAAAAGTGTTACTAAGGGAAACTATGACCATAATATTTTTATTTACTGACTTTTTAAAACAAATGCATTTTTAGTGCACCTGGGATTTACACCAGTCTCAAGTGTAACTTTACAGATGAACTGACTTTATTTTTTGTTAAAGAATTCTGATTCTGAAATCCATATGTTACAATCAAAGCTTTTACTTTGATTGTCACTGCTGGGGTCAAATTTCTCTCAGGTCAATCAAAGACAAACCCTGTTTGTATTTTATTTAGATACTGGCGTTTACCTCTCTCTCCCTGTGCTCACGTGGGATTACTCAGGATACTCTGGTTTCTTCCCACAGACCAGAAACATGCATGTTTGGTTAACTGGTAACTGTAAACTGTCCCTATGTGTGAGTGAGGGTCTGAATGGTTGTTTGTCTCGTTGGTCTCCATGTGTCCTGTGATGGACTTGCGACCTGTCCAGGGTGTCCCTCGCCTCTTGTACAGTGAGGGCTGGAGATAGGCACCAGCTCCACGCGACCTGGAAAGGAGAAGCGGTTAAAGAAAATGGATGGATGGAAGATTACCTCTCACTCAGTTTCTAATATATTGACAAATCCTCTGAATTTACCATCAACTGCAGAAATACATTGTTTTGTCCCTCAATAACTAGCATTATCAAAGTAAAAGAACTGCGGTCTGCACTGCACTGTCAGTGCATTTGATAAAGATTTGGAGTTACAACACACTAGTATTCTTTAATAACTGATGGTGAGATGTGTTGCGTAAACCCTTGAAAAAAATTAAAAGCCTTGCTTTCCTTAAAGGAATGCATATGGCTTCTTTCTTTTAAGCAGGGGTGGAAATTAAAAATTTTGTTCACCAGCCATAGTGGCTGGGGG